>NC_133765.1:20421201-20729812 GCF_036562045.2 Rhinolophus sinicus | reverse complement strand
TAGGACCTTTTCAGACCATCTCAACGGCTGGGTTTGTCCAGAGCTCTGTGACCAGGGGTTTGGGATGAAAGAGAAGTCCGAGTTGCTCTGCTCCCTACTCAACAAGCTTCTGGGGCTCCCACTGCCTTCAGAATGAGACCCACATGCCTTCCCTCTTTGGTGAGGCCTCCTGCACCCAGTGGGCAGTGCTGTGGGAGTCCCAGGGCCAGGACGGGGTCTGGGCTTCCACCCCGGTTTGGCCTTCAGTGGAGGAGGGACCTTAGGCAGGGCCTTGTCCCCTCTAGGACATCTCTTCACTGGGAAGATGGGGGGATGAATTAGAGGTGTCTCTGGTTATGTGTTCCCAGCTCCCGTCCGAAGACCCCTCTCCCTGACCACATCTGTGCTTTCTTGCCTTTCTGCCGTCCTTGACAAATGCCTTCCTACCCTTTCTACTCTTAAGGGCCCAGCTCAAGTGCTCTCGTCCGTCTCATGCATTTTCCAGCTATAAAGGACGTGTGTCTGTCTGAGCTCTCTCACACCTTACACTCTGCTTGACACCAGCTGGCTCTGGACACACTGGGCTCCCACACTGGGAGGTAACCCCTTGTAGTGTCTGTCAAATAATGGTTACAAGTGTGGACCCGAGCTGAGCCACCTGGACACAATCTTTGCTCCACCATCTACTAACTGTGTGACCTTTGGAAGATTACTTAACATCTCTGGGCTTCAGTTTCCTCATCTGTAAAATGAGAATAATCATAATAGTAGCTACTTCATAGGGTTGTGGTGAGAGATAAGTGAATATACATAAAACCGTTAGGGTTTATGTGTGGGCTTCCTGGGTACTTGGCCGGGCCCTCCCCAGATGGGTTCCTTCCCACCAGAAACAGCTCCTGAAATGCTCACCCCTTTCTGGCAAGGAAGGCCATGCGCCTGGCTTCGGCTTTCTCCCGCAGCACGGCAGGGTCCTGCACAAAATGGTCAGGCTGTGAAGGGGAGAGGAGAAAAGAATCACGAGCTGCCCCATTTCCCTAAGCCATGATGAGGCTGAGCCTGACTGAGTCCTGTTATGCCTCCACGCCAGGAGTGGGGGAGGCCACATCCTGGCAGGGTGATGCCCCAGAATGGATCGAGGCTTGCTATGGCCCAGGCTTTCTACTAGAAGCACCTCCTCCGTCCTTCCCCTCAATTCCCTGAGGGGGAGGCAGCAAAAGGGACAGAGGCTTCCTAGATAGGCATAGTAGGGTGGCTGACTGCAGTTGGAGAATAATGACAAAAGGGAGCAACGGGAGGCCAGGATGGCCACCATGAGAGGCCAGGTAGGGCCTCCAAAGCCAAGAAGGTCGCCCCTGGAAGCTGACTTGTCCTCAGGCCGGTGCCACCACCAACGTGCTATGGGAGTGCCCACTCCTGAGGACCGATTTCTACAAGAGTGAAAGGAGCGTGGGCTAGCAAGAGTGTAAGGAATAACTGTGACCTAAAGAACACAGGCAGGCTTTGGTGGCCCATGCTGCTTTAAAAAACACCAACAAAACACCAAGTAGAATTAGTAACCTTTGAAAAATGGAAGATTTTACGTAAGTATGTGGGCTGCCCCCTTACCTGGAAGCAGGGAAAGCCCTGGAAGCTCTGGCCTACGCTTGTGCTGAGGGGCCCCTGGGACAGGGAGTGTAAGCTGCCCGACCACCACCAGGCTGTCTCCACCAGGACCCACTAATCATTTACTCAGACAAAACACATGAGTAACCCTGGTGGGAGGGCATGAGGGGACCCAGGGGGTCCCAGGCTTCCACCCCATTCAACCTGAGCAGCACTACACTTTTATTTATTTTATATGTTGAGGTTCTATTTAAGATTTCATTTGAAGAAAAAGTTTAGCTCTCAAAAAATAGAATTTTCAAACCCATCAGCCCAGATGACCTTCAAGGGCCCTTGGGCTCTAACGTTTCTCTGATTTTAAGAATTGCCATCCTGGGCACGACAGCCGACAGCTGCCTCTCTCTCAGTCCCCAGGCTCCAGGGCCTAATGAGCCCAGCAGCTCAAAGGCCCGGCCTCTGATCCGTCCCCTGGGCCCCCCTGGGCAGCAGAGGCAAGTTCTAAGCCAGCGGCTCTCCAAGCAGACATCCTGGGCTTGAAGGGGCTCCTTTTCTCTTGGGTAGTAATGCTGGGGCTGCCTCAGGCCAGACGGGGGAGGGAGTGCTCCTGAGTCACCCTTCACAACTGCACCCTCCCCTTCATCTGCCACCTACCTTGGGGGCCTCATCCTCGGCTTCTTCTTCCTCCTCCTCTTCCTCCTGCCCTTCTCTGGGCACTTTGGTTCTCAGCACCTGAGGGATGGTGAAGGGCCTAAGGGTTTAGAGAGAAAGTAAGATCAAAGATTAGATTAAACCTGGAGGGAGCGCCTGAGGGAGGAGGGAAGGGCTGGGTGAGGGGGGCTGATGGGAAGGGCTCTGCTCCAGCCCATGGATTCTGAGGGGGTGTGTGTGTGGGGGAAGCGGGGTTAGGGGAGACTGAGCTGGGAATGTGGGGGGTCTCCAGCTTTGTTTTTCTTTTCTTTTTTCCCCTCCAGTTCTGTTTTTATCTGTATTGGGGAATCTCCGTATGATTCCACTGGGAAAAGTTTTCTGCAATTAATTTGGTTACTATATGAAACCAAATTAATGCTGCCCCACAGAGGGTGAGTTGGACCAACCAGCCAAGGAATGGCTGGGGGTGGAGAGAGCACTGGACTAGGAGTCAGGAGGCCTGGCTTTGGGCCCTGGTTCTGCCACTGACCTGCTCATGTGATCAGGGCCTTGGTTTCCCCCTCTGTAAACCCCAGAGGCTACAGGGGAGCCCCACAGGCTGGAAAGCCCCTGCCCCTGACTTCCGCCTCCGTCAGCCGTCCGGCCTCACCTGCGGCTGATGAGCTCGTCGTCCGAGTCGGCATCGTTGGCGCCCACCTGGTTGCCATCGTACGTGTCATCGTACTCGTCCTCATAGTCATCGCCGCAGTAGGACAGGCCCTCACCAGGCTGCACCGGCACCTGCAGTGGCAGAAGCGTGGATGAGAGGGGCCCAGGGGCTGGCCGGTGTCCCCAGCCCAGCGCGGGCGCAGCGGCCTCACGACGCCTACCTCCTCCACCACCACGCTGTACCGCTCATAGCGCTGCCGCTGCGCCGCCACCTCCCGCCTGTCGTTCAGTAGGATCCGCGTGTTCTCCTCCTTCCTGGCAACGAGAGGGAGCAGCCAAGGGCAGAGGGAGGAGAACCGTCAGGCTTTGCAGGCTGTGCAGTACGAGAATCTGGAGAGACCACCAGCTCACTTCTTCACCCCGCAGGCCGCCCAAAACTGGGACAACTGGTATCAAACACTGGCAGGGGTGTGGGCGGGGGCGACTCACCGCTGCTGGTACCACGTGACAGGGCCCACACTTTGGAGGGCATCCCAGGGCAGCTGATGAAACATGCCCACCCTTAGAGAAACGCTGCCCACCAAGAGGCCTAACTGGGGATTTTCTTTACAGCATCAATTGTAACAGAGGAAATGGAAAGCAACTAATGTCCATCACTGGGGAGACAGCCAAAGGACCTGTGCCACGTCTACAGTCCAGAACATCGCGAGGCAGTGCTCAAGAACAACGGTGATCTAGACGGAAAAAGAAGTCTGATCTGTTCCTGAGGAAAGCAAGCTACAGAAAAACGCATACGGTAGGATCTCATCTGTAAAGAAAGCTGAACGCAAACCAGACCAACTATCTGTTCCTATGGGCACATATATACCCGTGTATGTAAATGCACAGAGAAGGGGCTAGTAAGCCGCCCACCAAATGACAATGGTGATTCCCAGGAGGACCTTGGGTTATCTGAATCTTTTAAAACCAACACTTAAGAAAGAGCAAGGCCACATGTGGTTTTCTTCCTGAGTTCAGGGTAGCTGCAGGGGGCCTCTGGGATGTGAGGAGCAAAGCGGGGTCCCACTCACCACAGTGGCTCTCTTATCTAGTCTCCATTCAATCTTCCATGTCAGAAAAAGCCTGAAAGTTCAACTCCTATCCTATCACAGGTGAGGAAACTCATGTGCAGTGCAGGGAAGGGGAGGTACTGCTTGGGACCCCAGTGAGCTGTGGCCCCGCCCTGGTGGGACTCAGGCCTCTGGACTCATGGCTTTGCAAATCTGTAGAAAAACCTGGCCTGTCAACCAAAACAAAACAAAAACCCAAAACCCTGGCTTATCAGACACACAGGGCTGTGGAATGTAGTTTCAAGCTCTGCAGGGGAAAATCAATACGAGATGCTAGGTAAGAAAATCCAGCTTAGCTGTGAAATCAGGTCTCTGGAATATATCAAGGGTAGGGGGGGAAAAAGAAGAGACACAAAGCTATATACCTAGCTTCCATAAAAATCTTCTATTAACTGGCTTTGGTGCAGGGAAGGGCAGGATCCTGAGTCTGTCCGGCTGTCTGCCTGGGAGCTTGGGGCAGGTGAGGACTCAGCTTCCAGCGTGGTGGGTGAGGGCTTAATTTCTTCAATAGTTTTTACAATGGGCCTACTATGTGCCAGGCAGGGTACTAAGGCTAAGTTGGGGAGAGACTCAGAAAAGAGTAGGATATGGATCTGCCCTCATAAAACTCACAGTCTAGTGGGGGTGACACTGGCAAATGGCAACCAACATGAAATGTGTTGACTGGAGGCAAGCAAGCTCTGGAAACTCAGAGAAAGAAGGAATGAACTCTGGCTCAGGGGGTTTAGCTGGGGTCTGGAGAGGGATAATGGAGGCTCTGTGGGGGGGGGGGCATTTGATCTGGACAAAATCTTGGCCCACAGGAGTCTTTCACATCACACCAGGAAAGGGGCTTGTGACTGTGACCTTGGCCCTGACCTGCCTCTCTTCGTCAAGTTGGGAGCTGGAGAGGAAAGAAGTGGAGAGGAAATGAAAGGGGCCCAGGCTCGTCGCAGTGGTCGGTGCCACTGGTAGGAGTACATCCATTCATTCAAAATGTATTTCCTGAGCGCCTACTAGATGCCCGGACCTGTGCTGGGCCAGGGCTCCAAGGGTGAATGAGGGAAATCACTGTCCTTTCTGCTACACCCCATGGCTCCTGGTCCACACTGTCCCAGGTTTGGCGAAGTCGGGCAGTTCTTTTGCACTATGTGGTCTCTGGTTATGTGACTCCCTTGGCAGGGCCAGACAGAGAAGCCTGGCAAACTCCACCCATCCCAGCCGGGCACTTGGCAGAGGACACAGCTAACAACAGTGGAACCTGGAACCCTGGGTACCCTGTCTACACCATCTAGGGAGGTGTGGCTTTAGCACCATGATCTCATTTGGAGTCAGGAAGGAAAAGAAAATGAGGGGCAAAACTAGCCGGGAGAAGATCCACTCGAGGGCCAGAAAGCCTGGAAACGCTGGCAGCAGTGGCTTCGGAGACTATCTTTGGAGCAGGTTGCATACTTGGCCTCCTAAAGATGGCAGTGAGCCCAGGGAACATGTGGGCTCCCTGAAACCCGACTACCTTTCCCCTCCCCACTTCCTCCAGCCTTTCCTTTAAGGCCCAACTGAAACTGACTCTTGGGGGGGTGACTCCCACCTTTGAACTTCTAAAGGGCCTGCAGAAGCAATAAACCCTTTTTTCCAGGTGAGGAATCAGGGGATCCAGAGAGGCACAGCAACCTTCCCAAGGTCACACAGCTTCTACCAGCAAGGACAGGGCCAGAACACAGATCTCCTGACTCAAGTCTGCTCTGCTACTTCCTGAGCTGTGTGATCACAGGCAAGTCCCTTTTCCTTGCCAAGTGTTAGTTCTGCCTCCCAGGGATGATGTGAGGTAAAATAAGACGATGAGTAGAAATGGACCTGGCACCTGCTGGGCTCAACAAACTGAATCCTATTTCTTTTGCTGTAGGACTTGTCAGAGCTTTAAATATGCTCTGTGACTCTCCTAGAGGCAGACAGAGTACACAGACTTTTTGGGCCATAGAACCTTTTTGGGGGGAGAACACTTATCATCTTCCAGGGCACCACTGTTAAGCCCAAAGGAGTTAGGGGAACCCACCTTATACACACTGCCTCTTTCGTTTGGCTGTGATATGCCTGCAGTATGTGTGCTTGGTGTCTATCCAATAGCCACCCTCTACGTCATCCCTACTCCTCACAGACCCTCATTTTGTTCAGCTCTTTCACCCTCCCCCCCTTTTCCTGAAGCCCTGGATCTCGGCCCTGTGACCCAGCTCCCCAGTGAGATGTGAAGGAATCTGGAGACTTCTGGGAAAGGTTTCCTGGTCTCTAAGAGAGATACGACATGACCTGGTCCAGACTTCCTCTTGGCACTGTCATTTCTGGAGGTCGTGAGTCAAACAGCAGCAGCCACCCAGTGGCCTTAAGGGAACCAGCTCCAAGAGATGGAAAAGATGCATCCAAGATGTGGCTGCACACAGGTCAACCAAACCTACACTGCCCTACCTTGCCATTTCTTGTCATACAAGGGGCCAGATTTCCTTATTACCTGAGCCACTGACTGCATCTTACCTGACTTAATAACACACCCATGCATTTTAATTCAGGTGTGACCTGCCTTGTGCTACTTCATTTCTCATGTGGTCTGTGAGGGTAGGGCCCAGGGCCCTGAGCCTCTGCCCTGCCCAGAGGACAGGTGGCCCTGCTGAGGCCCTTGTATGCCCCTTCCCAGCACCTCTCCCACTTAGTTGCTGCTTATTTCATGGTCAAGCTCTTTCCCACGGTCTCTGCACTGTTTGAGGGTGAGGCCCGGGGTGCCCTGTTCACCTTGTCTTACTACCCAGCACAGGATCTGGCGCTAGTAAATCGCTTAATAAATATTTGCTGAATGAATAAATAATGAATACATGAATGGAGGCTTTGCCGCTTTGCAATCCCCAGCCCCTGACTATCCAGCACAATGAGTTCAGTAAACATTTGCTGCCCAGTGTCTCTGCCTGGCAGCCCGGAGCACTCTCTGAGCAGGGGCACAGACCTTGTCTGCCCCTCTCCCCATAGCAGGAGCTGCAGAGGGTCACCGTGGCCTGGAACAGTGGCCACCGATGCAGGATACCATCTCCGGCTTGGGAACTGGGGATGTTGCAATGTGTGTGACTAAGCAGTTTACAACTGCTTCCTGTCCAGCCAGCCAGCTGGCTTTATAGCTGCCCTGTGCCCGCACCCCAAGCCCTTGGCCAGCCTACCTTCCAGAACTGGATGGCCCTAGGGAGGGGAAATAGCACAGGGCCCTCACTGAAGCAGCAGCTTGCACCGCCACTGGGGCTCCTATCATAAGATCGGGGCAGGTCCCCACCCCTACCTGAACCTCACTGTCTCCATCTACGTGATGGGGGAAACAGCAGACTGTGCTCAGTGCCCAGATTTCTGGATCTCATAAACCAACACCATTTAGGAGAACTTTGGGGGACTAGCACAGTGTTATCAACGTCTTATCTTGCTCTTCTCTACTAGGCCGTCCTCTCTACCATCACTGCCGACTCTTGGCATCTCCCATGGGCCCCCATCCATTCCAAAGTCAGGTGAGCTTCCCGAAACACAACATGTGTTGGCTCATGGCACGATCACCATGCTCCCCACAGCCTTGGGGCCCCTGCCCCTGCTGTTCACTCTGTTTGGAAAGCTTCTCCTCCCCTTTGTGCAACTGACCCTTCCTCCCGGATCAAAGCGCCTGCCAGAGGCTCAGGAGTCTGCACACCTTCACCTCGTACTACCTGTTTTACCTGCGACTTTACCTTGCTTGTTTGACCAATGGATTAGTGCAAACTCCACGTGAGCCGGGGTCGTGTCTATTTCATCCCCTCACTATATCCCCAGCACCTAAGACATCCAGGGCCTTGGAAGGCCATAAGCACTGGGCAAATATTTGTTGAGTGAATCAATACATCATGAATGGACCTTCAATGCCAAAAAAGTAGGCAGGGCATAAACTAAAAATACAGTATGTAGAAAGGCCTTAAAATGAAATGTGTTCACCTTCTGAAAAGCTCACTCAGTATAGGTCCTTAATTTTCTCGTTTTGTCACAGACTGGAGAAAATCAGGTCAAGGAGATGCACAGCTCTACCATCCAGGGCTTCGATGGTCGGCATATCCAAAGACGGAAGAAGAAGGGAGGGGGAGGACAGCTCTGGCGCCGCTGGCCTTTTGCTGTCAACAAGGAGGATTCACTAAGAACCAGCCTGGGCAGAGCCAGAGCTCGAAGCGTAATTGTTAAAGAACCTGCCCCTGCTTGCTGGGCGCACACAGGGCTGGGCTGCTGGGGAGCCCTGCGTTGAACTCAGGCCAGTTCCATCGAGAACTGGCTCGAGAGATTGGTTTCTCTTGCTTTCTCATTGCACGTGCAGAGTTGGGGACTTACCTCCTGCCCTTGTGTACCCGGCTTAGGTCCACTGAGTCCCTGCTGAACACATCAAACTCATCATTCTGGAAGATGTTGTGACGAGATGTCAGCAGGGGTGTCGGGTCTGGCTTCACTTGTCTGGGGGGTGGCACAGAAATCAATTTAAAGGGGACATGCTAGCTGATGCCTACTTGTGCCCCACTCTCCCCTACCCTGTTATAGCCATTAGATTCTCCGCTCTCTTTCAAGAGCCACCCCTGGGACACAATCTAAAAGCCTACCCTATTTGGACCTGCCTGGTAGGCACCCACACCTCACACAGGACCAAAGCTCCCCCTTGGTCCCAGGTGCCCGTCATACAGATTTTCTTCAAAGTTCCCTCCCTCACTGAACGCTCACAACAGCCCTATGAGATAGGCAGCCATAGGTAACTCAACCTCTTTGTGCCTCAGTGTACTCATCTGTAAAATGGGCACAAAGAGGCTGAGGAACTTGCCCAAAGGCAGAGCTAACTTAATTCACTCATTTGATAAACATCATTTGTTCATGGAAGAAACACCCATTCATACACTCATTCCTGATGGCCCATGGGCCTTCAGGGAACAGTGGCCAAACTCAGAAAGGGTAGGTATGAAGGAAGTGAGAAGTCCTGGCCATCCTCCATCAGCATTCTACCGGGAAGGTGGCAACGACAGGGGCAGGTCAGCAACTCGGAGCTCTGAAGGGCTCAGCAACCCCTCTGTCACATCCCGTGTCTCTAATAGGTCTTCCCACAGGGTGCAGCAGGGATGTCCAGCTATGCACTCTCTGTCCTGCAGGGAACAGGTGAGAATCTCTTGGGGGTAGGGGTAGGGGTGGGTTTTTATGATTCCCCAGAGGACATGAGTTTAAATGGTCTGGAAACATCGCTGTGGGGAAGAGAGAATGCGCTGAGTCCTGGGACACCAGGGAAGGAAGAATGGAGGCAGAGGAACTAAGAAGGGGCCCAGCCAAGGGACTGCAGAGCGCCGGTGGCCAGGGCCTGAGGCGGCCTGGCTGTCATGCGCCTCCCCTCACCTGTCCAGGCTGCGGTCCAGCTGGCTGAGGGCAGGGGCCAGCCGCTCCTCCAGGATGTTGTTGATCACCTGCTCCGGGTCGTAGCCGTAGTGCTCCAGGCAGGCCAGGATGAAGCCCTCACCGAGGTCCGGCAGCAGGTCCTTCACTTGGGAGATGAGCGAGTCTAGCTCCACACCGCACACAGCGGGGCTCAGGGCAGCAGCTGCCCCCATGCACTGTGGGGAGAACCAGCGTGAAGGAGGCGAAGGCGAGGCCAGGGGGTGATAGGGCACCAGGCCCCCAACAGCACTGGACTGGGAATCAGGGGCCCTGGTGTGAGCCCTGGCCTTGCCCCTCCTCTCCTGGCTGGAGGACTTAGCCAAGTGACTCGTCCCTCTGCGCCTCCATTTCCTCCCCTGAGAAAAAGGGAGCTCTAGGACTGACAGGCTGAGCTATTTCTGGCTGTGGGTCTTTGGGAGGTGCTTCCCCTCTCAGAACCTCAGTTTCCTCCGTATAAAATAAGCACACTACCACCAACCTCACAGACTTGTTTCAAATGGTTCGGGGAGATAATGCACATAAAGTGCTGAGCACAGAGCCTGGCTTAGATGAGGCTCGCCATAAACGGCTATGGCTTCTAACCAAGGTCCTTTTCAGACTCCAGCAAATTGACGGCTGACATGGGAGGGGAACAGCAACCACCACACCTGGACTGTGGAGACGCTTCCCTGGTATCATATGCTTATCAAGGGGGATTCAGTTTATAGACTGCTTGATGGGGCTTAATTGTGTTAGGCTTTTCATTTAAGGAAATTCCCAAATCAAAACAACAACAACAACAACAAAGAAACCTGCCATAACTCAGATAAGAGTGTGGGAAGAGGCAGAGAGGGCCGTCATTCTCCAGGCCCTGCGACAGTCTGAGGCCTGGCCTCTAACAGGAAGGACAGTGGCGTCTGGTAAGGGAGCATCGAGGGCCAGCCAGGTTCACAGTATTCCTTGCAGCAGCTCTGGGAATCCCAAGCACCTCATGGAGACGGGATGGCAACTAGCCCCGCTTTATAGAGGAGGAACCAAGGCTTGATGGGCGTCACATGCCCAAGGCCACACAGCTGGCGAGTGGCAGGACCAGAATACCCCTCTGAGCTGCCTGACCCCAGAGACTCTGTGCTCTTAATCCCTACGTCATGTTCCTCCTGACGTGCAGGGAAGAGTCCGAGGCTCAGTGGCCAAGCAGCACAGCCACAGACTTGGTGAGTCCTGGAAAAGCCTGGAGAGAAAGCACTAGAGATTTCCCAACTGGCTCACTGGAGCCCTGCCGTCCCATGGAGGGGCTTCCAGAGAGGCCAAGCGGTGAGACCAGGCACTGGTTCCAGATGCAACCAAGGCAGCTCCATTGTGATCTGTTCAGAGGCGAGCGTCAAGAAGAATTTCACATGGAAAAAGCACCATCGCTTCATTTGATAGAGGGAAACTGAGGCTTTGCCGGCTTACGAGACTAGCTCTCTCCTGCCTGGTTCAGCATCCCTTAGCTCAGGGCTCTCTAGGGCAGCAAAGGGCTGACCAGCAGCTCCAGACAGTCCATTCTAGAAAATACCTTTTTCCCTGAAAGTAGAATCAAAGAAGGGAGGTTTTCTGCGGCCCCAACCTCTCAGACAGGACCAGGAGGGGCTGAGGCAGGGGGAAAGAGCCACTCCACACACACACCTCCTCTTCCTCCAAGTTCTCTGGATGGGATGACGGTGCACTGACTGGCTCCGCGATCGCCATGACGCCATTAAGCAGCTCGGCGCCCGGTGGGTCTTTAGCATCTGAGGCTTTCCGACGGTCCACCCCTTCCCACGCACTCTCAACTGCCTGGAGGATGTAGGCAGTCCGCGTCTCGTCTCTGTGAGGATGTGTTAAGGGGTCTCTCTCTCAGGTGCCCTCTCTGTCTCCTCAGCTCTGATGCAGCATAATTTCTCAGGCTCTCTCCAGCATCTGATCATACGGCTTCTGCCAGGAGCTGTCTGGGCTGCACTCAGTGGGCATCATGGGCACCTGGACTGCCGGGGACACAGGCTGGACCATGGCCACACTGGCCTTGAAACCCAGTACCTGCCCCTCAGCAGGAAGCAGCTCTGGGTAAAGACAGGGCCAGGGGCTGGCATAGGAGTATCTGGGGACATGGTGTTTGGACAAGCCAACAGCGCCTCCTCTGTACTGACCCTCAGCTCAGGAGAAGGGCCTGGTAGGGGTCCGGCCACTGGGCTTCCTGTCCAACCAGCTGAGGGCTTTCTGCAAAGGCTGGGGGCCCATGGGCTGTTTCTGAGAAAGGACTGAGCAATCTCCCCTAGCCACCAAAATGGCCCATGGGCCTGCTCTTCCATGTCCTCCCACTCTCTGAATAACCCTGGGTACTGTCAAGCCCCACTTCTGGGAGTTGCCCTGACTCCCCCACTCCACTTCTAATCCCAAACCCGTCGGCCATGCCTAGCTGCCAGTGACGGCATCCTCACCAACCCTTGTGCCTCACAGAGGTCCCTGGCCAGTCTGTTCTCCCGCTGCCAGATGGAGCATTTCCAAATCTAAAATGACCCTGTCACTCCCTGCTTTATGCCTTCCCACAGCTCCCCAGTGCTTGCAGAGCAGAGCCCAAGGCCATGCATCCCAAGGCCACGCAGGTCCACTTGTCCCCCGCTCATCTGCCACATCCTAAATTCCTCCCACTAGACCCCTTCCCTTCACCCCCACCCTGTGATCTACACATAATGTCTGTGGGCTCCTCAGATGGGTCCCCTCAGTCCTCCATCCACTGGGAACCCTTCGCTAGAGGTTTGGCCATCTGTTCCTTCTGCTGTTCTCAGCTTGGACTTTACTTCTACGTGAGACCCGCAGCCTAAGCTCTGCTGGCTTAGGTGTCTCCCCTGGTTTTCCCACCCTTTGAATTTCTCCCATAGGACAGTCCAGCTAACTGCCTGTTTACTTGTCAGTCTTTCGTCCTGCAGTGAGGTCATGAGGACCGTGCTGAGTCCACCTTGGTCACGCAGGCCCAAACACTCAGTAAACACCTAGAGAAAGCAGGACTGTACTTCTGCTGTTCTGGGGACCAGAGCTGTCATCTCCTCCAGAAAGAGAGGCTGGGGCCTTGGCAGGGGTCTAGGGCAAGCCAGCTGACCCGGGGTAAACCTCCCCCTGCTCCTCCGGGTGCCAGCAGCCCAGCTCTGACCTGGCTGGGCTAAGGCCCGGCCGGGTGGCTGTGGCGGAAGGATACAACACTGACGAGGCCTGCTGCAGCAAGCTGACGTCCTCGGCCACTGGGAAGAGTGCATCGTAGTCCCGGAGGAACCTGCCACAGAGACCCGATGAGAGGGACAGGGCCAGGGCCACAGGAGCACTGGTCTGCTGTGGGCCACTGCCTGTGTCTGCTGCCCAGTCACAGATCCCAGAACCGTACGCTGGAGTGGTTATGGCCGGGGCTCTACTGTAGAAGGTCTCGTGGGGACAGATGAGAACACGGGAGCCTATCCCATTGCTGGTCCCAGCTCAGCCATTCTCACCTCTTCTCCTGTAGCAAGGAGCTGAAGATCTGAAGGAACTCTTCAATGAAGCCCTGAATATTTTCACAGCTGGAACAGGACACCAGGGAAGACAATAAACACTCAAGGCAGATGATGTGATGCTCCCTTCCCCACCTACCCTGCCCAGCCTGTGCGAGGCCTCTAGCCAGTTGGAGGAAAAGCATTTTTCTTGGTTTCCCATCTCTGCTCAGCAAACTGGGGGCAGGGGAGCGGGAAGATCAAATGAGGGAAACACCCCTGCTGGGCTGAGGGAGGGGGCTCTTCCTCCTGGGTGGCAGCTCCCAAGGGCTTACCTGCTCTCTAGGACGGGGAGAAGGCAGATCTGGTTTAGGAGGATGTGAAAAATCTCCAGTAGCTTCTTTCTAGAATGGGAAAGCCTCTGCCACAGGTCACCTAGCAGCCTTTGAAGGCCAGAGGAAAAAAAGAGACATGAGAGACAAAAAGGCACCGAGGGAGCTTATTCGCAGCAGTTGCAGGTTCTCCCTCCTCTGCCCCTACACATACCCAGGTCTGAGAAGGCCTCAGAGTTCACTGTTGACAGCAGCTGGGAAAAGGCTACAGGCTCTGAGAGGCCGGCTGGTTCCGGGGCCACTTCTCAGTTCAAACAGTGGGTCAGGAACCAGTGGGCCAGTTAACAAGAGCTTGGAACAACAGCTGAGGGGGAAAGGCCTAGATGCAGGGGCCAGGAGGCTGTTGGGTAGGGACACAGCAGCCAAAGCTGCGTGGTCCTTGGTCCCACCCCCTTGTCTTAGAGATGGGGATGCTGAAGCCCGGGAGGGCAGGGCTCAAACTCAGGCCTCTCTCTCCCACACCCCTCAAGAGTTTTGTCCCCGCCTCACTTGCTGTCTTCAAGCCTCCTCTTCTTCATTGCAGACTCCAGCTCAGGAATTGCTATTTCATAAAAGGAAGCTAGTCTGTGGAGGCAAACATGGATAAAAGGCTGGATTCGTTCATAAATACCACAATTCATTTGAAAAATCAAAGCAAACCGAAGGGAGCAGGAAGGCCCATTTCTTGCTCCAAGTTGTCACCACAATTTTCTCCTGGAACCACCCTGGCTCTTCTCCAAGCTCACCCCAGATTGTCCCACTGTGGCTGGTCCCAGGAAGAGCCTCATAGGAAGTGACCTGCAGCTACATCCCCCATTCAGATGGGAAACCAAGGCTCAGATAGGCTCATTCTAACAGTCACAAGAGGGTCACCCAGGACTCACTGAAGTTTGAGAAACAAACACAAGGTCCCTCTTTTTTGTGCTCAAAAACTGCCAGCAGCTACCTACCTCCTATGACATCAAATGGTAATTCCACTCTCTGGCACAACCATCCCTGGCACAGTGTAGCCAGCCTTACTTCTCACCTCGGCAACCTCACACCCACCCCCTCCCAACTCAAATTTAAACTCTTCATTCCAGCCACATGCTTCTTTTTTGTTTTTGTTTTTCAATTCAGCCAGCCACACGGTTCTTGAGCACGCTCGCCCATGTGATTCGTCCTTCCCGGAACGAGATGCACGGCACTCAGCGTATGTTGTCCTTACAACGTTAAATGCAGCTACCTCTTTCTGTGGTGTAATTCTAGCTTTCTCCGAACACCTTAGCTTTCCAAAGCCAGCAATACAGCCTATATGCCTAGGACAGTGCTGAATCTGTAGCAGGTACTCTGTAAACATCTGTCCGTCACCTGGCTGGCTTCTGGCAACTTCTATCCTAATGTAGTACCATAAGTAGCAGAGGGTAAAACGAGGCCAAAAGACGCAGGCTTTACTAAGCCCACAGCGTGGCACCCAGAAGACAGAGAGGCAGTTTGGCCCAGACAGACTCAGGTGTTGCCAGGATACATTGCTGGTGGGAGGGTGAGTTGGAACAACTCCTGTGGAGGGTGATTTGGCAAGATTTATAAAAATTTTAAATGCATATACCATCTGTTTCTGCAGTGCTACTTCTAGGAATTTATTCCTTACAATACTTGGAAAGGTGCAAAATGATATGTGTGCAGTTATTCTTTACAGCCTTTTTTTTATAATAGCAAACAATTGAAAAAATCCTAAAGGTCCATCTATGGGATCTACTATCCCATACCATGGAATGCTACCCAGCCATACCAAAGACTGAGGGTGCTTTATGCACTGACGTACATTAATTTTAAAAGCAAAATGCAAATAGTACACAGAGTAACTCATATGCCAGCATTAAGTTTTTGAAAGGGGCCAGGTGACATATAACATGCATGTATGCATATGTATATGCATGTTTATATGCATATCTCTGGAAAATTCTGCAAAAAAACCCCTAAGGATAATGGTTGTATATGAGGAACAGAACTGGGGAAGAGAGATTTCACTATATATTTCATACTTTTTGAATTTTGAACCATGTGGATGTATTATCCATTCATAAAGGACAGAGAGAGATATACTCAGATATACTCAAGTATATACTCAAGAGTAAGGAGGAGAAAGTTGTTATGAGAGGGATTAGCTAAAGAAAGAGCTGTTTGGTGACTGTGACCCCTTGCAGAAAGTTCTCTGGGACTGAGGTTGCTGCATTTGCTCAGTTCTTGGCCTTCTCAGCACAGTTTGAACAGGCTAAGCCAGCCCTGGGCTGCCTGTGGGTCAAAGGCAGTGTCACTTGCCAAAGACAGTGTCACTGGCAGTCAAAAGTGTTTTCCTTTCTTCCTCCTCACCCTGAGATGGGTGGAACCACTTCCCTGCCTCCACTGTCCCTTGCAGGAAAGTCGGTTCTTCCAAAAATCTCTCCTCGTCTCCAAAGATCCTTTCAAAAGCAATCTGTGACACATTTGGGAAGATAGATGCTTTAACAAAATGGGAAAATGCCTATCAGAAGTGAAAATAACAAGGGTACAAAAGTCTAAGAATCATAGGATTTCTCATAGTGATTTTAATCGCCTACCTTTTGGGATTTTCCAAATTTCTACAAGCATTTGCTATATTTACTATTAGAAAAGATAACTTTTTAAGAGCTATAGTCTCATCCTAACCCCTTTCTCCTGGGAAAGTGTTGATCGGCGCTTTATTCTAGCATTCTCTGGGAGGCTGATCATTCTTAATGTCTGATTTTCAGATGAGAAGACCCAAGAAGGGTCAGAGCACTAGCTGCCATCTCTGGCACATGTCAGCGCTAGCTCAGTGCTTTGTTGAATGGGTGAGTAAATAACTGAATGGACTGAAGGCTGGGTGGATGGAGTTGGGCAGCTCCCAGAGGCTCCTTTGAATGGTAGGGAAAGATGCCTAGCAAAAGCAAGAGCCAGAGGCTAATGAGAACAGGCCAGCCCTGCTGTTGCCAGGCAACATGCACATTGCCTGCCCACGCCCTGCAGGCCTTTCTCCCCGCACAAGGAACAGATGCTCATGTGCTAAGTGGGCAAAGAGGGTCTCCCTTCCTGCCCCATATCCTCTACCTTTTTCTTCATCACAGCAGGATCTTTCTACGCCTTCTTTAGACAAAAACCTCCTGTGGCTCCCTCCTACCTACAGAATAAAGGCCCTAATCCCAGCCAGCGCATTCAAGGCTCCTTCCAATGTGACTTCTACCGATTCCCCCAGAGCCACCTCTCATCACCTACACCTTTTCCTGCTGCCCCGGTCTCCCTTCCCACCCATGGCTGCACGTTGCACTCCACTCCTGGCTCTACCCAGAACACACTCTGGGCCTTTGCAGATTTCATTCCGCCCGCCTAGAACACCCTTCCTGCCACTGCAACTTTTCTCTGTCTGAAAGGTTCCTGTTTATTCTACCAGACCTCGTTCAGGGGTCACCATGAAACCTCTTCTTTCACCAGACTGAGTTTTGCCTCCTTCCTCTGTGTTTCATAATATGGCCATCACCGCCCGCCGCACATGTGAGCACATCTGCTTGTTTCCTTGTGTGCGCTCTCCCCTGGACTACATGCTAAAATCCTCAGACCATTTCTTGTCTATTAGTCTCTTGCCCTTGCCCAGGATAGGGGCTTTGAAACGAAACAGAAGTGAATTGAAATTGCCCTATTCTTGGTTGTTGGTTTTTTTTTCTTTACTCCCCTACCCTGTTCTTAGCCCAAAATGGGAGTGCTTGTCAAATGCAGGCTCCAGACAAGCAGGAGCCTTATCTGTCTTCTTCGCATTGTGTCCTCAGGCTGGAAGAGGGCCTGGCACATTCTGAGCACCCAGGGAATATTTGTTGAATGAAGATGTGAACTCGAATCTCTACTTCCACAGCCAGAATTACCACAGTACCTGTAACAGAAGTCGTGTTTCTGGAAGGTTTGGCAAGCCAAAGGGAAGATATCCAGAAAGGCCCAGAGCGTAGTGCAGGTATCACAAAGGTAGAGAACAATGTCCTTTAATTCCTGTTGCCAAAAGAAATCACTGCGTTATTCTCTTCTGCCCGCCTTTTACAGCTCTGTAGAGGGTCTGAGACTAAGACGACAAAGCCAAGGGGCCCCCAACAGGCAGATACTTTCCGGGGGGGAGAGAACACTGGAGACCTGGGCAAAGCCCGGCCAGTCCATCTCTAGGAGCGCGATTTGGGCAAGTCATTCAACCTCCCTAAGCCTCAGGTCTTGCTACCATATGATCTCTAGGGTTACTTCTGGCTCTAGGATAATACGGTTTCTCTTCTAAGTTGAAGGAGACCCAACCCCTGACTCCAAAGGCAAGGCCTGTATTCCCGTACAGAAAGTACATCCCGGTGAGGACGAGAATCTCAAGCCCACACTTTTCCTTCATTGTGAAGAGGGTACAGAACAAGGAGTGCTTTCTCACACACTTCCCCGATTCTCAGGCCAACTCATGAGCATTGGTATGAGCTGGGCAGCTGTGAGGATCTCCGTTTTACAGACAAGGAGACTGGGATTCAGAGGGATAAAATGACTGGCTCCCACAGCACTTGGCATGCCCCGTTCTGCACCGCTTGTTAAATGCCTGTTCTCCCATGAAGTCCGAGCTCACAGCTGCCTCGTTCCTGCTCTATCTCCTGCGCTTACCACAGGGCCTGACACGTGTCCAGGCTCTTGAAATATTTCGCTGTCTGTCATCCCCATGAGACTCTACGTTCCATGGGAGCCGACACGTCTGCTTTTGCTCACTGCTTTACCCCTAAGGCTCAGCGCAAGGCATCGTGCATGCTGGGGGTTCCTCAGTACAAATTCACTGAATGAATGAAGGGCGCAATGAATAACACACAAATTAACCTGCTGAGCTAAACTAAACCCCACTCCTCTGAATTCTAGGTCCCTGTTCCTTCCACTGTTTCCTAAATGAAGCTCCCTGAGATACATGAAAGCCTACTAAAATGCTCTAAATGTGATGGGAATAGCTGCTTACGGAGTTGGGGAAGGGGGCCATGAACAGGGGAAGAAGCTGCTGGGTCCTCTAATAGCCACTAAGAGGCTGGGCTGAAGGGCAACCTCACCAGGAGAGGCATGTCGCTGGGGGTCAACCGGCCCCTCTCCTCGAGCTTCTGGGGTGTGGCGCTGGCCCCGTCCCCGTGCAAACCACTGTGCTGGAGGATATTGCTGAAGACCTGTGAAACACAAGAGGTGACTCACCCACATCCTGTCGAGCCAGCAGCTAGGACCCCTGTCCTGAAGCCAGGGACCGGTAATCTGAAAACTGCCTTTGACCCTGGAAACTATGGCAATGTTCCTGGGCCACCAGCTGAGACAATAACCTTCTCAGACAGCAGGGTCAGAGTGGAAACAGTATAAACTAAAGATGATGTGGGTATTCTTCTTACAGAATTACGGGGAGGATTAAAAAGACAAAAATGTATGTAAAGCCCCCAGGATCCTGCAGATGTTATCTGGTCGGATAGGCTGGGATCTGGTCGGATAGGCTGGGCAAGTATAAGGTAATGAATATTTAAGATACACATGCAGAAATATGTAATATGTTTTCGGATCCCCTGTAGATGGCATTTATGGGAATTATACTGAAACAAAAGACAAATGAACACTGAGGATAGAGCAAAGCCTGTCGTAAAATCTGTAACTGTTTAACTTAGTGTGTAACTAACTACAGCCCTTCCTCGTTATCCTTGGGAGATTGGTTCCAGGACCCTCTGCGGTACCAAAATCCGTGGATGCTCAAGTCCCTTATATAAAACGGCGTTGTAATTGTATACAATTTATGCACATCTTCCCGTATACTTTAAGTCATCTCTAGATGATTTATAACAGCTAATACAATGTAAACACTACGTAAATAGTGGTTACACTGTATTGTGTAAGGAATAATGACAAGAAAGAAAAGTATGGACACGGTTGGTATGGATGCAACCATCACAGGTCTAACTACATAGTACACCTCAGCAACAATGTAATTTCTTTTTAAAAAATGTTTTCCATCCACCATCGGATCCATGGTTGGTTGAAACAGCAGATGCCGAACCCAGGAATACAGAGAGCCGACTGTATTCTAAATTACTGTAAACAGTGGATATTTCTTGGTGATGGGATTGTGGGGGAACATTAATCTTCCTTTTCCTGTTTTTATATTTTCCAAATGTTCTACAATGAATATTATTATTTCAGAAAATGATTGTGTAAAATTTTAAAGCTCTTATTTGAGAAACATAACTCTTTTAGAGCCGTATCCTTAGAGGCTTATAGCTGTCAGCAAACACCACAAAATGCAAGCCAAACTCTTTTGTGTGAGTATAGTACTGGATCTTCCTGAGATTTCAATCCTCCTCAAGAGAGGAAAGAATGAACTCAAAGGGTGTGGTAAGGGACAGAACACAGAGCCCAGCTGGAGATGAGTGAGGCTAGAGGGGGAGAATAGCAAACATTTCCCTCAGGCTCAGGAAAGTCAAGGGACACCATTAGGTGGGGAGGTGGTCTGCCTCCCAAGCTCACCCTCCCCTGGGCAAGGCTGAGAGCTGGTACCTGAAGGATGGTAGGCATGGTTTCATCCAGGTCATTATAGTAACTTGGCTGCTGGATAAAGATGTTTCCTGAAAAGTGAGAGAAAGGCAGAAATTGGGAAAAGAGGGGAGGGGAGGAGAGGACACATTACACATGGTTGCCAGCATGTTCTGTGTGACCTTTCTCCCCTTTCCTAAGCCTGTATGACCAAGAGCAGCCCTGGCCCCAGGCCCTGCTGGCACAGAGCTTTGGCCCAGCCTAGAAACTTCCCCAGTGTGGGGGAGGGACCTTGCTTGTTACAATTTAACCTTTTAAGTACCTCTGCCTAGTGAATTATGTAAAAGACCTGCCCTGGTCAAACCAGCAACTCCTGACGTCCCCAGGGAGTGATCACACTTGGGCACTGTGCCTTGTATGACAGCATTGGCTTTGGAAATGGGAGTTAGTCATTCAGGAGAATGAGGAGATATGATCTCTTTGCTCAAAAAACCTGAATGCTGCAATCCAGGATTCTTGCCAAACTACGCCTCCATTAATGTGGGGGGACTCTAAAGAGTAACGTCTCTGGTAATTCTCACTCTTTGAGTTTGAATATGCTAGCCATTCTAATCCATCCAATCCAAGAAGCGAGGGCTGTGCGGGACCTAGAGATAGAGACTGCACATGTGCAGTTGTCCCTGTAAAGTGAAGCTTCTCTCTGAGAGTTTACTATCTATCCTCCAAGTGCTGCAGCTGTGAGTGAGTAGGTTAGAGCATATGGTAACTGGGACAGAAAACCAAATGTTCTGGCTGCCCAGATGGCAAAGGGACGGAGGGAGAATCAGAGCTAGCTGGCGGACTTGACGGAGCGAAGTGCCAACACCCTTTAAGAGGCCAGGGCTTTTCCTCCCTCTCTGATCCTAGTATCTGAGGCTGGCTGATTGTCAGGATGTTCTGAACTCTAGGTGTCCTCTGTCCTTGGGCATGTCTGTCCTTGGTTTCCGTATTGAAAACCCTGCAGCCCTCACCCCATCACAGGTTTGTAAATGAATGAGATCAAAGGCCAGATGGCGCTGGGTAGCTGGGTGAGTAAGCAAGTCGCTAGGTGGCTGGACTTTCTGTAAACACTTTCCTGGATGCTGCTTCCTTCCTTGATTCCAGAAAGCTGAGTTCTAGCAGCACCATTGCTTAGCCCCTCCCACCTCCAGATGGGTGCTGAGCCCACAGCCTGTGCAGATGCTCCCTGACCATCAGCATTCACCTCCTACTCCTGACAGACAAGGAGTGACTGAGCTGTGTTTCCACCAGCCTCTGCTCTTCCTCAGAAAACCCTCCTACTGGAATCTTCAAGACCAAGTCCCAACTCCTGACCATGGCACAAAGGGCCCTGTGAGATCTGGCCTCTGTTGGCATCTCCCAGCCAGCTTTTCCCCATTCCTCGCATTGCATCCTTCCCTTGCACCATCCTCAACCTCAGAGAACAAGCCCTGTCCCCTCCCTCTGTCTGGAGGGACCTCCCAGAGCTAGGTCTGACAGAGACAGGTGTCACCTTCTCCAGGCAGCGCCTCCTGATCCAGCCATCAGGAGGTCGCCCATAACTCCCAGGGCCACACCATGCTGGCCACACCCCAACCACCCGGCAGGGGAGAAGGCACTCCTCCAGAACCCTTCCAGTGCTTAAGCCTGAGTAGCAGGGATATTTTACAAGCATCAAAAGAGATCACATTTCACAATCTACCCTTGGGGTCTTGAGAGTCCCTTTACTCTCCTTTGTGATTCCAATGATGGTGGAGATTGGAATTCTGATCTCTTACAGACATAATTAAAAGGCGTGGGACAGCAATGGCATTCTCTGAAATGTCTCTCAGACTAAAGCAGTTCAGAAACCCAAGGTGAATGGAAAGTATTGCCAAATAGGTCCGTGCCAGTGACGTCTGCAATAGGGCTGAGGCCCAATGTACTCCTGCTCTGGCAAAGCAGCTCCAAGAGAATCTAACTGAAAGGCCCCGCTTTCAGAATTGCTGGCTTATGTACCATAGAGGCCTGGAGGCTTTAAAAGGTGGGAGTGGGGGAGTGGAAGTGGGGGGCAGGGTAAGGACTGGGCTTCTGCCCAAAGGACAGTCAGCCAGTTCCCTTGCTCCCTCCTTCTCTCCCTGTCAACCCTCTTCCAGCAGATCTGCTTTGCCTCAAGAGCTTATGTGGTAGAAAAGTAGAGGTTCCCCCATATTGTGCCTTCTGCTCAGGAATTGGAAAGAGAGCTTCTGCGCTGCGCGCACGCGCGCGTGCGTGCGTGCGTGCGTGTGTGTGTGTGTATACAGGCCCCTTTTCCATACCCATCCCCAAAATACACAGACCACACACACACAATGAAGGGGCTCCTAATGCCTGGTCCTGCCCTCTTTTCCGTTAACCAGCCTCTAAGAGCCAACTAAAAGGCTCTCCTTAATAAGCTGTTTAGGGTTCTCGTTATGGGGATGAGAACATTCTAAAACACCTCAAAATCTAGAAGAGGGCACATTTTTCTGGAGGCAAGCTTTCACCTGATTCTCAACGGATCAAAAGCGTAGGAACCCCGGCAGCAGGCAGAGCTTTTTCAATCCACTCTCACCCGTCTGGAGCTGTCACCTCCTCCTGGATCCACACAGCCATCTTAGATCCGACAGACATAACGTGACCTTGTGTCTACTCACAGCCCACTCCCCCCACCTCCCAAAGGTCCTTTTTCTGCCACGGACACGTTTCCCCCAGAGTCATTAAGACTTCTCCCCCCAGCTGGCCTCACTATTCGGCTTTATTCTGCCTCCTGAAGGTCCTTTTCTACCCCAGCAGCCCAACCGGGCTCTCACCTTCAAAGTCACACTGAAGCACCAGGCTCCCATGTGGCCTCCTGTCACCATCCTCCCCACCCATGTGCTGCCGGGTTAACCTTGTACCAGATGGCTCCTCCTCCTGCTCTAAGCAACTAGAGACTTCCATGTCCCCTCACAGTAAGAGCTCAGACTGACCTAGTACCTGTAATATACCAGGCCCTGTGCTGAGCCCCACCTCATGTTTAAATCCCACAGCCATCCTACAAGGTAGGTATAGTATTCGTTTTCCCATTCTTCAGATGAGAAAACGGAGGCTTCAAGTGGCTCATTGACAATTAGCCAATTAGAATGGCTAAGTGATATAGCCAGAAATAGAGCTCGGGTGTGACCTGGGCCGTTGAACTCTGTAGCCTACCTTCCTAGCCACCAAGCAATATGGCTCCCCAAGTGCTAAAGACTGGCATTAAGCCCTCCCTGATCTGGCCCCAGCTTCCCCTTCCCCCGTCTCCCAGAATGCTCCACTCTAACCAAACGGACCTAATAACTATTTTTCTAACTAATCATGCTTGCTTTTGCTCACTCACCCGTTCCTCTCAGTCTACAGTAAAATTACTAAGGGTCTTTCCCTGGGAAATAAAGGAAATTAATGGACGATCAAGCAATAGTTAGATATGAATGAGAAACCAGAGGTTCTTCCAATGAAAGAGCTGGATGTGAAATTTCATGTACATTATGCTCTAATATGTTTTTTTAAAAACACACAGAGGAAATGATCACCAAGTGATTGTTTCTAAGTGCAGGAATTTGGTAGCTGCTTTCTTGCATTTTTATACTTTGTATTCTTCCAAAATTTTCTAAGTTAACATATAGTATCTTTATTATTAGGGGAAAAAAGGCAGGAAGGAGGGAAACCATTTTGAGGGCTAACGCAGCTTGGTAACTGGGTATCTGGAAGACAGAGTCCTAGAATCTCAGGGTGAAGAGGGCTGACAGGGCTGCCCAGGGTGAGCACCTCTCCATGCTGGGCCCAGTGCCATGAGCTGCCATTCACAGGGTGTTGTTCCCTCTGTGGCATCTCAACAAAGCTTCCGTCTCTGCTTGAAACTTCTAGCCCATTGCCTCCTGAGAGGCTCCAACTGCTGACGTCATTCCTTTCACAACCCAAAGAGTCCTCTCTGAACTCTGCCCCCATCTGCTCTCAGCAACGATGCTAATCATGACATTTTTGAGGCAGCTCCATCATCTCTGATGCAGGGAGTGGCAAAGAACAAGAGCCTGAAAGTCAGCTTGGCCATGGATTAGTCATGACCTCTTAGGCAAGTCCCTTACATTTAACCTCAGTTTTCTGATCTGTAAATGGGGATGACAGCACTCATATCACAGGGCTGCTGTAAGGATCAACTGAAATAACATATGAGGAGTACCCAGAACCCCTGTGAGCACTCAAATAAAGGTGAGCTATCACTGCTATTCTTCTTCTCTTCTCATCACCGAAGCAAACATTCCCACTCCTTCAACTGTTTGACACACGGCCTAATACTAAGACTCCAAGATCCTTGAGGGACCATGAGGTACACATTTTTGTCTCCATTCCCTCATTGTTACCCAGTCACTTCTTTCAGAGCTGACACACATATCTAAGTCATGTCCCCCACCTGCCCCTGCTGCTCTGAAGGCCCCTGCACTCACCGAGGCGCCCACCTTTGTAACCTCTGGTTTGGCATGTGGGGCCCATCTCTGTGCACCCCCCCCAGACCCCGCGCCCTATGCACCTATCATCTTCTTGAGCAGCGGTGAGTTGCCTTTTCCAAAGAGCACACAGAGGTCCAGGATCTTTGGAATGTCAAACAGGAAGTTATTGTAGAGGATTTCTCCAAATGCAGAAGGGGAAAGGAAGTGATCCTAAGGAACAGAGCAGAGACAGGATGAGCGATTCCGAAAGCAGATGCATTGTGAAGTCATAGCAAACTTACAAGAAACAACCTTCAGGTCCATCAGCAGGGGAATGGCTAATAAATGAAGGTCCATCCACACTGTGGACACGTCTGAGCCTTATATATTGACTTGGAGCAATAGCCATTCTTCATTTTAATGTAAAAAGAAGCAAAAGTACACTACAAAACAGTTGGTTAGGGATTCATTCCTAAATATTTATGGGTAAATTACCATGATGTCTGAGGTTGCTTTAAAATACTCCGGGGAAAAAAGAAAACTCAAGGGAAGAGAGAAAACAAGATTGGCAAATGTTGATAACTGTTGATGCTGGGTGATGGGTATATGGGGTTTATTATACTTTTGTGTATATTTGAAGATTTCCATACTAAAAATAAATATTTTTAAAATAAATACAGTCAATGCACACACCCCTATTGAGAGGGAAAAAACCCCAAAGGAACATGCACCTTAACAAGTCTTATTTTGGAGGGAGGGGATTTTGTGGGTAACCTTCACTATCTCTACAATATTTCTGTAATGTTTGCATTGTTTAGAAACAGCATTATTATTTTTAAAATCAGGGGGGAAAAAACAGTCAAGGTTTTTAAAAAGCACATACAAGTTCCTTTCAAAAATCAGAATCAGTGTTTTCACCCTCTGACGCACAAGGCCCAGTCACGCGTCAACTGGCAAAGGGCCCTCGGCTCCCATTGATGAAAACACTGGGTGTAATGCAGATTGACCCGGTGAATTAGAGGATAAGGGAGGTGGCACAGATTTCTACCCCAACGGTGGGAATAAAGGCGGAGGGGAGACAAGAGGAAACTCGATATTTTCCGAGCCTCCCTTCCCAGGGGCAGAGAGTCTAGCACAGAGGTGTTAGGTGTCAGTGGCGACCTGTCACGGGATCAGGGGCTTACTTTCGATTCCTTGTGAGTGGACATGCGGACGAAGGTGAGAAAAACGCTTCGATGGAGGCGCTTCTGCATGTCAACAACCTCAGGGGATGGGGCCACCCACTCGTCGAACTTCCGGGGAACATAGTGCAGATAGGAGTCCAGGCACTTCTGCAGGGTCTCGTCGAAGATAACCTAAGCCAGGCAACAGAGGAAAGCGAAGGTTTGTCCCTGAGGCCCAAGGGCTTGTGGGAGGACTGGGCAAGGGCTCACAGCCCATCAGCCCTGGCCTGTGACACACACTCCAACCCCAAGGGACCAAGAAGGTATGAATGAGCTGAGGGCTAAACACAAGTTTCTAAAAATGACACGTTGGAAGGCGTTGTGTAAACATCATTAAGATTGTGATACAAGACAGAGTAATCCAAACCACAATTCGTTGTTAAGGATCCAGTGAAAGAAGTAGAGAAAAAAGCATCTCCTAGGGGGAGAGAAACAACAACAGCAACCAACCAACGGCATGTCATGTGCTTTGTCTTAGCGTTAATTTTGATAGAATGTTACCTGGCACCAGAATTTATCGTGAGGCAAGGCCAGGAGCCAGTCGAGGTCATTGGCTACGAAGGTGGCGCGTTCCAGGTACTCCTCCACTAGGGCGGGAATGTTGTCTTTAGGGGGTGGTTTGTATAACACAAAATACCGGTCTGCCTTCTGCTCGGGGTGCTACGGATCCAAAAACCACGTGTTAACGTGGCAGAGGTTAGTCAGCGAGGGCCCATTTGCCAACCCACAGCAATGACAACGCTTGGCTGTTCTAACCGGTGACCCTCCAAGGAGCTTTACGCATAAAGAACCAAGTGTCTCTAACAAAGGGGCTTGGTTGCATCCAGGGAACACTAGGTGGGCATTAAAAACCATATTTTTTGGAAAATATTTAAAGACATGGGGAAAGGTTAAAGGAAGAAAAAGCAGGATGTAAACCTCTCTATTTTATATAATCAATTTTAAAATTTTTTAAAATTTTATATATATATATATGACATTCACATACTGGTACAAGCTGAAAAAAGGGGGGGACAACACCCCCAAAGCTAATAGTGGTTATCTCTGGTGGGGGGATTATGACTTGAATACATTTTTCAATTTCAAAAAAATTAAACACGTATTCCTTTTTAAATTATTTTTTAATTATACAAGTGAGACATGAGCATCTTTTCTTCCAAAAACTTACACTATAGAGAAGGTGAGTCACCTGGGACACATGCCCGGTCCCTGTGTTGTCCCATCTGGTGAGTGTCCTTGCAGGCCTTCTCTAGGCATTCACAGATAAAAGATACCCACATCTTATATTTGTTTAGACGTTTTCATCTTTCTTACAAAAATCGTATCATTCTGTATGTACAATGCTATACCTTTTTTATAATCAGAAGACAACCTCGGTAATTTTTTTTTTTTTAAAGAAAAGATGCCATTCAAGTAATGCAGGTCCCGGCCGAGAATCACAAGTTCTCTCTCCCAACCTCTACTTTGCCATGAACAAACCTTACTTTGTTCACCATAAAGAAGAGACGATGAGCTCAGTTTTCTCCTCTGACTACATAAGGGCTGCTTTCTCAGAGAGAAGTGGTAATAGGAGGCAGGCCGGGCAACGTCTCAGCTGTTATCAACCCCAGTCCACCCACTACCAGGCCTGTCAGTCCAGAGGGGACAGGAAAATCACGACGGATTGGTCAGGCTCCTTGGGAACCACCTATGCCTCCCTACTGCCTAATGCAAGTTTTCACACTGCAGTGTCTTTGAGTTCCACAGGGATTTCTCAGGGACCACCTATTGGGTGGGTCTTCAGGGCCCTTCCCATTTAAATCAGAATTTATATGGTGAGGTTTCAGGTACAAATCTTTTGAAAAAGAAATCCTGCTGACTGAAGCGAGTTCAAAACTACTCTCTAGAACCTAAATTCATCTCCTTGGTTTCCAAGCTCCCCCTCAATTCTATCAGTTGACACCTTACCTCATAGGCCATTTCTCAGGCCAGGCTACTACGCACGGCCCTCCATTCTGGAACAGACACCCCACCACGGAGAATCTACCTTCCTTACAATCCTACAAACATTGACTGGTACCCCGCTGAGGTGTAGCACAGAAGAAAAGCATCTGTTCTGCTTCCAGAGCCCATGCTCCAGAGGGGAAGATGCATATCTAAGCCATCGAGTGAGCACAAAACAGAGGAAGGGACAGCTCAAACCTGGCAGAGGGACCTTGGGAGTGCAAAAGGGAGATTAACTGTGTCTGGAGGATAAGGCACGGTGAGCTCCCCAGAACAGGCAGCATCTCAGCTGGGCCTTGGCCAATGGGGGATTTCTAGGTGGAAGAAACACCATTTTTATGGAGTATAAAAATGGGCCATAGAAATAAAGGGCACAGGGCTGTGGGCAATGGATTTGGAGGGAGAGAACATTGGAATATTGATAATAAAGCCACCACTTACTGAGGGCCTACAGCCTTTCTTTTCTTTCTTTCTTTCTTTTTTTATTTAATCTACAACTATTTAAAAGAGAGATAGTTTTTTGTTTTTTTTTTTACAGAGGAGGAAACAAAGACTCAGTAAGCTTCAGGAACTTTGCCAAGGTCACAAGGCTAAGGAGGCAACTGAGGCAGGATTTGAACCAAAGCTTACTACACTGCCAACCTACTAAATGACCTACGGTACCATGTGTCACCCTGGTCTCACTGCCTGTCCTTTCCACCCCAGCTCTGACCTCACCTCCTCCAGAAGGTCTCCCAGACTCCCACCCGACTAGGTTAGGGGCTCACCTGCGCTCTCCCAGCACCTGCACTCGGTGCTTCCCTGACGGTAGCACTTGCGGATCTTCATCAAAGTGCAGATCAGATGGGGAGACAGGAAGGGATGGGTTACAGAGGCGCAAGTAACTTTTGGGAGCGGTCGAAATGTTCATTATCTTGATTATGGTGATGGATTTGTGGGTGTGTACAGATGTCAACCTGTACACTTTAAGTATGTGTAGTTTATTGTCCTTCAGTGGTACCCCAGTAAAGTTATATGAAAAGGGAGTGTCTGCCTGCTCTGTCTCCCCCCATTAGACCTCCGGAGGCTGTCTCAGCCTTGCTCACCACATCATTCCCAGTCCTTAGAACAGTGCTTGGCATCGAGCACATTCTCTGATGCATTTACTGCCTGGACAAAGGAATGAATGGAGGTAATGAAGGACCAGACACAGCCAAGGTCTTTGAAGGAACTTTAATGCCAAGTTGAAGAGTGGGGACTTTATTTAGTAGGTAATGGGGGCCATGAAAGATTTCAGGGCAGGGAGCAGCAGGGCCCAGCTGTATCTACCACCCTTCAAACCTGGCTCAGGTCCCGCTTGCTCTGTGAAGCTTTCTCAACATTCTCTGCCCATCACACTTTCGTTCTGTTTATCTTGATAAGAAACCATTCTGCACTGTTCCCAAATGCCCCACTTACATGAGTCTTGTTCTCCTCAAAAGCTCATTCACTCATTCTGTCCTAAGACTTCATTTCTTCTGGATCTTCTATAGCACAAAGTATGTGCTGTGCACACAGTAGCTACTCGATAAACATTAGCTTTACCTATAACCCTGCAAAGGCAATGGGGTGGCTGTCCCTTAGCTAGAGATCTTGTCCAAAGTTAGGACTAAAGAGACAAATACAAGGTGGGTCCAAACCTCAGGACAATCTTTCAGGAGCTTCCAGTGGCCAGCAGGGTAACGCCCTTCAGGCGTGACCAACAAGACTGCTCTTTGGTCAGTCGGCTAGCTGTCTCTCAGCTTGCCCCTCTTTCCACCCTACCCTCCATTCCACGCTTCTGTCACCGTCACTGTTGTCATCACCATCATTTTTGAGTGTTCACTACGTTCTAGGCACAGTGCTAATTCAGATATTTCACTTAATCCTCATAGCCACCCCCCAAAGCTGGTGCTGTTATTATCCTTTTTGGATCCTGAGGCATGAAGAGGTATGTGACTTGCCCAAAGTCACACAGCCAAGTATGTGTGAGATTCAACACAAAGCCCACCCATTCTCCTTAACTCTGTGATACTGCTTCTACCCCGAGTGACTGGTGGTTGGTGTAGGAGTTAGGCTCTCTCAAAACCGCACACAGGTCCTCCTGCCGGGTCCACCCTTTTCCCCTCGTTCTGCCTGGCTACTGCTTATTCACCCTTCATTACACAGCTCAGAATCCCCTTCCTCCAGGAAGACTTCCCTGGCTGCACATGCCCTCCCACCACCCCCAAGACCTCCCTGCCCCCACACATCCCTTCGGCCTGGAGCAGCAGCCCAGGCTCTGTGCTCAGGTGGCAGCCTGGACTTCTTTCTATCACAACCCTGATCACACTGTAGAGAAGCTACTGGTTTGTGTTTTTCTCAGACCATGGGCCCCTCCAGGGCAGGAACCACATCTTTTCTCTTTGTAGGTCCAGTATCTGTCACAAAGCCTGGCTGGGGTCCTTGAGTCATTTACTGAATGTTTCCTGGCACTGGGAAACCAGAATGAAGGGAAGGGACCAGGTCCCTGCTCTCACGGAGCCCACAGTCTAGCAAGCCAGGTGTTCAGTACGTGAGGAAGGACTGAGGTGGAAAATCAGACCCAGCCACTCAAGGAACCACTCTCCATCAGGACTGTCCAATAGAACTTTCTACAATTAATAGAACTGCTCTATACCTACGCAGGTCGACAAGGCAGGTAATCACCACAATGGGGCCATTTTAATTTAAACTCATTACAATTAAATTAAAAATCCATTTCCTCATTCTTGAACCATCCATATTTCAAGTGCTCGATCGCTACCTGTGGCAAACAGCTACCATATTGGACAGAACAGTTCTGGATTTTCTGATAAGCATCTTCCTGACACAGCAACAAGAGGCTTTATACCAGAAAGGTTTAAGGATATGGGCTCTAGGGTCCAGCGTAGCTGGGTTCACATCCTGGCTCTCCGAATTTCCTAGTTCTGTGACCTTGAACTCTCAGTTTCCTCTTCTGTAAAATTGAAACAACCAAAAGACCTACTCAGAGGGCTGTAGTGCAACTTAAATGAGGTAATCCAGGTGAAGTGTTTAGAAAGGTTTGGCCCAGAGCGAGTGCTCTATAAATGGTAAATGCTAGGTATTATTGGAGAGTAGTCAGGAAGTAATAGGAAGCCACCCAGAAATCAGGAAATAAAACACCAAGCTCTGTTTCCCACGACTTGACTCAAGCCCCCAGAAAAATACTTCCTCCTGCTTTGTTCCAGTAAGCTCATATTCTTGGGAAAACAGCAGGCGGGTATGGGGACACCGGTCCCTGCGTCTGTCTCCTTCTTCAGCAGCCTGGCACCTCTCCGTGGCTCTAATCTCACTCTGCAAATGGTAATCGGCAGGCTCACAGCCTCCTTATTTTTCAGTCTCACAAGCCCTGCCGAGTCTGTACGTGGCACTTCTTAGCCCATTGAGATAAAAGACGGCTCGACCTCTGAAATCAGTGTTCCCCCCAAGTGCTGAAGTGTGGATAGCAGCTGAGATAGCTCTGAAAAAGGCCTGCCTGAAACCTGAACACCTCCTGCTGGGTCAAATACCCAAACCCGGCTTTGGGATGGATCCATTTCTAGGCCAGCTCAGGCTAGTCAGAACTAGCCATCAGACTCTGATTCAAAATGAAATGCTTTGGGGGAAGGTGTGGTGTAGTGACATGGAAAATGCTACTCAAATTCAAGCTGCTGTTTGGAAAAGAAACTTCTACACTGGGCCTGGAAGGACCTAGTAGTGTCCCAGCTACTGAATTACTGACTGTGGTCCTCAGGTCATCCTTGGAACAGATAAAGAAGGAATTTACTTTTTGCTTTTGAAATTGCAAGAGTGATAATATCAGGCGGAACGGCCTCAAGGCACCGGCTCACCAGCGCTGGTGAAGTCCTCAGCTTTCCTGTCTTCAGGTCCTTATGGGTGATCTGGAGTTGGTCCAGGGGCAGAGCTGACATTGTGCTGCGTGACCCTCCTGAAAGGAATATGGATGGGAAGAAGAGGGCAGACACACAGGCTCCTGGTGGCGGGGGCCTGCTCCGGGGCTGATCCCAGGAGAAGCTTCAACCTCTGGCCTCAGGGGGCTCCTGATGTGGGTCTTGAAGGCCAGCGTCCTGCACCTACTAATCCGGACTGAAGTGACTTTGCTTGGCCTAGAACAGTAGATCTTAACTCAGGAGGAACCCACGCCCCAGGTGACTCCTGATATATTCCCAACCCCTTTGAGAGGTACTGGCTAAAAATACCTAGATTATCTATGTTATGGCTCCTTGGCCTGTGAGCTCTGTAAAGACAGTGCCCAGGCTCTCCTCTTGCTGCCTTTCCCATGACCAGCACAGGCCTGGTAAAGAGGCAGCCTCATCAAATGTTTGATGAACGACTGAACACGAGGACAGTTTGCTTATGACTCTAACCAAATTTTAAGTCTTTTGAGGGTTGAAGCCATGGGCCTTTCCTCACTTGTAGAGCACGTTGAGATTTTATGATCCCTGTAGGCTCCAGGGAAGAATGATATGAATGAACAGAAGGACCAAGGACGGCAGAATTCATAGAAACTTGCCAGTGCAAACTCCTTTCTACAGAGGCCCAAACAGGCCTTCGAGTCAGTGAGTGGCAGACCCCATGTCTCCCATCTTCCCATCCAATGCTCTTCTCACAATACCACTTGGCCTGACCCACAGGAGGGACATGCATACTGGCTGCATCATGGAATAGAAGTGAATTGGGCCCTTTAAAAGACATGCCATAAAAGGCCAGCAGTCGCAATGACAACACAAAGATATACCAAGGCTGAGATGAGGAAACTGTCACCTTCTGAGCCCTCACAGATAAGCTGAGGGGCATGGACATCCATGAGTTACATGGGATACACACACACACACACACACACACGTGCACACACAGTACCAAAATGTATACACATTTTAAGAAAGGAAAAAACTGTATTAAAATTGTAATCCTCAATGTATACTGATAACAAAAAATGAGTACAAGTCACGTGTATACATTGTTTTGGCACCCCCAGTATATATCCATATTTGAAATATCAGGCCAGGCCCTGGGGTTATGAACACAGACTGATAAGGCAGGGTCTCTGCCTTGAAAGAGCTTACGTCTAAAAATAAAAATGACAATAGCTGCAGGAACAACGTGCTTATCATGTGTTAGTGCTCTTCTAAGCGCTTTTCTCAGCATTAACTCACTTTACACGTTAACTCATTTTACATTTACTAATGCTCCTAACAACTCTAAGGTTGGATCTATTATTATCAATTTATCAATGAGGAGATAGAGGCTAAGAGAAGATAAGAAACTTGCCCAATGTCTCAGTTAGTAATTGGCGAAGCAGGCTGGCTCTTAACCATTTGCTGGACTGAGTCCACTGTAGTTGAGCTTGCGGGGGAGGGGGGGTGAAGAGGGGGAGGGGAAGGGGGAGGTTGGTGACTGTTGGGAAAGCTCTTCTAGAGCGGGGTCTCAAGGATCAGGAGAGCCTGAGTTGAATCTTGATAGGAGACTGGCCAGGGAAAAGGGGTACCCCAGGCAGAGGAAACAGCAAGAGCCAAGGTAAGAAGATGGGAAGCAGCTTAGTCTACAAGGAATCTTGCGTAGCTCATGGGCTGTTTTAAAGACTGAAGATATCTATTCTACAGGACTATAAAAAGAGAGGACTAGTCAGTCTAGTCTTTGAGGCCTGTTCAGCTCTAGGATTTCGGCGAATCAGACACACTGTCCCTGCACACATGAGGTGGCCTGAAAAAAAATCACAAGTCAAAGTAATAAAAGGGGCTTGGTGTGAGTTTTAATCTTTCATCTTTGCAAAATGTTGATAATAGCCTCTGTTGCATGTATGTTATTTCTAATTAAGTTACTACCTTACCAGCCTCTCACAACAACCCAGTTAAGGATGGCAAGGATCATTATGCTCAGACGTCCAAAGAGAGGCCCTGATATGCTCAAAGCAAATACATTGGTGGCCAAGTTGAAACTGAAGCCCAGCTCTTCTGCCTTGGCACGTGGGTCTCTTATGCTGGACATGCTAAAAATACTTCTTTCCTAACCTCCCAGCAATGCTGGGAGGGCAGCTGGAAACATCAGTGGTCTGCTCACCAGTGCTGAAGTCTAAATGAATCACAGGCCCAGTTCTTTCCATTCTTACCTTCAAAGACTATAGTGGGAATGTCCACTGTGGGCACGTAGGGTGGGGAAAGAGTCATAAGGAGGAGGTGGCTCTCCACCCTTTAAATTCTAGGCCCCAGAATCCAGGCCTAGACATGTAATGACAGCACTTGCTTTCAGAAAAAAATCCACTCCTACAAGCCAGTGCCTGTAAGGGCAGTTCAGGCCCAGGCTGGTGTGGTGGTTGAAGGAGAGCTTTACAGTTCTGCTCCACGGGTTCAAGTCCTGGCTCCACCTTTGCCTATCCATGTTGAGACCCTGAGATAGTTCTTTAACCTCTCTAAGCCTTGATTTCCTCATCTGTAAAATGAAGATGATAATAGTATATAATCTCTTACGGTTGATGTGAGAAGTAATCAATGCTACTGTTCAATACAGTACTTGGCACATAATAAGCACTCAATAAAATGTACTTGTCATTATCCAAGTCCCAACCATACGCAGAGCACTTTGGCCATCCTGATTCAGTCAGCGCACACTGACTGAATACATTTTGGGTCCTGGCCATGTAAATGACTATCATTTGGTGTGGTTAGAGCTATTACAGGCAATTTCCAAAACGAGCACATCAGAGAGAAGGAGGATGTCACAGAGAAGGTAACCTACAAGGCTGTTGAAGAATAGGAGAAAAAGACGGGAAGGAAGGGAATTCTAGGTAAAGAGCAAGCATGAGCGAAGGCTCAGAGCTTGTGTCTTTGAAGGAAGAGAAAGACATTGACATGGTTGAAAACACAAGGTCAGGGAGGGGATGACAGAAGTGCAGAGAAGAGGTTGGATAGAAAAGAGAGGTGCAGTATTTTTTTAAAAAAAGCTTTGAATGCTATGCTAAAGATTTTGGTCTTTAATCTAAAGGCAGTGAAGAATCATTTAAGTAGGGGTGAGACATGGTCAAAAAGAGAAGACAATACCTGGTGACAAGAGAGACCTCCTAGGAACCACTGAGCAAAGCCTTGTTAATTGTCTTACCTATCCACTCAAAGATTTCTAAGCACCTCTTATCCAGGCATGAAAGCCTGGAGAACACTGAAGTGTGCAAAGAACAGACAGACCTGTCTTGTCCTTTATAGAACTTACAGCCATTAAGGGAAAGACAGCTAAGAATCAAACAGTCATACAAACAAGTAAAACTTAATGCCATGATGTATGCTATATAGGTAAGGCCCATGGGGCTATGACAGCAGTTAACAGGGAGTACTGACTTGACAGAGGAAGGTTGCCAAGGAAGATTTGAGTTTTCATCTTAAGCATGGGAAGAAATTAACAAAGGCAAAGCCTAGACTCTAGCTCCAAAAAGATAAGGACGATGGTCATGACAGTGTCTGTGCTCCCCACTGCAACCCCAGCGTCAAGCAGGAGAGCAAAAAGCTAGGAAAGGGCTTTCTTTATTTCGAAGGGGAGTTCGGTGCAAGCACCAACTACAATAAGGCCTGGGCACATCCCCAGCGCTACTGCTGCCTCAGCTTTTCTATCATCACCCTTCTGGTCTCAATTCAATATTGCTTTCTTCAGAGACCCTCCCAAACCACCCTATCTAAAGTGTTCACTCCCCCAGTTACTGTCACATGTTAAATTGTCTTGTGCATTTACTTGTCGTTGACTGTCTGTCTCCTCCCACTAGACTGTACGCTCCATGAGGGCAGGAGCAATCTGTCTTGCTCTGCTTGTATCTCAAGTGCCTAGATCTGTGCCTGGCCCGTAGGCGACACTAGACATGCATTTGTTGAACGAATGAATGAACCCTACGGAAACTGAAGCCCGGCGTTAGGGTGAGGGGGTGTAACTCGTTCAAGTCACTTTGGGGCCGAGTCTTGAACCTGAGACTTCCTGGTCTCGGGGAGGGGGGGGCGGGGGCGGGGTTGGTGATGGTGGGGAGACTCACGGCCCCTGGGGCAGCGTAGCCTTGACCCTGCCGGGGAGGCGGGGAGATCCGAGGCCGGCGGAGGCACGGCCGCGGCTGCTCCCAAGCCTGGTGCCCCGCATCCGACAAGGCCCAGACACGCACTCACCTGGGCAGCTCCACTACCGGCGCCGTGCCGCCGCCGCCGTGGTCCACGATGACAGCTCCCAGACCGCTGGCACTTCCGGGGTCAAACGGCGATTCCGCAGGCGCTGACAGGAAGCCACGGCCCGGCCCCGCCCCCGGCACCAACTGCCTTTAGGAATCCAGTCCTGGGCCACGCCCCCAGTCTAAGACTCCGCCCCCACAAGGAACACCCCCCCTCCCCTGACTGTAACCACGCCCCCTGTCCCCTCCTATCTCCCTTGTTCCAGCAGGAAAGATGGAAGGTGGACAGAGAAGGTTGTGATTCCACCTCTTGGACAATTCAACTGTAATACTCGGCTTCTCAGAATCCCAGGTTTCCGCCTCCTTCCTAACCTTCGCCGTCATTGTTTTTCAAATTTAATCCGGAAGAGTTTTAGCAAGTCAAAAGCATAAACATGATGTTGAGCGAAAGAAAGCAGATAAAGTAGCATAGCCTACAATTTTGTTTATAGGAAGTTCTAAAACAGACGAAACTAATGAGTGGTGATGGGGTTAGGAAGATTGTTGCCTCTGAGGCTTGTGGCTGGGAGGGGCCACAAGTGAGGCTGGGGATATTCCTATCCCCATCTTGGGGTATCTACATAGATGTCTTCACTTTGGGAAAGTCATCAAATTGTACACCTAGGAATTCTGCACTTTTCTGTAGCTATGCCACACACACAAAATTTTTTTTTTAAATCAGGAAGGCTGTGTATGACTATCTTAAGAACAGAATGCATTTTTTTCTACAGGATATTGCCTGGTGGTGTAGCCCAGCTATGCAGCAGAATCATCACAGAAAATACACATCTCTGACTTCATCTCAGTGCCTGGCACACAGTAAGGATTTAAGAACCACCACCATCATTACCATGAGGGAGCCCTTCATGGAGTACACAAACCAGCCCTGGGGGTCATGTCATATTATCCAGTGCCCTCCAAATGCCAGGCTCTGCTATCTGCACTGGGGCTACAAGGAATGACAAACACAGTGCCTCTTCTCAAGAAGCTTACAAGGTAGGAGGTTGCCGGAAAACCAACAGCTGTGAGACAATGTAATCAATGCAGGAAGCTAAGGAAGCAGGGGAGATGGGCTCTGAATCAGAAATGAGATGGGAGGGGTTGGATCCTGTATTAGTTATGTATTGGTGTCTAACAAATTACCACAGACTTTGCAGCTTACACACATTTATGACCTCACATTTTCTGTGGGTCAGGAATCTGGGCATGGCTTAACTGGCTGCTCTGCATCGGGGTCTCCCACAGGCAGCAATCATGAAAGTAGCATCTCTCATCATGTCCTATTTGTTAGAAGCAAATCATGGGTGCTGCCCATATTCATAGACAGGACATTTACACAAGGGCATGAATGCCAGGAGGTGGGACTCACTGGGGGTCATCTGAGAGTCTGCTTGCCCCTAATACTTAGAGAACACTCATCAACCCCTGGTCTTCAGCAGAAGTAGGGGCTCAGAGGGAGACAGCCCAGCCATAGTAGCATGACTACATTTGTTGGGCCTTTACTCCATTCCAGACACTGGACTATTTTACATGTTATCTCCCTGACTCTTTATAAGAATTGTAAGAGGTAGAAACTATTATTATCCCATTCTAGAGAGAGGTGCAGAGACTGGACAAGTCACAGAGCTTGTGCAATGGGGATTTGAACCCACCTCCATCTGGCTCCAGAGCTTGCTCTCCCTACCAAGGGCATGCCCCATGGGACAGGTTTGGAGGGGGGGGTCTCAGGTGCAGGAAGAATTCTATAGCCAAATGCTGCAAGCTGTCTCAGAGCAGCGGATGCTTCCCTTTATTTCTATCTTTTTTTTTTTTTTTTTCTTCAGAGAAACTGATATGGAAGGGACAGAAAAAGTGCCAGAAACTTCATGTTTTGTTTTGTTTGTGTTTTTTGTTAATTCTGGTACCACACATACATATTAGGCACACAGGAAATAATCTGCATCTTGGTGATTGGTTGGAAGGAAATCATGTGTAGCAGCCTTTAGTACAGAGAAAAGTTAAAATAAGACTTCTGGCAAAAATGTATGGATCCGTTTCGTCTTTCCCTATGGGCATTAATATCACTGAGGTTTTGGAGCTAAATAACAGGATTGTAAAAAGACAAAACATCCAATAAGGCACCTAACTTCTCCAAACATGTTTCAGTTTCCTTATCTGTTAAAAGGGGTGATTAATACCCACTTCATCATCATTAGGAGGCTTAATAAAAGAATATAAACAATGCCATTCACATAGTAGGTACTCAAGAAATTTTGGTGGAGAGGAGGAAAGAAGGGAGGGAGGGAGGGAGGGAGGGAAGGAGGGAAGGAGGGAGGGAAGAGAAAAGGAGACTCTATCAGTTGGAGTATTAACTCTTATATTTCTTTCATCTTTGTTTTCTTTTCTTTGATGGGAGAGATTAATGAAAAATGTAAGCTTCGAAACGAAGCATCCTTGTCTGAGCTAACATATGTCCAACAGGAATTAAATTAAAAAGCCACTTTAATAGGAGAAACCTTAAACCATACATTAGTCACACACAAGTCTAAAGGAATTTCTGGGTCTCTATTTTCTAGATTTAAAGAAAAACAACAACAACTAACTTACTTTAAGAGCCAATATTTGGGTTGGCAAAGGAGGCATGTGTCCGTGTTGCTCATAGCTAATCAAGTCTAAGGCTAAGGAGGGAGAAAAACTGTCAGTAGTTGGAGCTAGAAAATCAGCATAGGAATGAATATCTGGGCCTGAGTCCCGCCTGACTCAGACACTCTGAGTCATCTAAAATGAATCAGTATTACCTTTGTGCTTCGATTCTCCAGCAAGTATGTGTTCATGAGGCACGCATTGTTGGAGTTAGCTGTTGTGTGGCCCGCCCAGTGTTCATTTCCTCTGTTTTCCCACTAACAGTAACTCGATTACTCCTCAGAGAACAATCCCTTCTGCTTTCATCCACATGGATTAGGACTGACTTCCTTACCCAGAGTTGAGGAGTGTGCAATTATATTAGTTATCTACTCCTGTGCAACAAATTACCCCCAGAACTCAGTGGCTTAAAACACTAACCCTCATTTATTATTGCACACGGTTTCTGTGGGTTAGGAATGAAAAGAAAAACAGTTGTTGAAAGATGAGACTTCAACTTTGTCCTACTGCACTGTCCTAAGTGTGTGTGTTCCTCATCTGCAACACCCCCTCAGTTCTGGGGGAGTCTTGTGTGCTGGGCGCACTGCCTCAGACAGTGGCTTCACTACAGCTGGCTCCTTAGAGCCACAGAGACCAGCAGTGGTTCTCTCTAGGCGGTGGGATTGAGGAGCTTCTGTTGTTGTTTTCCTTGGATTTTTGTGTTTGCTGTTACCTGTTTTAATAATGTATTATTTTTATAACTGGAGAAAAAATAAATAGCATATTATAAAGCAAAATAAAAGGAGGGGGTGGCTCTTGAATATCCCCACAACACTGCCGCTGGCTTCCTTCAGAGGGAGCAATCCAAGAGATCAAAGTGGCTGGGTTGGGTGGTTCTGGCTCAGGGTCTCTCATGAAGATGCAAGCGCATGTCAGCTGGGACTGCATTTATCTGAAGTCTTGATCACAGCTGAAGCATCCACTTCCAAGGTGGCTCATTTATATGGCTGGCAAGTTGGTACTGGCTGTTGACAAGAGGCCTCAGTTCCTCTCCGCAGGGCTGCTCGAATATCCCTACAACATGGTCCCTGGCTTTCTTCAGAGGCAGAAATCCGAGAGACCAAAGCAGAAGCAGTAATGCCTCCATGACCTAGTGTTGGAAGTCACATACCGTCAGTCCAGCCATATTTCTATTGGTCACATAGGTCAGCCTTGGTTTTGTGTGGGAAGGGACTGTACAAGGGCATGAATATCGGAAGGCAAGATCATTGGGGGCCATCTTGGAAGCTGGCTACCAATTGGCATATTCCAAACCCTCAGCCACAGTGATTGGCTCAAGAATAGATATATGATCCAAATTTATCCAACCATAGCTGGTTCTGAGATCTTTATTGGAGTCAAAGTGAGAGAAAAGCTCTCTTTCTGATGAGATTGCTAGCAGTAAGAATGAACTAAGCCTGAAGAATGAACTAATTAAGCCTGCCGGAGGCCACTACTTGGAACCTAAGAATGAAGCCAACACAAAGGAAAGCAGAGAAAATAAATGACAAGCAGGGGAAAATGAAAAAGGATGGCATCACTTGACCCCTGGATCCAGGTACACCTGAATCCAGATACCCCTAGACTTTTCTCATTGCCTAAGCCATTTTGAGTTGGCCTTCTGTCCGAACACAATTTCTAGACGCTGAGTCCTTCTCGTGTCTAGTTGATCAGGCTTTTCTAAAAGTTATGATTGCTACCCACTGAGACAAGAGGGATAAAGTTGCTAACTGTTCTAGCTCATGAGCAGAAGCTGTTGCTGGCATTACAAGTGCCTACATAGTATAGTGACGAGGAGAAGTCCGCTTGTGGATCAACCTTGGTTCTCCAACTGGTTTTTTTAAAACTATACCAAGGAAGTTTAGGAGAGGTACATTGTAAACAAGTGGGACATGGATTAGTAATGGAGTCTGGAGATCTGGGTATTAGTCCCAGGTATACCCCCTACTCACTGAGCGACCTTGGATAAGTGGCTTAGCTTTTCTGAGCCTTCATTTCCTTATCTGCCTAATGGGAATACTAATACTTGTTCAACCTACTACGTCCACTCAGCAAACATTTATTGAGGATCTGTTATGTGCCAGGTACTGTCAATAAAGCAACAAAAGATGCAGTTCTAACTTTCAAGGTTTACAGTCTTGTCAGAAATACGAGTAAAATATGAATGGCAACATGGTTTGAGATAGATGTACATGGGATGATACATGGGTGTTTTGAAGTCATAAGAGAGAAAGCATCTCAGATGGTGGGATCTGCATAGACATTTTGGAGAGGATGGTGTTTAATCTGAGTTTTCAGGAATTTAGTAACTGGCAGGTTGGAAGAGCATAACAGGCAAAGAACACAGCCTAGGCAAAGAACTAGAGATGAAAAAGAAGGTAGACCATTCAAGAAATTTCAAGTAGGTGGGTAAAGCTTAAATCTTGGGTTTGAGGGTATTTTGAAGACATGCCAGATTATGAAGGGCTTTGTGCACCACGCTAAGGAGTTTGGACTTCCTCCGATTGATGGTGGGGAAGGCCCTAGAAGCTTTCAGTAGAGCTGAGGAATTTCAGAAAGGTATTTTACAGAGATAGCTCTAGTAGCATTGGAGTGGAGAGGAGGAATGATAGCAAGGACGGAGACAGGCTTGTATTACAGGTATCTGTTGCTGCATGAGGAATTCCTCCAAAACTTAGTAGCTTGCAAAGATACATTATTTCTCATGATTCTGTGAATTAACTAAGCTCTGTTCTTCTGTTCCATGTAGTGTCAGCCAGGGTTATCATTCGGTTACATTCAATTGGGGGTTCAACGGAGGCTAGAACATCTAAGACAGCTGCACTCGTGTGTCTGGCTTCTTAGCTGGTGGCTGGCTGAGCCTCTCTCACCACATGGTCCCTCAGCCTTCAGTAGTCAAGTCCAGCGGTTCTCAAGCAAGGGTGATACTCTCACACCAAGGACATATGGCAATGTCTGGAGACACTTTTGGTTGTCATAAATATAGCATCTGGTGGGTAGAGGCCAGAAATGCAGCTAAACATCCTACAATGCACTAGATAGCCCACCAACACAAAAAATTATCTTACCCAAAATGTCAAGAGTGCCGAGGCTGAGAAACCTTGATCTTAGTCTGAGCTTTTGTACATGGTGGCCAGGCCCCAAGAGGGTAAAAGTGGGAGCTGCCAGATTTTTTGAGGCCTAGATTCTGGGACTCATACAAGATCACTTCCTTCATACTCTATTGGTCGAAGCAAGTTACAAATCCAGCTCTGATCAAGAGGAGAGGAATTACCCCCTTCTCCCCTATTCAGGGGCAACCACTAATCTACTTTCTTCTATCTCTACAGAGTTTTTGTGGCCACTTTTACAGGCAACCTACCATAGCCAGGGAGACTATGCAATGAGAGAAACTCACGTGAGGGATGATAGTGGTTTGAGCTCAGGTGGTACCAAAGTATCCTTGTGAGAAGTGGAAATAACGGCACTGAAATCTCTTTGCAAAATGTTACATAAATATACTAATGTCCTAATCCACATTGTCCCTAGCTAGGAAATGCTGTTCCCAGTGGCTTTCTGTTAAGCCTGGCTTTCTCTCAATAGGTCTTCGCTCTGTGTCTGTCCAATCCCCCTGCTCTCTGTTGAGTTCATCAAAGCTTCTGCTGGCGTGAGAGGAATCTAGAGAATATTCATTGCAGTGAAAGTCTCAAATCATCCCCCAAACATCTGTTTGTCATTCTCCATTATCCTTCTGGGTTTTAGTAAGAAAACAGTGTCAAATGATGATAATGACAACTGCAAACTAAATATCCTAGCTTCCAAGAAGGGAGGCTTAATTTGAAGGCAGCTAATTATCTACCCCATTATAATTTACGATGAGTGGTTGTCTTGCCTTCTGTCAGTGGTCTGTAAATAATAGCCAGAAAGATGAAAAAGAAACACATCCAAGTTAACACATTTTAGAAAGCAGAGGGCAGAGAACCCGCAAGTCAAAGAGAAAAATCTTCTCAGACATGTGGTCCAAACTGCTCATTGTACAGATGAGGAAACTGAGGCCCAGAGAGGAGATGAGACTTGCCCAGAGTTGCCCAGCAGCTGGCGGATGGCAGAATGGGCACTGGAACTGAAGTCTCTGTGCTGGCTCCAGCCTAAAGCCCTGCCCAGGGAAATGAAAGGGTAGCTCTGTCTGCCCCATGCAGCTCGGAGTCTGTACCCAGACCACCCATCAAAGTGGCAATTGGCACAACCAGGCCTCTTGAAAATCATCACTGTGGGACAATGGAGCCACAGAATCAGGAGGTGGAATAATTCCTCAAGGGCTGAGACAGTTTCAATTGCTGAGGGGGCTGGGAAAGGGAGATCACTTCACTTCAAGATCAAACTTTCTTCATTTGGTAGCGTCACGTACTTTTCATGTAGGATCTGAGAGGAAGGGCTTTCAAAAGACACCTCCAGCAACTCTGGTGATAGGGAAAGTCGGTACTTAATGTTTTTAACATTAAACCTGGGGTTGCAATGCAGTGGAATAGTGCCAGCTCTTTAGTTTTCCTTGGGAGAGCATGAAAAGAAATAACTGGAAGATATATCTCGACCGTCATGAAAAGAGGGAAACCTAGCCTTCCCATGTTCCTAGATGTTTACTCTCTGGGCTGCACAGTCCCCAGAGGACTCCAGAATGCAGCCGCTCTGACCCTCTAATTTCTTAAGAGCCCTGGCTCCCTCACACTTCAGCGCACTAGCCCATGCTGCTTCCTCTGACTGAAATGTCCCCCACGTTCTCCTTATCAAGGCAAAGTCTCCTCTTTACCTTTTCTTTCCCCAAGTTATTGTCATTCCTCTGATAGACACACTCTTGCACTTCCCCTGTGTAGCCCTAATTCTAGCTCACCATCTTGTATTTTTTGTGTGATTATTTAATCAATGACTGCCTTCCTCATCAGACGATGCATTCTGACAAGTTAGGGACCTCATCTGTTTTGTTCGCCAACCTTATCCCCTGATGCAATAAGCATTTGCTGAATGAATGATTGAATCAAAGTGCCAAGATGATCTTGATCAACTCTTCCAATTGCAAGTAAAGAAACTGTGGCCCAGAGAAAGGCAATGACTTGCCCAGGGTCACACATAGCCATCTAATAGCTCCTTGCTGACTATTCACTTCCTTAAAATATGTTGGCACCTGGGACAGGGCCATTTCAAGGCATGTCTGAAGGACTCAGATGATTTTCATGCCCTGGACAATTATAATTCCTCTTCTTAATAAAAAGCTCCCATGAGGCAGGGATGCTAAGCCTCCTGGCTCCCAGGATACATGCACCCCCTGAATCATACACAGATATATTGGGGAACATTTTTCAGTAGAGGATTGGTTTTCATCTGATCCTCAAAGGAACAATATCCCCAAAACGCTAAGAACCACTCATGCCAGCTCTCTGCTGAATCTGTTCTTCTCTTTTAGATAGAAAAGCCTTCCATGGCCCAAGAATCTCTGGTGGCAGAAACATGACTTAGTATGAGACTATGGGCCAGCGGTGTTCAGAGCTAAGTGGCTGACACATGGGATCAGAGAGAAATGCATTTTCAGCTTCAGTTATTTGGGGGTATCAGAGAAAGCTTCTTGGAATAGGGGCCAGTTAAGCTCTAATGAACTGTGAAGTTTAGAGAGGGATGTGGGGAGGGAGACAGAGTCCTGAATTGCCTTCTGGTGGCCCCAATGTCCTCATCACCTCCTTGTGCCCCAAAGAAGGGCTCGTTGAAGCTGTCTAGTATCAGGGTCATTTTGGTCCAGACACCAGCCTATCTGTAGAGTTTCTTTTCCCCTTCTCCCTTAAGAAGGTAATGTGGGCTGTTTTTGTGATGCCAGCAGCCCTTTGTCCCCTCTGTTGAATTATTCATCCTGCAAGATGAATTATTAATTTCCAATTTTGTACAGCAAACGCCAGGCAAACAGGTAGAAATGGAGTTGGTATTCTGGGCATGGAGCCACAGACCTCCCCAGGTCCCCTGAAGTACAGGCCACCAGGGCCAAGAAATTATGCAAGAATTTGCAAGGGGCTCGCCCTGGAATGCATTTGACCAAGGGTGAAATTGGCACAAAATCATGGTGCCCCTGAAGTGGCTGGGCTCCATTCTCGTCCAGCTCTCAGGCCCCTTCCTCTCCTGCCACTCCTGACTGGCTCTGGGGCTGGGCTGCGTTGCATGTCCAGGGTGGGCTCAGCCGCATTCAGCAGAATGACTTGAGTTTGATTCTGAGCCTAGAATTCTAGTGGCCCTGGGGTAGTCAAGCTGGGTTTCTAAACCTCAGCACTGTTGACATTTTGGCCCAGATCATTCTTTGTCGGACACTGATCTGTGCACTGTGGGACGTGGAGCAGCATTCCTGGCCTCTACCCACTACATGCCAGTAGTACACTTCCCCCTCCCCCAAGTTGTAGAAACCTAAAAGTTCGCTAGACATCGTCAAGTGTTCCCTGAGGAACAAAATTGCTTCCACTTGAGAGCCCCTGGCTTAGTGCTTTCACTTCTTTGAGTCTTTTTTACCCCTTATCTGTTAAGTGGGGGATGAGAGCAGTAATTACCAGGGAGAGATGATGATGAAATGAGATCATACTTGTGCAGTTTCAGCTCGTTTGGAGTGTCTCCACCCTGAGACTTTTCTGGTACATGAACTGATGGTTCTCTTTTATGTTTAAGTCCAGGTCTCAGTTAGGATTCTGTTCAGCTGGCAGGTAACTGAACATCCACCTTAAACGGACTTGAACAGCAAAGGGGAAAATTGAGTCACATAACTGGAGACCAAGAAGTAGGTTGAGCTTTAGGTTTGTTTTGTGGAACCACTCACCCATGCCCCACCCCACCCCAGGGATCAGCTCTTTCTGTCTTTTCGCCCTGCCACATACAGTGAGGGCTTCTGCTGAGATTGGTTCACTTCAGGGTCCTAGGATGACCTCCAGCAGCATTTGACCCCATGGGTCTCCTTATTCACTTCGATGTCAGAAAGAGCACTGTTTTCCTGCAGCCTGAGCCAGAGTCCTGAAAGTCAGCCTGGCCAGGCCACTTAGGTCACAAGGTCACTCTGCAATTAGCATCTACATCCAGTGGGATGGGTGTGCCAGTTGGTTTAAGCTCTTCCAGTCCCACCCCTGCAACTAGGGATGGAATCACTTCTCCCAGTATATGGCTGTGTGGATACCCATTCCTGAACCAATCATTCTAGCTGGAGGGGAGGAGCAGGCTATGTTGATTGGTTGGACCTGGGACATGACCAACCCTTAGAGCTGAGGGCATAGGGAGGTGGGCAGGTGAGCATCACCCAACTACAACCACGGGGACTGAAAGTGAGGGAAGCTTGGTTACCCAATCCCAAAATAGGGATGCTGCTACCAGAGAATGCAGAATGGATGCTGGGCAGGCAAGAATGAAAGGTGTCCATTGTATGAGGTCAAGAGAAGGCCATGGCAGGGAGCAGAGGCATGTTAATGTGTCGCTAGAGTGGAGCAGACATCTTTGTAGCACTTCATGTCCTCTTGGGCTCACTTTTTATTCCAACCAGTGATAGGTGGTTGGAATAAAACCACCTATCACCTCTCTTACTTTAATGCCACCAGGGGTGAGGTAACTGTCAGGCTCAATGCTTACTGTGTATAACCTAAAAGTATGAGACGTTACTACCCCATGAGGCAACCCTTGACCAATGGGAATGGGAGCTGATGGTTAAATGCTTCCCCTTTTATTCCTCAGAGTGCACATTTCCAAGATATACTTCCTAAGGCATCTCAGAGGATCCCAAGGAATTGAGCCACCTGTCACCTGTACCAAAGCCACTCATGGGCCTTGTTCTGGCTCTTGCTCCTTGCCTGTCCGTCACTCCTGCTTGCTGGGGCCACTTCAGAGAAAATATCCACACAGAAGCCTTTATCTCAGACTCTACTTTTGGGGGAACCCAGGATAAGTCAAAAACTTTAGCTAGTCTGCGATTTAGATGTACGATGTCTGACAATTAAGTTCGCAAACTTGTTGCAATAATGTTGCTAACCTTTTTTGATATCAGAGGGATTATTCAAGATGAATTTGTACCAACTGGACAAACAGTTAACCAAATTTACTATTTAGAAGTACTGAAAATGCTGCATGAAAAAGTTAGATGACCTGAACTTTTCGCCAGCAATTCATGGCTCTTTCATCACGACAATGCACCAGCTCACATGTCACTGTCTGTGAGGGAGTTTTTAGCCAGTAAACAAATAACTATATTGGAATAACCTCCCTACTCACCTGAGCTGGCCCCCCAATGACTTCTTTCTTTACCCAACAATAAAGGAAATATTGAAAGGAAGACATTTTGATGACAGTCAGGACATCAAGGGTAATACGATGACAGCTCTGATGGCCATTCCAGAAAAAGAATTCCAAAATTGCTTTCAAGGGTGGACTAGGCACTGCCATCAGTGCACAGCTCCCCAAGGGGAGTACTTGGAAGGTGACCGTAGTGATATTCAGCAATGAGGTATGTAGCACTTTTTCTAGGATGAGTTCTCAAACTTAATTATCAGACTTAATTGTCATAAGTCTAATCTTTTTAGACAACGTGAAAATTTTAAAAAGTAAGTTTTGCGCCTTTCAATTGGCTTCCTGCCTGCTGATCAGGTGTATTCTCACAAGACACTGCATTCAGGGGCTGAAAGTTAAGACTTTTGAAATCTAGAAGAGCCTTGGGCCTTTCCTGGCAGGAGGCAGTGGCCTGCCAGCTGCTATGCCCTGGGTGGGCAGGCAGGCAGCGGGAGCGTCCCAAGATGAACCGCTACCCGAAGAAGCTGTCAGGAGCTGACTGCAGGCCTTGAGAACTTGATCAAAATATCACCAGCCAAACCAGGAAGGCTTCTCCACCCCCAGCAGAGGCCCTGTGATTCTGACTGATGTGTCAGGACACCGACATGTCCCCAACTCCACTCAGGCATCAAGTAGTCACTTGGGATGGCCTGCCAGTGACAAGGCACAAAGCAGTCTTTGCAGAGATACTGAGAGGGGACTGGAGAATTGGCTGTCTCCCTCTGTCTAGTGGCCTTGTCTCTCCCCCACTGGCTACAGACATATGTTACAATACGTCTCTGCTTCCTGCACCCCTGGGCTCAGTTTCCTCTACCAATGTTTGCTGACAATCCCTGACACTGTTCAGATGAATGCCTCATTTTCTCAACCTTCTGGCTGCTGCCCATATACCTACTGTGCCCCCTTTCTGGTAGGGCCCTTGGCTACCTCTCCTGGGCTCAAGCCTTGCTCCTTGCTGCCAATGAGGCCAACAGGCCCAATAATTTTTGCCTTTTGACAATCCTCTAGCTCCCCAACAGAAAAACCACATCAGTGCCAGAAGGGCACGAAGGCAGCCTAGTGTATACCTATTTGGCGCTATGTCAGCTTGTGGTCAGGCACACAGGAAAACAGGGGGGTGGGACAGCATGATTACTGATTAGCCTTGATCTGACTGTGTCAGTGTCACTCCTCGGCTTCATATTTTTCAGTGGCATCCCATGGCATTTCAAGGGCCTGTGTGGGGCATTCAAGCCTTTCCAACCTGTCTCATCTTGTCCCACAACCTCCCACCATGGAGCCTACTGTAGCTGCATGACCATCCCATGCTCCCTCAAGCTCCCAATCCTATGCCCCAGTTGGCCCCATTGCACAGGATGCACTTCCTACTCTTGTTCCCCTATTACCTGACTTACTTTAAATCATTTTTCAGCTCTCAGCTGACTGCCACCTCCTCCAAGAAGCCTTCCTTATCTTTCCAAACTGAGTGAGGTTCCTCTTGTAAACTCCCAAATTACCTAAAATAAATTGTAGCACATTGCCTGGTACCTACATCTATTTATATGTTTGTCTCCTGCAGCAGGCAATACATTCCTAAACATTCAGGTACCATTCCTAGTTCCCCCATTGTTCCCCCAGGGCCCAGGACTGCTCCTGACACAGAGAAGGTACTCAGTAAACGTTTGTTGAATAAATATTAGACTTCAAAGTGTATAATGATTTGAGCTCAGAGTTCATTCAGAGGAAATGAAATCTCAGGTTTTATATAATAATTAAAAGTAGAAAAATAATTCAGGTGTTAATATAGAGTATTCTATATCAAGTTATGTTCATTATCAAATATACTTGTATATATGAATATTTTAAAACTCAAATAGTCACAATTTTGTAAAATACTGTTAACAAACAGAAAGAAAATAAATATGGAACAACCTAACAACATAAGACTTGTGTATTTTCCTCCAGTCCTCACCTTTGGGCAAGGCGAGTCAAGTTCCCCAGTTACTGCGCATGCTATTTCTACGCTTTTACTTAACGTTATAGGATCAACCTTTTTTCGTCTTGGAATCATGGCCTTTGGAGTGAAAAGGAACTTTAGAAGTGGCCTCTTCCTTCTACTTCATTTTCAGAGAGGAGAGCTGAGGCCCAGAGCGGTGGCTGGCTCAAAGTCACCCAACACAATGACAACTCTAGCTTCTTAACTTCCTGACATGTGATGTCACTTTCCTGCCCCACAGACTTTGAGATTGTCTTAGTCATTTTCTCCACTTTGGGATCTGAACAGGAAAACACTTTGAAACGAGGATTCTGAAGCACAGATGGAGCACAGTTGGACTTGCTACAATCACTTTTGAGAGTTTAATGACATAAAATGTTATACTTTCACTGGAACTCTCACCCACTGCTAGTGGGAGGGGAAATTCAATTGGTACAACCACTTCAGAAAACTTGGGACAAGTTTGGGAGTATTTTCCAAAGCTGGACATCTACCTACCCTATGACCAGAAATTCCTCTTCTACATATACGTACTCCCTTCAGAAATGAGTGCTTAGCTCCACCAAATGACATGTACAAGAAGGTTCATAGCAGCCTTATTCATAGTAGCCTAAAATTGGACACAATCCAAATGTCCATCCATAGTAGACTGGAGAAATAATTTTGGTCTATTCACACAATAAAATTCTACACAACAATGAAAAACAATGAATCTCTGCTACATATCAAATCATGGAGGAATCTCGTGGACTTAACGTTAAGTGAAAGAAGCCAGGTATAAAAGTGAATATGCTGTATGATTCGATTTATATAAAGTTCAAAATAGGACAAACTAATTTATGATGACAAAAAAGTGGTTATATCGGGGGCTGTTGAATTATAGGGGGCGTGAGGGAACTTTGGGGGCTGATAACATTCCTTATCTTGATAGAGGTGTTAGTTACATGGGTGTTTACGTACATAAAACTTCGTCTGTCTGGACACTTAAGATTATGTACTTTATTTGCGAAATAAATTTTTAAAATATATTATGCCCCCCAGACTGGCACAATCTGAGTAAGATCTATAGTCTTGTCAATTGCATGGTGCCAATTAATTTCCTGGTTTTGATAATGCACTGTAGTTATATGAGGTGTTACCACTGGCAAAGCTGCGTCATGGGTACACAGAACCTCTCTGTACTATTTTTGCAACTTCATGTGAGCCTGTAATTATTTCAAAATACGAAGTTAAAAAAAAATCTTATGCTCCCTACTCTTCATTCCAAAATCAGACAGTTTAAACTTATTTTTCAATCATACTCGTCCCTACCTTCCACCAAATTTATGGATCAAATAAATTTACTTTCTTTTCTAAATGGTTTTAGGCCCTCCTCCTTTCTCCTCTCTTTCTTCTTCCCTTCTTTCCTTCCTTCTTTTCCTCCCTTCCTGCCTCCCGTTCTCTCTTCATTTCTTCCTTTCCTTCCTTCTCTTGAGCATCACCGTATCTGGCCCATTCCTCTTTTCTGCCCCTCTCTGAGTTACCCCACCTCAGTGAAGTGCTGCTCAGCGAGCACCTTGTGAATCCAGAGCTGGGAAACCTAGAATTCTTCATTTCACTCTCCTTTCTGCTCCAACCCCTGGTGACCTATGGCCATGCCTTTAATTTATAAGCCTGGGTTTACCTGTTTGGAAAATGGGTTGAATAATAATAGATGCCTCTCTCACCAAGGGGTTGAGCTTTAATTACTGTTTGAAACATTGCTTAAGATGTCGAGATGAAAGGCTGTTGAAAAAGTCGTGTTATTGGCATTAGTAATAAAGCTGAGGAATTTGTTTGTGAGTTTGCAAGGTTGTCATAAATGGGAAAAGGAGTGTGTGTGTGTGGGGGGGGGGGGGGAGGTTGATTTTATGTGGAAAACCTTGCCCAAAAAACAGCCACAGATCCTGGTTGGTATAAATAGCAAGAACATGTTGTACCTCAAATGACTTCGCAAATTTCACATTCTTCCATGCCCCTGAAAAGATAGAACCCACACTTTCAAAATTGAAAACAAGGAGTTACCTGGGGTTATATGGCAGGAAATTCAGGTGCCAATTTTTTGGCTGAGACCGTTCTGTTCCCCTTATAATTTACAAGAAAAATGCAGTTAAAGCCCAGGGATCCTCATTTTTACCATCAATTCTTTTTTTTCTTTTTGTGTTCTGATCACATTTCTACCAATAGAGCAGCTAACAAGGACCTTTAGAAACCTACCAATTTTTGTTAGCATTTTATAAGGGGGAGATTAGCATAAAATAAAAGGCCAAACTCAATCTATGCCCTCAAAGTGTTTACCATCAAACCAGAAGATAAATAGAAGTGGCCTATATTTAGAATTTATTTCCCAGTGCCCTGTTATTAATAATAACTGCCCCCTTTGGAGTGTCCAAAGCCCTTTGAAATGCATTGCTTCATTTGATCCACTGACAATGCTGAATTTACAAGCTCTGGTTTGAGGGCGAGGAAACTCAGACAGAAGTGACTTTTCTAATGCCACACAGCCTACAAGTGATGGTGTTGGGACTTAAACTTAGTCTTGGGTATTGGAATGCTTTAGAGGAATCTAGTGGAAGATTCTGGTATTCTTGCCGCTGTACTGCCATGCCTGGTAGCTACTCAAGGAGAGCCCTGGCCTTTTGGCCCAGGTTCAAGGCCAGCCTAGAGCAAAGACCAATGCCACACAGCATCTAATCAGAGAGGAGGAGTAAAGGTGAAGGGTGTGAGTTTTGGACTCAGAAGCTCTGGTTTTTTTCCTGGCTCTTAAACACTATGTGGGTTGGGACGAATGACTTGACTTTGCTGAGCCTCAGTTTCCTCATCTATTAAATGGAGATGTACTAAGATACTTTTCTTCTTCACTAGGTTCTATTAAATGAGGTAATCTATGGAGTGCACTTAGCCCAGTGCCTGATATATGTATATATCACACACATATACATAGGCTTTGCTAAAGATGATTAGATGAGACCTTAGTATACAAATGAATGGTAAATGAACCTTCTCCCCTGAAAAGAACCATCTGGGGCCAAGAACTCAAATGAATTTTAAAAACAGCTTTTATTTTGAGATAACTGTAGATGTACATGCAATTGTCAGAAATAGTACCAAGAAAGATCCCTTATGCTAGTCACCCATTTCCCCCAATAATAATATCTTGTATAACTACACTACAATATCACAACCAAGAAATTGACACTGATGCAATCTACCCATCTTATTCGCATTTCACCAGTTTTACATGCATTCATTTATGTGTATGTGTGTGTTTAGTTCTATGAAATTTTATCACACGTGTAGGTTTGTTTGACCACCGCCATAGTCAAGATACAGACAGTTCCATTTTAAGAATCCCTCATGTAACCTTTTATAGTCATAGACCTCTCCCTTCTTCCTCACTTCCCTAACCCCTGACAATCATTAATCTCTTCTCCATCTCTATAATTTTATTTCAAAAAAGTATATATGTATATATATAATATATATAACCATATATATATAACCGTACTGTATGTAGCCTTTTGATTGTTGGCGTTTTCATTCAGCATCACTTCCTTGCGATCCCATGAAGTTGTTGCAGGTATCAATATTTCCTTCCTTTTTCTTGCTGCATAGTATTCCATGGTATGGATGTACCACAGTTTGTTTTACACTCACCCATTGAAAGATATTTGTTTTGTTTCCTCTTTGGGGCTATTATGAATAAAGCTATGAGCAATCATGTACAGGTTTCATGTGAATGCAAGTTTTCATTTCTCTGGAATAAATGCCTCAGTGTACATTTGCTGGATATTAATAGGTGTATGTTTAGTTTTGTAAGAAACTGTCACACTTTTTTCTAGAGTGACTGTCATTTTACGTTCCCACCAGCAATGCATAAGTGACCCAGTTTCTCTGCATCCTCACCAGCATTTAGTGTTATCACTATTTTATTTTAAAGGTTTTATTGGGGAAGGGGAACAGGACTTTATCAGGGAACAGTGTGTACTTCCAGGACTTTTCCGAGTCAAGTTGTTGTCCTTTCAATCTTAGTTGTGGAGGGTGCAGCTCAGCTCCAGGTCCAGTTACTGTTGTTAGTTGCAGGGGGCACAGCCCACCATCCCTTGCGGGAGTTGAACCGGCAACCTTGTTGTTGAGAGCCTGCGCTCCAACCAACTGAGCCATCTGGCCACCCGGGAGCTGAGGGGCACCTCATTGACTTCATTCTAGTTGCGGAGGGAGCAGCTCACTGGTTCATGTGGGAATCGAACCGGTGACCTCGGCGTTAGGATCACGGTGCTCCAACCACCTGAGCCACGAGGCCAGCCCAGTTATCACTATTTTTTTATTTTATTCATTCTATGTAGTTACATTTTATTGTGATTTAATTTGCATTTCTCTAATAACTAATGATGCAGAACATTTTTTCGTGTGCTTATTTGCCATCTCTATACTCTCTTCAATGAAATATCTGTTCATGTCTTTTGCCCGTTTTTCTAATTAAATTGTTTGACTTTTTTTACTGTTGAATTTGAGAGTTCTTTGTCAGATATGTAGCTTACAAATATTTTCTCCTAGTCTATAGCTTGTCTTTTCTTCACAGGGTCTTTCACAAAGCATAAGGGTTTTTGTTTTTTAATGTGGTCCAACTTATCAACTTCTCCATTCATGGGTTAGACTTTTGGTGTCAAGTCTAAAAACTTTTTGCCTAGCTGTAGATCTCAATTTTTCTCCTATTTTTTAATAAAAATTTTATAGTTTTACATTTATATTTAAGTCCTTGATCCATTTTGAGTTAAATTTTGAGTTAATTTTTGTGTATGGTTAGCTGGTTTAAGCCAATGTTTTTTTTTGTTGTTGTTGTTGTTTTTTTGCCTATAGACGTCCAGTTGCTCCTGTGCCATTTGTTTAAAAGGTGATTTTTCTTCTATTGAATTGCTTTTACACCTTTGTCAAAAATCACTTGGGCCTATTTGTGTGGGTCTATTTCTGGGCCAAGCTCCCAAAGCAATTTTGACATAGATATTGAACTTGGGTGAATAAAACATAAGAAATCAATCCATATGAAGACTGAATGAAGGCTAACTAAATGAAGCATTTATCAAACAATCTAATGCTCTATGTAATTAAGTGTGAAACTATAAGAAATTGACTGTAAGTACCCTAATCATTCAAACATAGTCTCAGGGAGTCCAAATCGGCAGAATGTATTGAAACAGGTCTTGACTTTGGGGCCAGGGAGTCCTGCATCATTTATCACCTGAAAGACATTGGGCAGGTAAGTGAATTAACAAACCTCCTGAAGCCTCACCTTCTCCACTCTTCATTGGAGATTATATTACCTGCCTCAGATTAGTCTGTGGACCAATGAGTTGGGGGCCTGAAAAATGGCTAACAATGAGCTTGGTCCACAGTAGCGATGGCAGGGTCAGATCTGAGGGATGGTTTGAGAGTTTTACCCCATATTTTCTATCAGATCCCTCCCAAGCATCCAAAACAAACATCCACTATAAGTAAAAACTGTGCTTGCTATGCAAATATGTCTTAGAAATGCAGCTTTGAGACATTGCCTAGCCCCTCCCTTCAACTGAGGTACTGGCTCTTAAACCTTTCTCTTATAGAAATTGCAGAGATGCTACAGGTCCACAATAGAGGTTGGGTATCTTTTCTCCCTAGTTTCAGAATTTAGTGGGTTTGTTCTCAGGACTGACGTTCAAAGGGTCCCCATTTCAACCTTGTCTCACCACTGACTCATCCCACCCAATCCATTCTCTGGATATCAGCTTTTCCCTAGAAAGGGGATGAAACTTGATGCCCACCTCCCAAGGTGGCTTAGGAGGACCAACAAATAATAAAATGCAGAATCCTTAGGGGATTCCCTCAGACCTTACATGTGTTAAGCACTGTTGAACAAGGGTTGGTAAACTCCAGCTCAGGCCCTAATCCAGCCCACCTGCCACAACTGCTCCTGTTTTTGTGTGGCCTGAGAGCTAAAATGATTCTTACATTTTAAAGGTTGTTGAAAGAGATAAAGGAAAGAAGGAAGGAAGGAAGGAAAGAAGGAAGGAAATAAGGAAGGGAGGAAGGAAAGAAAGAATATGTCACAGAGAGATATGTGGCTTGCAAAGCCTAAATATGTACTATCTGGCCCTTTACAGAAAAAGCTTGCTTGACTCTGTTGTAGGGGATAAAACTGAGGCTCAAAGAAGGGGCAGATGTCATATACCTGAGGTCACACGACAAGGAAATGGTCGAGCTATGTATCCATTCATCCATCCAAGATACAGAGGGTGCCAAAAAAATGTATATACATTTTAAGAAAGAAAGGAAAAAACTGTATTAAAATTGTAATACTCAATATATAACGATAACAAAAGATGAATACAAGTCATGTGTATACATTTTTTGGCACCTCTGGTATATAGATTGGACTCCCTTTATATATATATTACAAAAACATTGCCAGCATAGTATTTCCCAAAGTGGGTTCCAAAGAGCCCAGATCCCAGGAGTTGCCCAGAAACAACATGTCGTCAGCTCAAACAAGTTCTGAAAACTCCATAACCTCCTCTTAAAGGGTCACTATGTATATCAGCATATCAAGACTCTGAGAATCGTGAAGCAAAAAAATAACCTGATTACCTTTGTGGAACTCAGCATGTCCCAAAATTTTTCAGCTGGGAAACTCTTGTTCTGTTTATTTTGATGATAGCTATGTAATATCATTCTGCAGAAACATTTGGGAAATTCTGAAGTTGTAGGCCAATCACATGGGTTTGAAAACTGGCCTGGACATTTCTTTACTTTTCAGGACACTGAGCAAGTCATCCAGCCTCTCTGAGCCTCATTGGTGGAAAGCAGAGACTTATTTCCATCTACAGCTCTGATTCTGTTTCCTGCCTTTATAGCTGCATTTCCCACAGAGGTGTTCGTTGGCAATCTTCCTTTCCGTTGGGCAAAGTGTAGAGGATGTTAGGGCTAATTTTTTCTTTCTGGTTGGATGTAGTTCTTTAATTTCCCAGAAAGACCATGGCCTTCAGAGCATACCTGCTGTCCTTTTATGCTATGTATGCACTGAAAAAGGAGGATGGAGTGGGTCAGGTTCTAGAACACTCAACCTTAAAAAGTCAGGAATGTAAGACTCAGGGAGACAGATGGAATACAGCCAATAAAAGGATTTGTCAACACCCAGAGATGTGATGGAATAGGGTTGATTATTTCCTAGAGGTGCTGATGAAGGAATTCATAATATGAAAAGAATGTAACCATTATGGAATCCAGCCTACACTCTATGAGTAACACAGCATTAAGTCATAGAATTTCAGCAAGACTCCAGTCTTAGAATGGTAAGCCTGCTTCACAGAAAGATGCCCAAATAAACCTATACTGGCTCCAATTGGTTGGTTCAGTTAATACCCATAGGTCAGTTCTCTTTGGCCTCCGAGTCTTTGCATGTGCTGTTCCCTTTCCCTGAGTCACCCTTTCTCTTGACTTTTGTTTGATCAATTTGTACCCTTCCTTCCAGTCTCTAGATCAATATTACCTGGACCCCAACAAGATTAGGGTAGGTTCCCTACATAATTGTTGCTGTAAATCCTGTATCTTTTCCATCAGAGCATTTACCTGGCTTTCTGTTGATTGTAAGTCCCAGGAAAGCAGGAACTGTCATCTTGGTCCCTGTTGCAACTGCAGAGCTTGGCCTGGTGCTAGACATAGGGGCTACTCAACAAACATTTGCAACTGTGTACACTTTTTGAGCTCCTTGGTTCTCAGACACATTGGGGAAACCGAGGCAGCTCGGCAGACTCCATAGTGGTGTAGTGGGGCTGGGCATGAACCGTGATCCTCTGATACTAGGTGTGAGACTCTATTTTATACCCCTTGACCCCTTCTTAAATAACTTAATTCCTTCCCAGCAGATCTTCACAGCCTTATCCTAGTCTTTCTTGTTATCACTGAAGAGGTTAAAATTGTTTCGGAGAATTATTTTATAACAGATGGGATCTTGAGGTAGAGGAAAATTTATCTCATTCTCAGGGGTAGGAGAAATGTGTGCCTTTGGACCTTGGATTTAAATGAACCAGCAAATCTCTGTTAATTCTCTTCCCTTGCTGGGTCCCGTCTGTTTCATATTCAGCAAAGGAGAAAGCCAGCCTGTGTTACCCATGATTTATGCCCTGCTGTTTGCTCTCTTCCCCTAGAACATTAAACACCCTGAGCAGAGGGGGAAGAAGAGGTAATCTCAGGATGCCTGGCTGCCAGACGGGTGTCTGGGGCGGGCTCTCTGCTCTGGTGGGAAACAGGAGGAGTCAAAATGTGAAGAAAAAAAAAAAAAAGGAAAAAGAAAAAGACCCATGGGGCTTCCACATAAAAGGAACAAGGGAACCTCTGTTTGCTTCTACCTCTGCAAAAACTATTGGCCTCTGAGCTTAGAGACCTGGGTACTTGATTTACTTGTTTACTGAGCGCCTTCGGGCAACACTTTCCTCTCTCTGGGTCTCAGTTTCCCTGGGTCTCAGTTAAAGAAGGGTCTGGAAGGCTTTGAGCTCCCAACAGCCTCAGGGATCTGAAGCTAATTGGCGCAGAGGCCTTGCTTGGAGAGAGGAATGTAGTGCAGTGGTTAACCATGTGGAATCCAGCGCCACCTCTCACTGGCTGTGTGGCCCTGGGCAAGCTCCTTACCTCTGAGTTTCACATGCGTGATGGGGTTAATCCCCTGGACCTTCCTCATTGGGTTGCTGAGAACTAAAGCTCCCAGCAGTACTGGCACTGAGCCAGCACTTAATAAGAGTCAGCTATTATTGGGGCTGTTGTTCCTGAGATGGTCCCTGACTGTGGCCTTGGTATTTCTCTACCTGAGTTCCCTGCTTGGGGCCTGGCAGGTGGGGGCAGGGCGTCCCTTCCAGCACTTGGAAACTCTGGGCAGAAGGGAGGAGGAGCTATTTTCAGTGGATACTGGTTCTATTTGTGGCTGTGAGTTGGCCCAGGCTGAGGGAAGCTTTGCGTAGAGCAAGCTGGGCACTGAAACCGGTGTGTTATCTTACATTGGGGAGGGTGGAGAGAGGAGAGGGAGGAGATAGGGAGGGAAGAAGGAGAGGAGGAGGGAAGGGTCCCCTCCTCTTCCATGGCCCTTCTCCCCCACAATCCCTTTCTATCACGTTCTTGTCAATTTTATCTCCTCTGCTTTCTCTGGGGGGAATTTAGAGGGGACTGACCTTTCAAAGGTGGATTTAGTTAGTAACATGAAGCATCCATCAATACAGTTAACACAGTTTTCCCAACCAAACAGCATTGGTTTTCTCAAGCTGAAGTGGGATTGGTATCTCCAGAGGAATTGCAGGGTATTTGTTAAGGCGTGAGTGGTATCTAAATCACCAAACACCTAAGTCATTTATCAAAGTGTAGAGGAAGAACTCTCCTTCCCCATTGAACCCTGGGGCAGTAGTACCTGGCCACAACCCATCCCCACCCCACAGTCTCACACCTTGTGACCAAGCAACTTGTTTGACTTCTAAACCTTTCTGGGCCTCATGTTCTTCATTTATTGAAATCAGGGAGTGGGGGGGGGGGGGCACACCAGGGAGACATCTAGAGCTCTTGCGTTCTTTCCAGCTGCAATTCTGTGATTCTCTGATGCAATAATCAAAGAAGGTGAGGCTAGGTCCTTTAATCAGAGGATGTTTGGTGGGACTGGGAGGCTCCGGAGAGAGGATATCATCCTACCCTGTCATTTTTTGGATGAGAAAACTGAGGCCCTGAGGGTGGGGTCAGGTCAGGCAGTGAGTCAGCTGGGTCAGGAATCCAGGCCTCCTACCTCCCATTGCAGCATACCTGCCAGGCATCTCTCCCTGGGAGAATAGGAAGGAAGGACGTCTACTGAGCTCTACTGTGCATGTGGTAACTCATTTAACCCCCACAATAATTCATTTTCTGGATGGAGTGGCCCACATAGTGAGGTATGGTGGCCGGTCTGCCTAAATGAAAAATGCAATATCTATTTGAGTGTTTCCCAAAATCCAGTTGTTTGGGTACTATCCTCATGAATTTTTGACATAATCAGCTTTGTGCTAATATTTACTTCATATTTTCTTTATATCAATTCATCATTTTATGTAAGTAAATTTAGCCTCATCCTAAGCAAAGATATCAGTGATACTGTGTGAGCTCTTATATTTTTCCAAATATATGTTAAACATAAATATTTAAATTTAAAAATCCAGTACTGACTAAAAATGACTTGGCAGTTCAGGGATTCCAATGAATGCAACCAGTGGTTCTCAAACTTTCTGGTTTCTTTGAAATTATTGAAGACCCTAAAGAGTGTTTGTTTATGTAGTTTGTGTCAATTCATATTTACATTGCTAGGAATTAATTTGCCATATCTGACAAAATATTTAATTATTTATTAATTTATAAAAACAACGTGATTTGAGGCAAGTTTTTTGATTTTCAGTCAAGATAGCAGAGTAGGTAAACGCTGTACTTACCTCCTGTCATGACCACATCAAAATTACAACTAAACTGCAGAAGAAACATCATTGAGAATTGCCTGAAGTCTAGCTGAACCGAAGCCCTACAACTAAGAACATACAGAAGAAGCCACCTTGAGACTGGTAGGCGTGGCAGAGAAGAGGAACTGGCTGGCCTTACACCTGTGTGTCACCATTAAAACCAGGAAGGATGTCTTGGCTGTGGAGGTCTGCCCCAGAGGAGTGAGGAGTCCCAGCCCTACACCAGGCTTCCCAGTCCAGGGTTCCAGTGCTGGGGATAGAAGTCCTCATAACTTCTGGTTGTGAAAACCAGCGAGATTGTGGCTGAGGGAGATAAGGGTGGCTACAGTCCCAGGCACTCCTCTTAAAGAATCCACACAGGGACATACCCACTATGGACTTATTTCCTCTGAGCTTCAGTTCTGGGGCAGCAGCTTAAAAGGCACCAGGGAATATGGGGAGAAGCTAAGTTGTCTGGCTTCAAGGTAAGGGTTGGAGGAGCCACTTTCTCCCAGACAGAGGAGCTGATGGAAGCCATTGTTATTTGTTGAGCCCTACCCACTCCTGGTGTCCAGATACAGGCAGTTGCCATATCTGAGTCTCCATTAACCTGGCTAAAACCATTTCTTTGCCCCATGCTGGTGACTCTGTGAGACCCCAACCCACCCCACCCAACTTTTGGGCCCACCCAAGCCATTCCAATGGCTTGTCTTGGCTTAATGCTTCGTATTTTCCTAAAATCTCCCAAAGGTTCACAAAACCCAAACATACAGCATCTGGCTTCAGCATGACCCATACCTCTGGCTGAACAGCCCTAAGGCTGGCACTAGTGACAACTGGCCTCATGGTGTGGCTTGGCCTCTTGAGGTACCTCCAAGCCCAGTGTGGGCAGTGACCATCTGAAGATTGCTTTGTGGCCCATGCCAGGTGGCCCCACACAAGGCACAGGCTGCAGCTGAACTTGGGCTGTGGTGGGTCCCCTCCCAGGAGGCCCTGGGGCTGTCACACCTGGTGGCCAGCTTCAGACCAAGCCAGAGCATCATGTAGCTGCCTCCAAAAATGACACATCCAAAGGGCAAACTGGTCAGGCACAAGAGCCCTGCTAAAATGAATCCTGCTCTATAGGGTCAGCTCCTGCACCACAGCTCCTACCCTGTAATCAAGGCCAGTTTTCACATTGGCATGCAAACAGCAACCAAGGCTCAACTACAACAGGAGGGCACACGCAACCCACACATGGGACACACCTGGAGCACCCAGCTGTGGTGACCAGGGAGAATGCACCACTGGACCCCACAGGACACCTACTACACAAGGCCACTCTACTAAGACTGGGCGGCATAACAGCCCTACCTAATATATAGAAACAAAAAGGGAGGCAGGCAAAGTAGGGAGACAGAGAAACATGTCCCAAATAAAGGAACAGATCAAAGCTCCAGAAAAATAACTAAGCAAAATGGAGACAAGTGATCTACCAGATGCAGAGCTTGAAACACTGGCTCTGAGGATGCTCAATGATCTCAGGGAGAACTTCAACAGAGAGATAGGAAACATAAAAATGGCGATAGAAAACATAAAAAAGAACCAGTGAGAAATAAAGAATACAATAACTAAAATAAAAAATACATTAGAGGGAATCAACAGTCGATTAGATGAAGCAGGGGATCAAATCAGCGATTTAGAAGATAGGGTAGCAGAAAACACCCCATCAGAACAGAAAAAAGAAAAGAAAATCCAAAAAAAAAAAAAAAAAAAGAGTTTAAGAGGCTTTTAGGAAAACATCAAGCATACCAACGTTCACATCATAGGGGTACCAGAAGGAGAAGAGAGAGACCAAGGAATTAAAAACCTACTTGAAGAAATAATGACAGCAATCTTCCCTAACCTGGCAGAGGAAATGTATATACAAGTCCAGGAAGTGCAGAGAGTCCCAAACAAGATGAACCCAAAGAGGCCCACACCAAGATACATCATAATTAAAATGCCAAAAATTAAAGACAAAGAAATAATCTTAAAAACAGAAAGAAAAAAGCAGTTTGTTACCTACAAGGAAGCACCCATTGGACTGTCAGTTAATTTCTCAACAGAAACTTTGCAGGCCAGAAGAGATTGGCAGGAAATATTCAAAGTGATGAAAAGTAAGGACCTACAATCAAGATTATTCTACCCAGCAAAGCTGTCATTTAGAATCAAAGGACACATTGAGCTCCCAGACAAGAAAAAGCTAAAGTTCATCACCACCAAACCAGTATTAGAAGGAATCTTAGAGGGACTTCTTTAAGACAAAAAACAAAACAAAACAAAACAAAACAAAACAAAACAAAAACCAAAGAAAGGAAAAGGGAAAAAAGAAATAAATGGCAATAAATACATATCTATTAACAATTACTTTCAATGTAAATGGATTAAATGCTACAATCAAAAGATAGTGTGGCTGAATGGATGAGAAAACAAGACCCTTACATATGCTGCCTACAAGAGAATCACTTCTGATCAAAAGGCACAGACAGGCTGAAAGTAAAGGAATGGAGAAAAAGATAGTTTATGAAAATGGAAACAAACAAACAAAAATTAGGAATACTTATAGCCGACAAAAATGGACTTTAAAACAAAGGCTATAACAAGAGACAAAGAGGGACCTAGTAATCCTACTCTGGGCATTTGTCCAAAGAAACCATAACACTACTTTGAAGGGACGTGTGCATCCGTATGTTCATTGCAGCATTGTTTACAATGGCCAAGATATGGAGGCAGCCTGGGTGTCTGTCGACGGATGAATAAAGAGGAGGTGGCACATATATACAATGAAATATTGCTTGGCCATGGAGGGGAATGGGTTGTTACCCTCTGAGGCTTCATGGATGTACCTGGAGGGTATTGTGCTGAGTGTAGTATGTCAGACAGAGAAAGACAGATGCAATGTGATTTCACTTATATGTGGAATCTAAACAACAAAATAAACAAAACAAAAAGAAACTCATAGATGCAGAGAACATTTTGATGATTGCCAGATGGGAGGGGTTTTAGGATGGGTGAAAAAGGGGAAGGGATTACAAAGTACAAATTGGTTGTTACGAAGTAGTCGTGGGGATGTAGGGTATAGCATATGGAATATAGTCAATCATACTGTAAAAACTATGTATGGTGTCAGATGGGTACAAGACTTATGGGAGTGATAGATGGGAGGGGGGTTGGGGCAGGGTAAAGGGCTTAAGAAGTACACATTGGTAGTTACCAAACAGTCATGGGGATATAAAGTAAAGCATAGAGAATATAGTCAATAATATGGTAATAACTATGTATAGTGCCAGCTGGGTATTAGACTAGTCAGGGGGATCACTTCTTAAATTATATAAATGTCTAACCACTATGTTGTACACCTGAAATTAATATGAAATAATACTGAATGTCTACTGTAATTGAAAAATTTTAAAAAGGGGAGAAGGTGAAGGAGAATAAGAGGTTCCAATTTCCAGGTATAAAACAAATAAGTCATGGAGATGTAATGTACAGCATAGGGAATATAGTCAATAATATTGTGATAGTTTGGTATGGTGTCAGATGATTGCTGTACTTATCGTGGTGATCATTTCTTTAGGTATATAAATATTGAATAACTATTGTGTACACTGGAAACTAATATAATATTGTATCTTACCTATGTGTATATTCTAATAAAAATCTTTAAAAAACAGGATTTGAAAAATAATATTGTAAGCCTGGACATATTAACATAAATAACATTTTTATGAAAAATAGCTATATTTTCTAACACCAAAAAATTTAGCGAGAAGAATGGCATTGTTTTACACATTTGTAGGTCTCGTTAGAGTTTTACATAATAGAAGAATTCTGCATTCTCATATCTGCTTCTGCATTGTCTGTGGCAATTTGATTTTGTTTACATACATGAAGATAATCCAGCCTCGTACAATTCAGATAATTGTGGATATTCTTATTTGATACTACACTAAAACTTGACAAGTACTAGTTTCTTTAAGTTTAGTTGTATAGATTCATATGAATGAATTTTTGTACTCAGTTATACCAAAATCCATCAGTTTATCTTGCTCTTTGAATGAATCTTTTATTCATGCATGATTTGATCATGCACTGGTCATTTGGAAAATATTGGTTCACTGGGTTATACAGTTCTTCCAAACGTTGACATATTTCATATACAACACCAAAAATTTACTTTAGTTAATATTACTACCATTATAAGCAGGATTGGGAAGTTGTCAGGTTCATGGTGGAACATTCAAGTTTTCCAAAATTCTAATTAAGCTCAAATTTTATCATTTGCAACAAATACTATCAGCTGTTTTACTTGATGTGACCAGCTCATTTCATATATTTTTGAGAAAACATCTGCCAAATGTCCAAGTCAGAATAAGTGTAGTTTGCGTTTTGACCTTTCTTTCATGTAAAGTAAAAATAGGCTTTTTTTACACCTTCTTTTCCCCTAAAAAGAGGCTAGTTCAGCTTGCAACTCAAACAATTGCACAAGTGCTTTTTCTTGAGACAATCATCCTACTTCTGCACATAACAAAAGTGCTTTCTGTGTGGGGAGTAGCTGATGAATGGGTATGGGGTTTTATTTTAGAGTGGTGGAAGTGTTTTGGAACTGGGTGATGGTGGTGGTTGCACAATAGTGTGAATGTTCTAAACGCCACTGAATTGTTCACTTTAAAATGGTTCATTTTATGCTAGTTGAATTTTATCTCAATAAAACAGTGAAACAAAGTTATTTATGTGTCATTTCCATTTCATCACAGAGAATATTAAAAAGGCTTGTATTCAAAGGTCTAGAGTTAATAAAATTATTATTTTTTTTTTTACTGCTTTGTCAAAGACATTATTAAGTGAAACTGGCATGTTGTTGACTGTCAGAGCATATTAGTGAAGAAGACAGTGCCTACTAGTACAGATGGTGCCACTGCCTTGATTTGTGCCAGTAATTTTACAGTGCTGCTTTTGCACCATCAGTATGTCAATGTGGTAAAAAAATTTTTTCTTAGTGTTATTATTAAAATAGTTTTGACCTATATGGGCATCTGAAAGAGTCCCAGGACTCCCCAGGAACTCGTGGACCACTCTTTGAGGACCACTGCTCTATGCTGAATTTGAGTTAAGTTGACCCATCCCAGCAGTAACGGTGAAGTGTGGTGCCTGGAAAATCCCTGCAGATTTGAATAAACGTGGGTCATATTCCAGTTTCCATCTGACCCTGGGCGTGTGGCTCCTCAAAAGCTGAGAGTCCCAGTTACCCCTGTCTGCTAGCTGGGCTGGGAGGCCAAGGAGATGCTGAAGGGTTAGGAGAGTTGGGGTATAATCCACACAAAGCACTCACTGAAGGGTAAATAACTTGTCACTAAGCAGCAGGACCTAGTTTTGGGAAGGCTGCATTTTGGGGGCTTGAGGCACTCCTGCCTTCTAGGGGCCCTGCGTGACCTTAGGAAGCCTCCATCAATTAACCTTTCCATCTGTCTTAGGCTACTTCAAAGTGTCCCTGAACAGCCGGAAGAACATTTTCGGCTTTGGAAATAGCAGAGGGGTAGGAGGCTGAAAGAGTATTATGAGGAGGGGAGAAAGGTCAGGAGGGTAGAGGGGGGCCCTCACATGAGAAACAGTGCAGCTAGAAGCTCTCACTGAGACCGGATTAGTTTTCTATCTCTTTTCTTGCCTCACTGCACAAAGTTTAGGGCTTTGTCTTCAGCCAAAGGCCCCAACCCCTACCCCCAATTCTATCATTAGTTTGACTTTTCATAGGTTACAAAAAGTTTCCAAACTCATTACCTTAAAGAACCTTACACACCTCTATGAGGTGAGTAAAGTAGTGATTAGGACCCCACAGGGCCAATGGGAGAACTGAGGCACCGAAAAGGGCAATAAGGAACAAGTCAGGGGCGCACTCAAATTTAAGTCATTAGACTCCGACCAGACTTTCTTTCCCCTGCTTCTTTCTAGGCCCTTCTTCTTGAAGTGAGTTTTCAAGGCCATGCAGCAGTTTTCTCTTATGTAGAGACAATTTACTGTCTGCTTTCATAGTAAACAGGTTGGCAGCAGTGGAGATGAGACGTAGTGTGACGTTTAAAAGCGTGCTCTCAGAATCAAATCGTCAGGGTTCAAATCCTGACCTTTACACCTACTCATGTGTAAAATGGGGGAAGAGTAACAATACCTACTCAGAGAGTTGTTATAATTACATTAGATATGCATATAAAACACTCAAATAACATCAGCACATCATAAGGTCCAATCCACGTTAGCTATTAATGAGAACGAGAAAGCGCCAACAGTGATTTTTATGGGCACAGAGAAATTTCTCCCATGTTTTATGTATTAGTTGAAGATTCGGTTTAAAATTTCTTAGCCTGGATTAAAAGGCAAATACAGTGATATTCTGCCCCCGAAGAGGTCAAAATAATATGCCAACAGTCCGCTGTGTCCTGTGGATTACTGCGGATTGTTTGAGTGGCTGTCGATCGCCCATTGGCTGAATCTTTGCTCTGGGCCACCTCATTGGGGGAGCTGTTCTGGAGTCAGGTGCTAGCTTTGATCCAATCAGAAGCCACTCAACTGTGGCACGTCATCCTTCAGCCTTTGCCTAAGCAGAGGTTTGGGTAGCAGAACATGCTCCCAGAGGGTCGGAAACTGATGGGAACCTTATTTTATCCAACAATTGGAAACAGGTGGGAAAACCTGTATTTTGTTTGTCATTTACCTATTCTGTACTTACTATTTCCTCTCTCATTCCATAAAGACTCTAATCATATAATGGGGGAAATGAGAACAGCAAAATATAAATAAAGGTACAAAGTTGGTGGTGGTGGTGGGGAACCCACCGTTAGTATGCAGACCTGAAGCACCAATAGTAGGCCACTACTGAGCTTCAAATTTAGCCTTGGGCTCTCTGGAAGCCATAGTGAAAAGACACACAATCAGCTTCATAACACTACTTATCAGAAAGGAAGCACACTTGTTTCTGTGGGAACAAGACAAAGTCTTTCCTAACTTTGAATTCTAATGTAATTTCTTACTTGGGATTTTATTTTATGTGGCGATGCCATGATACGGGCACTACAGCCTAGTGGGTGAGAGCATAGTTTTTGTTGTTAGTTGAGTTTGGATTTGAATTTTGTTTTAGTGCAGCTTATTCTGGGCTGCAGCTTGTTCATTTGCAAAATGGAGATAATAATAGTATCTATCTATTAAAACTGTGAAGATTCAATTAGATGAACTGTATAAATCAATATTAGCTATTAGTTAATCAAGAAATTTGACTCCCTATTGCTTATCATGTGCAGTTCTAGGTGCTGGGGATAATATGGTCAACAAAACAAGATCTGTATCTTTGAGTAGTTTTTACATTGGCATGGATAGACAGTAAACAGGAATAATGGATAAATCATTGTAGAGAATGGTGTGGAAAAGACAATACAACAGATGCAAAGATAGATTTCATTTGACTGGTTCCTCAGCCATTTTCCAGAAAGGTCAAGATTATATATAATGCTAAAATGCAACTCCAAGGAGGTGAATCTGTTAGGGCCTAAGGTAAGTCAGTCCTGGTATGTAGAATTCTTCTGTAGGCTACTGTGGATAGGTTACAATTTATTTTTTTGTTTGTGAACTCACTTCCTCCAGCTGAGCTTTAGTTAAAGTTGTTTGAAATCATATTCTAAGTAGAATCTTGAGGACACTAAACTTACATGCTTAAATTAGTTTTAGCCTCACCGCAACTACAGGTGAAACATACTATGTTCTATTCTATTTTACTGGTTAAGTAGGGTGAGGCGTTGTCTTGGGCTATAGAGCTAGGAAAAGATGCCTTCCCAAAAGCTGTAGGACCACCTTCGGTCTTAATTCTTCGCCCACTTCCCGCCGGTGGTTCCCTCCTCCTCCAACTGAACTTCTCAGCTATCCTTTCCGCTCGCGGCGGGAATTCCTACGGTCTGCAGCCCCGCCCACCTCCTGGGCGTGGCCAACAGCCCGTGCCCCGCCCTCTCCCAACCCGCTGAGGGCCCGAGCGTGCGCGCGCGCCCCCGCTCGCGGCCCGGCTCGGCGTCGGGAGCGCGCTCTGTGTGGCCGCTGCCGCCATGTTGTTGTGGTTGTGAGAAGGCGGCAGCGGCGGAGGAGCAACCAGACCAGACGCTCCAGCGGCCCAGGCGCTGCCCCCCGCCGGCCCTGGCTGGGAGCCTCGTGGGTTGGCGGAGGAGGCCGTGCCGTGGCGGGCCTCGCCATGTCCTGCCGCCCGGTAAGACGCCCCCCCCCCGTCTCCTCCAGGGTTGAGGAGGAGCTGGAGGAGGGGCCGGCCTCGGCCCCGGCGCGGCGGCTGTCACCCTCTGGAGGAGGCGGCGGCCCGCGGGGGGCTGTGGACGGCGTGCGTGGCCCAGAGAAGGGTGTTCTGGGCGGCAGCGGCCGCCGCCAGTGGGAGGCGCGGGGAGTGGGAGCGCAGCGGCCGGGACCGGCTCGACCCGGACCCTCGGCGCCGGGGAGGCGGGGTCCCGGGCCGGGGCGGCCTTCCCGGACCTGGCGGGACGGGCCCATGGGGCTAGGGATGTGAAGTGCTACTCCCGGAGCGTCCGGATAAATGCTCACGTTCCCCTGGGAGGTGAGTGTGCACCCCTCGCACCGACCAGGTCTTGGGAAGCCCACTGTGGCTGGAGGCCGGAGGCCGGGGGCCAGCGGAGCCCCCGGCGCGAGCGGTGCGGGCCCGGGACTTGTGGGAAGGAGGAGTGGCCGCCTGGCTGTATCAGGGCATCCTCCTGACCTGGTAGTACTTGGGTGGGAAGGATGGTTCGGAGGCGGTTGAGAAAGCTCAGGGAACACTGGTCAAACAGCTCCGCAAAAGATTACAGTGTTACTTAGGTGGAAATCGTGCTGCTTGATACATTGCATTGTGCCGCTTAGGACCCCTAAGATCATATTGCTGGTTGGACTTGGGACTGGAAACTTAACTCAAAATCAAAATAAGGGGGGTAAATTTACGGGTAAATAATGGGACCAGTTTCACTTCAGAAAACTCCTCTGGGATCTGATAATCTCACCTGTGAGTTTTGCACATGAGCTACTGTTAGGTATTGCTGTTCAGGGGTCTTCTCCAAACCGAGGCCTAAATGCTTGACTGTTTTAGTATGTTGATAGCCACTCTGTTAATCTGGCAGTGTCTGTTTTTTTCACAATGAAAAAAAAAAGTGCGCATACCCTTCTAGTTCAGGTTCAGCTTAGTTTCTCATATTGTGGAAGGTGATGCCATGGGAAGCTTGGGTTGAATTACAAGAGATGATTTTTTAAGGCAAAATGCTTGTGATTTGTACATGGAGAGGGGACAAGGACCTCCCCCTTTCAGATTCAAGGCTGTTTCTGTAGGGCAAGAGTCAGGATCGTGTTGTTTTTGCTGGCAGACCAAGTAAGTTATGTTGGTGGCATGCAGAAAGTCTTCCCTTCTAGGGCCTGTGACTGGGGTGGGTAGAAGAGTTTACAGAATTAACACTGTTCTGAGTAAGCCCAGTCAGATATGTGATATTAAACTAAATTTGGAGGGTTCTAGAATTCTGGATTGGCTGCCTATGAAGGCCTCTTTCAGCTCTAATTACCTCCCTCATTTTCAGATGACCCAGAGCAGTTCATGTGACTGGTGCAGCCCTACTTGTGGTTAGTTAATGGCAAGCCATAGGAGGACCCAAGTTTCTCAGCTTGTAGGCCAGGTTCTTTAATTCAGTGCTTACTAGTAGTTAAGTACTGATCATCAGAAATAGTATGGACTGCCTGAAATGCTGATTTTTCTGGGCTTCACTTAGGACCTGGTAAAATAAAATTTCTGAAGGATTGGGCCTGGGAATCCACCCTTATAAAGTTTCCTGAATGATTCTGGTGAGCCAGGTTTCTGAACTGCTTTAGGTCACTTTTGGTATTTCAAAAGATTCTCATTGATTTCAACTTGTGAGAGAGCGCTTTTGTTTATAGATCTTTAAGAATTTGAGAGGTAGGGAAGAAGGGGGGAAGCCCGAGAAACTTGAAGCTGAAAATTGAGCACCTCCTAATATAATGGATTTATGGAGGGGAAACAGATTTGTTGCCCAAAGTTATTTGTGCAAGTCTTCAGGAACACACTTGATAAAATTAGGTGCTGCTTGACTGGAGATATATCCAGAGATATATGGAAGAATCCAGAGGAAAGAAGTAGAGAGGGAGAGACAGGAAGTCTACTTCTGGGTCACAGGGGGTCCACCAAAGGTGCCTCCCAACATCATGGTTGCTCCTAAACCTTCTGACTCAGGTTTCTAATAAAGTGAAGATAGGGTGGGTGAGTTAGCAGTCTTTTGAGACAAGGGTTGTGAAATACCGTGTTTTCCCCAAAATAAGACCTACCCCGAAAATAAGCCCCAGTTAAGATCGTCAGCCAGACGGATGCATTTAGTACGTTATGACGATGTTCCAGAAGAAGATGACATGACTGTATTTGAATACATGTAGATTGTTGTACGTGAAAAAATAAGACATCCCCTGAAAATACTCCCTAATGCGTCTTTTGTAGCAAAAGTTATTACAAGACCCGGTCTTATTTTCCGGGAAACACGGTAGGAAGCTTTAGTGTGAATTGTGAAAAGTTCTTGAAATTTGCCCTAGGTCATGAGGCGTGGTAAAGTCAGTTTTTAAATTTGTTGTAGTTCTGGTTCACACCTTCTGTGGTAAAGTGGAGTGCTGAGTTATGAAGGAAGTATTCATGTTGCAGAAGGGGGTGTGGTGAGGTTTGTTATAAGTTTGTAAGAGTTGGCAGAAATGTTGTTATAGTTGGTGTAGGGTAGTGAAGGAGTTTGGTAAATATCCTGTCAAATCACGAAGTAGTATTTTTAGAGAAGGGCACCTAGTTGCGCACTACAAGAACCAGAGGCCATGTCTGTTTTGTTCCTCCGAGTCTCCAGTACCTAGATTGGGTTCCCAGCATATACTGTGCCCTCAGACATTTGTTGAGTAAATGAACGGTATTGAGCTGGGGATATGGTGGTTGATAACATTAGTTATTAAAAGCTACTTGAGATCTTGCATTGGATTAAAAAGCCAGTTTTTAGCCCATGTGGTTTGGTACTCTGAGTCCTTCAAGAGATTTTATTTTCTAAAGACTGTCATTGTCCACTATCCTGTCCCTTAGTTTTTGAGTCTTTAAAAAATGTGTCCTAAATTTTTTAGGTGTTAGTGACTTTTTTAGGACCACGTTTTATTAAATACAGAGGCATTTAGAATAATGGAAAGCCATAGATCGGCAGAAAGTTTGTGTCATTAATTGACTGTGTGATTACTGTTGGGAATGTCACTTCTCTGGGCCTCGGTTTTCTCATCTATACAATTAAAGGCCTCTACTTGTTAATCTCAAGTAGTTTCTCCAGCCCGATTCAGCAAATCTTTAATAATTTGTAATTGTGTCATTTGGTATTCATCTCATAGGTACATGAACCTTTTTAATTAAAAAAAAAGTTCTATCTTGGATTCTGCTTTTAGCTTACGGATTTTAGACATTGTCCAAAAGTGCTCTGGAATTGAGTGCGTGTTGCAAGTATTCAGGAACAACATGCTTATGCTGTTGTAATTTACTTAGTGTTGAAATCAAAATGAATTTCACATAGGGAACTTCATAATTTAGTATGAAGCCGCAAGATTAAGGATGGTTTAGGGGAAGTTTGTGCAATTTATGTGGCCAGTTTTGTACACATCACCCAATTCTGTAATTTTCTACGATGAATTTATATGTAATTTTATAATCAGTGAAACTTTGACTTAAGACAAAGTATGAGATCCAATCTGTATTGGATTGAACTAGCCCAGTAAACCTAGAGGCTACCAAAATTGTTAACATTCATTACTGTTTTTAATCTTAATTTTATGATACCAATATTGGTATCATGCTTTCATCTTCACTTTTGTATCTAGAAATTTAACATACTTTTTCTCAAGTTCGTATTTGTATCAGATGTTCAAAATGGCAATAGTTGTAGCATGAGAGTAGATAGATGAGTAAGTCCTGTGTTCAAGCTTGGGTTGTGCTCCACGTTAGCTGTGTTGTTCCTGGCAAGCCACATAACCCCTCTGAACTTCAATTCCCTCATTACTAAAAGGAAGAAGAGCAACTTCTCTGTTTATCTCAAAATCTGTCAGGGAGGATCAAATGAAATGGTGTATATGGAAAGCAACGGAAAGTAATTTAAAAATGTAAGGGGATGATATTAGAATTCTATCATATTAGAATCGTGTTTTATTTTCTTGGAAGAGTTGGCTTGTGGAGCAATGGTAAACTTGCTACGTGTTGTCAAGTGCAGAATTTACTAATGTAACTGATACGGCAACAGAAAAAATTTCTGCTTCTGTACTCTGCCTGGAAAAACCTTTCAACTCTTGTGTCCCATCTGCCAATAGGAATAGTCACAGTGTTGCAGGAACTTCAGAGGGATTTGGGATGTCTCACATTTGTGCTAAGGTTTGCACTTGGAATAGACTTGCTAGATTTCACCCATTTTGCTGTTTTGGTGCTGTGGTGGAAGGTGGTAGGGTCAAGGAGTTTAGTACATTCTGTGTACAGTTTTAGTGTTATCTTTTCTGAATGGCCCGTGGCAGTGTTATAGGGTAATGAAATCAATGTGGTGATTTAAAAAACAACATTAAAAAAGAAATAGAAATATCAGCACATCTCAAATGGTTAAAAGTAAGTATTGATTTGGGAAACTTTTGTTTTTTTAAAAATATGTTTATATGTTTACTGGGTTTCGATGAAAAATGTATTTTTTTCTTGAGTGGTGGTAAAACTTTGAAGCAATTGCTTAGGGACGTGGTACCTGTGCTTTGCAGTTAGGGTGACTATATTATAAAAGAGTAAGGCATAAAACAAGTGATAAGCTACAAGGAAATTGTGAAATTGGGTTAAATTAAAGCTACCCTGTTAAGGCTGAAATATCTCATAGCTCTGTTATAAATCGTTGATTTAATGAACAAAGTTAAGACATAAACTTATGCTAATGTTCTTAAGCACTCTTTTTCCTTAAATGGACTACTTGGTAGTTACAGAGGTGTTGTCTTGGAGCTGACCAATGCAGAGCATCATCTTGGATATGTCCAGGCCTGGATCTATTACGTGCCTATTTGTGTCTTCACACAATGTTCAGAATGATTTTATTACGAGAGATAGTAGCAAGTTTTCCTGATTTCATTTCTCTGGGTTCTAAATTTAATTTCTTTTCTGTTTTTTTAGCTAATGCTTTTGTAATTTAGTGGCAGAAGAGAAATATAAATTCATTTAGGTCTCTGACTTATCCAGAGATTTATAATCTGGAAAAAATGTAAGGAGTTGTAAGTATGAGTATATTGGTTAATCTTAACGTATTTGGCGGGAATTGGCATAAAGACAAGATGGCTAACTTGAAATAGAGTAGTTCTTATTTTTTTGTTCCATGCATATCATTTTTCTATAAGAAAAATCTGTAATTGTGAAGTATTTAGACAGATTCCACAACCACATGGGACAAAGTAGAGTGTTTACAAAGAGTTTTTGGAAGCGCTACAGGGCTATAGTAAATTTTAATTTCATTTTTAATTTAAAAATGAAATTGTTATTTTTATTATGAAAGCTATAATGCGTAGTCCATATGGAAATTTAAAAAATCCCCACAAAACCCAAGAATTGAGATAACCTGGGAGAATAAAGAAAAGTCGAGATAACCCATAATCCCACATAGATGTAAAATTTGGTGCTTTTCCTTTTTTCCTAAACAGTATCTACTGAAATACTTAAAAAAGAACAACATTCCTTGTCAAATTGATGTTCCCTTAATAGAATATTTAGTGTTCTGTGATATGGATACCTCAGTTCACAGCAATTCCCTGTTAATGGACATTTTCAGTTTTTTCTTTAAACAGTGAGTGCTGTGATGCACTCCTTTGGACTTTTTGTACAGTTGTGCTATTTCCTTAGGCTAAATTCCTAAAAGTGCACTTATCTGGGTAAAGAGTATGTGTGTTTTAAATTTGAATGTACTCAAAGTGTCCTATCGATAGATGTCTAATTTGAAGTTTCACTGACAGACAATATACTAGTGTCCAGTTCCACATGTTCTTGCTAGTGATTTATTATCTTTCAGCTTGGTGGGAGATTAAAGTAGTTTGGAAATAGTTTTCCTTTGTTCTTTTTTCAATATCAGGTCTTAGCCTCTACAGTTTAATTGTGGAAAGGGGCAGATGAAAAGGAGTACTTCAGACCAGTAGTCTCTAAACTTTTTGATTGCTCATCCCAACAGTAAAATTTTGAGCATTAATCCTCGATCCTTCAGTATTCATTTAACTTACAAACAATATGTATAGTTTACCTTAGGAAGTATAAACCAAGAAAAATGAACAAGGAGGAGTATTAAAACTAAAGCCCAAATATCTTTCTCCTTTGCACCAGTGGAGCATCTTGGGTACCCCTTGAGGTATATTATACTCTGCTTTGGATATCACTGCTTTAGACTGTTTAGATTTACAGTGTTGGGCTTTTATGGATGGCTGGTTTTGGACATTTCCACTGGTTCTGCAGATAGTTCAGCCTAGTTGGATTATGATACCGTGTTTCCCCGAAAGTAAGATCTAGCCGGACAATCAGCTCTAATGCATCTTTTGAAGCAAAAATTAACATAAGACCTGGTCTTATCTAGGTCTTATTTTTGGGGAAACGTGGTAGTCTTTAAAGTGTCCCATGCTGTTGAGAGTCATAGCTGCAGTAAGGGCAATCATGTTTGCCCTCACAAAGCGTCAGTTTGATATCTTTTGTCATTGTTGAGGTGGCTGAATTTGGAAAGGGCAAATGATAGGCTAGGGAACAGTCGAAATGAGTTTCCTTAGACAGGAAGAGCTGATGTTGTGTAGAGTACGTATACTCTAACACGTCTATGCTTTATGGAAAGCAGTTTGGCTATAACATATCCTTATTTTCCAAGAGCTTAGGTTTTGGAGACTGAATAAAGGGATGAATAATTGCTACTTGCTTTCCTTTGTTTGCAAAGTACCACAATTAACCTGTCACTCTAACGCCATTTAGAAGAGCCTAAGTCTTTAACTTTTAAAAAATGGTTTCTTGGGCCGAAACTTTCCATGATGAATCTTAGATTAAAAAGTAACTTTTTTCTTAAGTTTGATTAAGTTGCTTTTGATTACCCCTCCCCCCATAAGTTATGAAGTCAGGAAATGGAGATTTTGCACTAGAAAAATGAGTCTCCCTTTCTCTTCCCTTAATGGGGAACTTAATTTCAGTTATTTCATGTGGGTCATTGTCAGAGAAAGAGTATATTAAAGTCTTAGATATTATGAAAAGAGCAACTCGAGTGATTATTTTTTGCCAGCTAAAAGGAATGAGATAATTTATATTGAAGATGATTGCTGTATGCAGTGCTTTGGGAAAAGACCAGGTATCCCATTTTACCTTGGGTACCATGATTTATAAGGTTCTTTTATACATGTCTTTTTAGAACCTCAAAAGGATTTGAGAGCATCATTTGATCAGGGATGTTGTGACTCCTTTGGGGCTACATGCCTAGTGTTTGACATCATATTTAAAGAGATAGACTAAACCCTGCAGAAGTTTTACAGTCTCATGGCTGTTCTTCACTCCCCAGCACTTAATAGACTGTCTAGTACAGAGTAAGCTATCAATATTTATGGACCGTTTAAATGCTTACATATTTATTTACACCTGTAAACAAATTATAGCATTGTAAAACCAACACTTACATTTTCTGTAGTTAGATTGTTCCTTCATCTGATATGCACAGAAAATGCTTTTGTGGGAGAGGTCATTAATTTTACATCAGCCTTTCAGATATCCTTTTACCTTTTCTTAAGGGTAGTTTCAAGGTGACAAAAAAAAGTAGTTTTGATGTAATTCCTTTTACTGTGTGTGTCTCCTACTGGCAAGACTGTGTGTGTGTGTGTGTGTGTGTGTGTGTGTGTGTGTGTAAGTGTGTAATTTATGTAGTAGGCTGCTATTTGAAACATACTCATTAGTCTTTAGGTATATAATGATTCTCGAAGCATGGATACTAGTTTGCCATGGGGTGAATGAGGAGGAGCAAGTAAAAAAAAAAGAAAAAAAAAAAAAAGGAGCAAGTATGATATCTCTTACTTGTTTCCTTCTTTCCAGTTCCCTGTACACATGGTTTTGGCTTACTCTGAAAATATTGAAGAGAATTAGTCTTTCCAAGAACTAGTATGTTATTTTCCCTTTGTTCTGTTGTACTTAAAACCCTGTTTGGTAAGTGAACTAATAGCACATTTATACATAAGAGAGACCCTGGAAAGACAGGAATGGAAATATTAATAGTGATTAATTTCTGGCTGGTGGGATAGTGTGACTGTTTTCTGCTTCATATTCTCCTGTATGTAGTTTCCCAATTTTCTATAATGAGCATGTATTACTCTTATAAGTAGGAAAAACTGCTGTTTTAAAGTGTATTTTAATGTCTTTAGTTTTCATGGGTGTCTTGTGAAGGTTTAAGTCATAGTCACGAGTCAGAAAGTAGGTCGTTAACTGGCTCTAGTTCCTAAGCAGAGAGCAGTTGTACGAAGGGGTATGGGAGGAATGGGACAGTCTGCGCTGATCACAGCTAAACCCAAGAGGACCTCCATCTAAATTTGCTCTTCCTAATGAGCTGATTGAGGATTATGAATGACGCCTTAAAAAGAAAAATCAAGATTCTATGAGTTCTAAACACAGGACTGAGCCGGAAATCCCAGTTGTCCTGCTCACTTGCCATGTGGACTTGAGCAAGTTCTGTAGCCTCGTGTGTGTGTTTTAAATATCAAGTGGGATTATAGCAACTCATGTGATACGGATTTTGTATGTGTAATTTGAACTGGAAGATATTTAGATAAACTACTTTTATGACAATATAGTCTTATTGGAGTTTTGGTGTTAATATACAGCTGGGAGTTGGGCCACTGTAAGTTTATATACTCATCTGGTGATATTGTAGGAAGAGCTGTGTAATATATCCTATAGTTTAAGTGTTTAGATAAGGCCAGTTAGCTTTGCTGTTAGTTTACTGCACATTGTATTCCCTTAAATGCTTGTGTAAATAGATGATATATCATTCAGAATGTTAGATTTCTGGGGTAAGACACCTGTAATTATCTGCCCTGACTTTATTCTTGTAAAGAATAAGATTAAAGTTGAGAAATCAAGGTAATAAAGGTAGGTACTAGTATAAGTTTATGGGACTTATTTTAGTTAGAAAATTTATAGTAAGAATAACAGGCTGTTAAAAAAAAAATACCCTGTAGAAGTCTACGAAACCCATCTTCCTCTGTTCCCAAATTTCACAACTCTGGCTTTCTGTTTTTAAAAGTAAAATTTAAATATTTCAAAAATTTAGAAAAATACAGAAATTTAACAAACACCATGTACTTAATTTAATAGATGTTGATTGAGGTATATTAGATGTTGACATCTTGTCAGATTTGCCTCAAAGGTGTTTTATATTTATTTTTAAAAATTAAAATATTATACAGTTGAGTCCCTTTTGCTCTCCTCTTAGATCCTGTTTACATTATCCAGAGGTTATTTATCTTTTTCAGCTCATGGTCTTATATTCTCCCTACAAGTGTCTTTGTGTTTAACATGTAATATTATTGTTTCAAATTTATATGGTACCTTAGTATATGTATTCTGCAATTGAAAATCTTGAAATTTATGTCGATACATGTATAGTTACTTCATTTATTTTAATAGCTAAATAGTATCCAGTTGTATGAATAAAACACAGTTTTAGTCCCCTGTTGATAGTGTTTTCAATTTATAGATTTAAAAATCTCCCTCTAATAAGATCAAGCTGTATATGCTGATCTACAATTTTTTTTCTCCCAGTAGTAATAGTATATTACAGACATTTTACTGTATTACAAAATGTAAATTTACCTCATTTGCTTTTAAATTCAGTTTCTCTCTCTTTTTTAAAAAACTTTTATTGATTTAAGTGTGTTTTTCCAAGACCCATCAGCTCCAAGTCCAGTAGTTTCTTCAGTCTAGTGTGGAGGGCACAGCTCATAGTAGCCCATGTGGGGATCGAACTGGCAACCTTGTTGTTAATAGCACTGGGCTCTAACCAACTGAGCTAACTGGCTGCTCCCTAGATTTACCCAATTTTTAAGGACTTCATAGTTTGTTTTTTTTTTTTTTCATTTTTATAGACACTGCAATTATTTATCTGGTCCCTTACTGATGGAGATTTAGGGATATATATATATATATATATATATATATATATATATTTTTTTTTTTTTTTTTTGGTTACCAAAAGTGCTATTTGTGATGGATGTTCTTGCAGTTTATACTTTTGAAAAACTCTAGGATTATTTCTCTAGAAATGATTTTGCAGAATAAAATCTTAGGGAATAGAATTGCATGCAGTTAATATGGATGCTTTTATATTAAAGCTAAACCAATGTGTATATCTGTAACTTCCTTATTCTTGGTCTTTTCACTTAGGTCTGTTCAAAATGGGTGCTATGTAAGAGGTGCTGAGATGGATGGCTTCATAATACAAAGCAACTAATATATTAAAATTGCATAATAGAGACTAGGAGGAACCCCAGCTTTATATCGGTAAGGAACACAAAGTTGTGTTTGGGGAACAGTTTTAGTTTTGTTAGCACAGAATAGAAGATGAGGTTTCAAAGATAAATTTGTAAAGTGTGTTTGCTATAAATTGTTAAAATTAAATCATTAAAATGTGAATTTTTGTTTCCTCTCTGTACTGAGCCTGTTTAGGCTTTTGAGATCAAAGGCAATTTTGGGGAAGATGTGTCTGGTGGCAGTGTGCATAATTGGGAGAAAGATTGGAAAGCAGTGAAGAATATTGACTCAGAATTAGGTAATATGGACCGGAATTAAGGTGGTGGCAAGGTGGAAATTCAGGTGGCTAGATTAATGCAGAAAACTGCTAGTTGATACCCTAAAGGAAATACACAAACATTTGTGAAATAGTTGAATGAGGGATAGAGGCATGATTCAAAGTTGATGGGTTTTGGGCCTTGGAGAATAGTGACAGTACAGAAATGTGGAATTGGGGGCTGGCCCGGTGGCTCAGGCGGTTAGAGCTCCATGCTCCTAACTCCAAAGGCTGCCGGTTCGATTCCCACATGGGCCAGTGGGCTCTCAACCACAAGGTTGCCAGTTCAACTCCTCGGAGTCCCCTGCAACTAAGATTGAACACAGCACCTTGAGCTGAGCTGCCTCCCAGATGGCTCGGTTGGAATCCGTCCTCTGAACCACAAGGTTGCCAGTTCAACTCCCGCAAGGGATGGTGGGCTGTGCCCCCTGCAACTAGAAACGGCAACTGGACCTGGAGCTGAGCTGCGCCCTCCACAACTAAGACTGAAAGGACAACAACTTGAAGCTGAACGGCACCCTCCACAACTAAGAGTGAAAGGACAACAACTTGACTTGGAAAAAAGTCCTGGAAGTACACACTGTTCCCCAATAAAGTCCTGTTCCCCTTCCCCAATAAAATCTTTAAAAAAAAAAAAAAAAGAAACGTGGAATTGGGAGGAGAAGTTGGTTTTGGAAAATGACTAAAATGAAACCCTTCACACATTTAACACTGAGGTTGGGGAATATATAAGTAAAAATGTCCTGCAGGAGCTTGGAGACAGAAAATTTGATGTAGGAGGAAAGATAGGCCTCATCTGGATGAGATCTTGAACCCAGAAGAGCTGAAGATTGAGGATCACATTTAGGGGGTGGGGTGGGAGAAGATTATAGAATTAAAAAACAAACAGAAAAAAGAAACTTAAAATTAAGTTAATGAGACATAGTGGAGGCTAAGGAGAAAGGGGGATTCCAAATGAGTGAAGTTAAGTTTGAGTGAGATGAAGGAAGATGAGGGCTAAGAAAATAATTGGACTTTGTGATTCATATTAGTCATTGGTTCCCATTTTCTTAGATTAATTGTAGCATAGTAAGGGGCTAGGAGTGAGTGGGAGATGAGACAGCATATTAGAACTTTTTTTTTCTGATGAGTCCTTCTGTCTTTCGATCTACACTGTCCAGTACATATTGAACATTTGAAATTTGCCTAGTTCGACTAAGGAACTAAATTTTAGAATTTTATATAATTTGAATTAATTTAACTTGAAATAGCCACATATCTGGTTGCTGCCATGTTGGACAGCACAGATTATGGACTCTTAATATGAAATAGTGATGTAGATTAGCAGTAAGAGATCTCAGGATAAAATAAAAGCAGTTATTTAAAAATTTTGTTGCAGTGCTATCAAAATGGTGTTGGAATGATATATTTTAGTGCAAACCACATTTTTACATTTTTTTTGTATTTGGTGTTGGCTATAATTAATCAACAACTCTTCTATATATAAGAGCAAAATAAAAGAATGTAATTTTAAGAGGATTAGATCTCTTCATGACTTCTTTACCCTTTTTCTTCTGTCTTGCTTTTTTAAAAAAAGTTACAATTCAAATTTTACTGATGAAAAAATAATACAATATTTATTGAGACATTTTAGGTCTCTATTTTCCCCAACTAAAAGTAACTGAAAATTTCTGTCTCAGAAATCTCATTGAGGAGAGAGGAAATACCAGCTTGATTTGACTTTAAATAAATCAGTATCTTAGATTTTTATTGCTTGAGAAATGGTTTGCTTTGAGAATGATTTATGGTTTAAATTTGAATATTTGATAGTATTGAGAGAACCTTTCTTACTATCTGGCTCACCTTAAGTTTGTTTTGTTTGCAAGAAGAAAAATTAAAGCGTACATGAAAGAGCCCATTCACAAGACAACATACTGTGTGATTCCATTTCTGTAAAGTTCAAAAAACAGATGAAACTAATAGATGGTAATGGAAGTCAGAATAATGGTTGTCTTTGGCAGTGAACACGAGGGAGATAGTAGGGGTATTGGTAATGTTCTGTATCTTGATCTGCGAGCTGATTGATTTCACAGTTGTCTTCAGGTGATGAGAATCATTGAGTTGTATACTTATGTGCACTTTTTTGTATGTAATATTATACTTCAGTTTTAAAACTTACCCCCTCACAAAATTTTAATGACCGTCATCAGCTGACTTGATCTCTCTTTAGCCTCTAACTTTTCTACTACTGTTCATACGTGAATACATTTAATGTTGAAACATATTTTATCGTTTTAAATTATGGTGTAAAACAAAAATACAGAAGCGTGCATAAAACAAATGTATAGCTTAATGAATTTTTTAAAATGAGTAAATTGGAGGGTTTTTTCTTTTTTTTCCCCTATTATATTGCATACCTGTTTCTATCAGAAGAGAAGGAGCTGATGGAGGGCTAAAATTTTTAGAGAGAATGGTTCTGAGGAATCTCAATACCAGATCCATGTCTTGGCTCTGCCTTTACTTCGCTATGTCCTTGGGCAAGTTATTTAATTTATTTGGGTCTCAGATTTTTCTATACAAAGGAATACTACTTAACCTTCTTTGCAAGGCAATTCAGTGCATTCAGGTAAAATTATAGGAACACAGAATGGTATCACTAGATTAGGCCATTGAATTTAAGTTTCTTACCTTGTGGAGCAGAATTGTGATACACACACAAAGGTAAAATGATTTGTCCAAGGACACAGAGCTGGTGATTGTTAATATCATTCATTTGTATTAGTTTAAAACTTTCTGAGGTTTATTAAGTATGCCAGGCACTAGTCTAAACTATTTACATGTATTAATTCATTTAATTGTCTAGGATTATTCTCAGAGATAGGTATCATGATTCCAATTTTACTGATGTGGAAATTGAATCAAATTGAGGTTAAATACTTGTCCAGGTAGTTCAGTTCTTGAACCTGAGCTTTTGACCACTTTGCTATACCGCCTAAATAAGTGAAAGCACTTAAAGATTTTGGCAACTGTTAAGATCTTATAATAAATCTCTTGGAGGTTTTGCAAAGTAAAAGTTTGGCTTTTTGAACAGAAATTAGGAGAGAAACCTCCTTTGTTGTGACCATCATGATTCTGGAAAAGATGTTAATATGTATTGCTTGGGTTTTATTCACTCCTTGACAAAGCTCATTTTCTTTTAAAACATAGGATATAAACACTAAATAGTTTTCTTTTAAAAAATACATTTATTTTTTAATTCTAAGGGAATTTATGACTGCTTTACAAATATTGTTTAGATTTCAAGGCAAAATGTTAATAAAAGGGAGTTTTCAAACTTGGAAGCAGATCTAACAAGGTTTAGTGTTCCTGCTTTGGTTGTTTAAAGCATCTGGTCCTAGTTTTCAGGAGCAATAATTAAGATTCGATGGTTTAAAAATTTTTTTTAGACTAAAGTGTAATTTCTATACAATAAAACTCACCCTTCTTGAGTATAGTTCTGCAAGTCTTGGGAACACATATGATTATCACCACAATCAAAATACAGAATAGTTTCATCACCTGAAAAAATTTCCTCCTGGCCCTTTAGAGTGAGCCCCTTCTTTCACCCCCAGTGTCTGGCAACTGCTGATCTGTTTTGTCACTATGCTTCGCTCCCAAAAAAGCCCACTCTGGAATGAGAATAATTTGTCATATAAATAATCTTACAGTGTAAACTGTAAATCATTAACATTTTTTTAAATTAAGGAAATAGGCATGTACTTACTCAATGGATAAATTTACTCTTAGAACTTTCTTTTGTTTCTCTAAGTAGCAGAATGGTTATGTAATTGGTTATGAAAAGTCGGTAAGTAAAACATGTTTAGCACTACAGAGTTCCTTCTTCCTCCCCTCCCTGCCCCAAGATGGCTGGAAGTATTAACATTGGTAGCCAGAGTTTCATGTGTACAAGACATAAAACTTAATGTTTTGTGGTTTATGGTTGATTAGCTTCTTGAATTAAATTATCCTCTTTGTTCCTATGTAGTGAGCTTTTTCTAGTGATATGAGGCCAAGAGAAAGAGATGGGACCTTTTTACCTTGGAAAAGACGTTGCAGGCAATTTTTGCAAGTTAATGTTTTGAAGTTCCAATTCTGGCCGTGCAGAGGACTACAGAGACCATAGGTGGTTTGACCTTTTCGAGAATAGTATGTGTATTTGTATTTCTTTTGCTTAGGCTAGAATCTTAGTTTAAGCCCTTCAGATTTAAATGTATCTTGTGATTGACGTACAGAACTACGGAGCTTCTTTCAGCAATGTACATTTCTTTTGAGTTAAAATATTCGGTGAACTGAATACGTGTTTAGAACCAAGACATATACTTAAAATATGACTGATCATTTGGTAAGTAGACATTTCATTTGTAGGCTGTCATGTTTCTAGCTAGCTCACCTGGAAATGCCCAATCTTGACAGTAATGGGGATTGTAAATTAACAGTTGGTCTTCTGTGTGTAATTGCTTGATATGGACAAGATTTAGGCTCTTTACTTTTCCTGAGACTGCAATGTTGGTGACTCAAGTCTAGAGTTACAAAGTAGGGTCACCAAAATTAAAACCATGAGAATATAGAGGTAGCAACTATGGAACCAGTATTACAAATAAATTTTTAATTGTATTAGTTGCTCACTTTATTTTCACTTCTACCTTGTGAAGCAGTCAGGGCAGGTCATATTACTCTCTTGACAGGTGAATAAATTGTGTTTCATAGCTGTCAGAAATTGCTTGTCTGGGGTTGCACTGCTCGTGAGGAGCTGAACGAAAACTGGAACATAGGTAGGTAGTCTGACATCAAGTTGGATGCTGTTTCCACTATTGCAATTTAGTATGGTAATTAAGAAACTCAGGCTTGGGTTTGAGTGGTGGCTCGCAACGGGACCTACCTGCGCTCTTACGCAAATTCCTTAACTTCTCTGTGCCTCAGATTTCTCCCTTAACTTCTCTGTGCCTCAGATTTCTCAGTGTTAAAATGGGGATAACAATACTTACCACTTGGGGCTTTTGTGAGGATTCAGCAAGTGCTTTTAACAGTAGCTAGCTAATAGTAAGCATTCCATATGTACTAGTTGTCATTGCTGCTGTTACTACAGTGATAATACAGCAACAACATTTGTCTCTTTCCACAGGGGATCAGTGTTAGAGATGAAAGAAGTTGAATGCAAGAATATTCGAAGATGATAGATTTGGAGCCCAGGAGAATAATTAGCAAGGGGAGTTGATTTTGCAGAAAGATGGGGAGTGTTGGGGTGTGTGTGTGTGTGTGTGTGTGTGTGTGTGTGTCTTTTAAATATGTAAGTAATTGGACATCTAAGTATAAATGTATTATTAGTCAGTTGGAGTTTTAGAGCAGGGCTGACTGAGAAGGTGGATTAGTGCTGGCGGTGAATTTTTTAAGTCAGCGTCACAGATGATGTATGGGAAATGTAATTTGTACCAAGATTTAAACAACACCAAGTTGTGGCCCTCTATTCATATGGTTCGTACAGTGATTTGTTAACATAAGCAGTAAGAAGCTTATGATACATTTTTCCGTTTTTAGTGGTTACTTACACAGAGAATAAATAATACAGAAACTCAGCACATATCATAGTATAAGTAACAAGGAAATCCATCTCCTTAAAATTTCGTATATTAGTGAATACTTCTTGAGCTCTTTTGCCATGTGTATCACTCTTAAGGGCTGGGGAATTCTGAAGTGTAAATTAGAGGATTGTGCCATTTGGTGCTTGGGTCCTTGTGTGTGGCTAAGGTACTTCTTTGGCATAAAATAATGTTCTTTTAAGCATTCTAAATTAAATGCAAGTTTGAATTTACTTATTAGAGAATACCTTGCCTTTAATGTAATAGCTACTAGGTAGAATTACATATTTTATATATTCACAGTGCTTTTTAATGTGCAGTTATTGTATACTTACACTTTTCCCCCTTTGGATATTAAAGCAACTTTTATGGGTTTTTTGATGCATATTTTAAATGTATACACTAAAAACCTACGTAAGCATATTTTAAATTATGGTAAGTTTCTTAAACCTGTAAATCTCTATATATTAGCTTTTTAAAAGTCATTATATATCCTTTTCCTGACAAACCTGAAAGAAGCTCTTAGCACCTCCAAAGTCCAGATTCATCCTGAACATTTGCTTTCATAGGAAAAACTTTGGTGTCTTCTAAAGAGAATAATACCATACATGAATATTGATCTTACTTTGTATACCCTGAAAGCATTGTTACTGTCCATTACTTTATTCAGAGCTAGGAGCTTTCCCATTTCTGCTCTGGGGAACTACTTCAGTTGTACTACATGTACCCCTTCTCCCATTCCCAATAGTATTTTACTTTCTCAAAACTAAGAATTACAAATTTATTTTATTAGTGAGTTCCTCTGAAAAGGTACAAAGAATAGATTTTTCCCTTCAGAGATATTTGATGGACCTTCAGAGAATTCTTGGGTATCTCAAGATTTTGTTAAGTTCAGAATTCTCCAGTTCATTTATCTGATACAGAAAAGATGACTTTTCCTTCCTCAAGGGAATAAAAAAAACTTTCAAATGTACCCATTTGCCTAAAATCTGCTGACACAGAATTATCAGGAGATTTTGCAGGACATTTGGACACTTGCACATAAGAGAATCTTTTAACATGATACTACTAAACCCCCTTCTCTTACTAAAGCATATGAGTGGCTTGCTTGGATATGTATCTGTCCTTTCTTTGATAAACACTTTGAGGGAGTCTTGTGAAATGCAGTGTTTTGGCCATCATTTCAACTCTACAGAAATATGGTTTCATGATAAACTTAACAAAAAGCACGTTGGCAGCAGTCCAAAAGCTGACTCACCAAGGAGTAATGATAGACACTTTGAAGGGAATGGCCTATCCCAGGGTCCTATTTCAAAGCTTCATGCTATGATTACATCAGTGAAAGGCAGCCAAGAAATCAAGATGAGATCTTGCTGTACCTTCTGGGTATAGGAAGGACTTCCACAGTAGGATGCAAGTAAAATTTTTTTTCTAACAGTCTTGTAAAACGTGGGGATGGGAAACAAAGGTGAGGACTCAGAATAGCGGTTACTTTTGTGGGGCTCCAGTGCCCTTTTCTTCTTGGGCCTGAATAAGAATAGTCTTGTAGTGACTAAGGGTTAACTCAAGAAGCTCAATGCTGTATCAGTTTTCTAGAGCTCAGGGAATATACTTAGCTCAGTAGTAAGCACAAGTATCAAGTTCATGCCAGACACTGTAGCTACTGTTTCCTACTTGAACAGACCAGAAAAACCAAAGCAAGACCAGAATCAGTTCAGTTTTGAGGAACAGACCCTTTGCCTACTTAGCATTGCTCATTGTAGGAGTAAAAATAGTATGAAGGTGGGCTTCCTTCAGAACTGCGAAATAGGTAGTACTAACTCCAGTTGTTTTTGTGGCTTGGACTGATTGTAGCTCCATTTCTAAATCCAATTTCATAGCCTTAAGTTTTTCTAGGTGGCAAATTAATCTGTTAATATAATCACTACCAAAGATCACTTACTTAACTGTTGACTTGGTGTGGAAATAGTAGTATGCCCTTTTCATGTTGTTGAAGTTGTCTGAGAGATAAGAAAACACCTGAATAATCTGAAAATATTTTTCATAAAGCTAAGGGAATATGCCACAGTGATAGGTTGACCCATTTTTGATTATTGTAGTACTTGCTATTTCTCAGTAAAAATTGTTGAACATGGTAGTCCTTCCCTAGCAAATATTGTGGAATATTGCTTTTAGCTACTTGCTATATTCTTTCAAGTATAATATTTAGGAATGAAAAGTTAGTTTTCAAAGTATTGTCATTTAATATATACTTACTCTAGAATGTGCTTCTCAAAAGTTAAAAGTGCTTTTCTTTAAGAAATACGTTATTTTGTGATATTTTTGTTTAATTTGAGAATGTAGATATTTTTCCCCCTAGTGATCTGGGCCTGCCTGGTTTTATTGCACTGAGAGAAAAAAAATCTTAGTTTCTCTTAGTTTGTGCTTCTTTTCTGCCTTTTTGAAATGGAGTACTCTGAAATTGGTCCTTTTATTTTTGAATTGGCCTTATATATGCTAGTCCTACTTAATTTCATATATGGTTTAAACTTGCATCTGTAAGTTATTTATGTGCTAGCTTTATGACTTGGGCAAGTTACCTTATCTCTTTGTGCCTTAGTTTCCCCCTTTGTAAAATGGGGTAATACATTGTAGGGTTGTTTTAGATTAAATGACTAATAAACCAGTGAAGCACTTAGAAGAGTGCTCTATGTGTCTATTACACAACAGCCCTGTGTTGGCGATTACAAATACTATAAGCAAGGACCTTGACTTCTCCTCTACACTATTTGTAGCTCTTTACTTTTGTAATTTTTCACAGGCAGTATGACTCTCCGAATCTAACAGAACTTTATGTTAAGGAAAAGTAAACATCACCTTGTATTTAATTCTTTATCATAAATAACTATACATTTGCTACTTGTTAGAAAATAGAGTATTCATTTTACTCGCTCAGATTGAGTTTGAAAGATAAGAAATTAGTAGAAAGTGAGCCGTTTTCTATGTCTTATAGGTACCCAGATACTACTAAGTGTAGGTCATTGTTTGATTGAATTCTGGGTGTACATGCAGTTATGTAGAACAAAAATAGATTGCATGGAACTGGAAGTACTGGAAAGATAATTGTAGTTGGTAGCAAACTGCATCAGTTAAACTGAATGATGGATCAGCAAAGAATTAGGGGTTGCTGGGTTTTATGTGTAACACTCAAGGGTTTTGAAATGATTAGTCCTGAAACAAAGTAATTTAAAACTTAGAGATGCCAGGAAATTTCAGATTCCTTTCCACTTAAAAAATGTCTTTTAAAGAAGGAAGCATTTCTCCAGATATATTTAGTTCCTTGAGGGCCGTGTGAATCTTAGCCTTTGCTGTGGTGATTATAGGATCACCAACAATGCGAGTTTCATGTTATACCTTAGTTTCAGGTTTGTGCCATCACTGAGTGAATTTTTTAAGGGAGATTGTGCTGTTTCTTTCTGAGTTTTCTTTCTTAATTATATAAGCCCATTAAGTTGACCTTTTTCCTCTTTTCCCCTGTGATAGGACTTTTCTGTAATTTTAAGTCAATGGTTCAGTGCTAGAGGTTAGATTTCCTTGTTTTTTACATTTTGGATTTTATCTGGAGGATTATTGCTAATTCCTAGATTGTGTCCTTAAACCAGATTTTTTGAACATTACAGATTCCCCCACACTTAATCTATAGTTATAGTAAGAGGCATAGGGCATTCACTGGATTTTTGTTTGTTTTTGAGATCCTTGCGTTTAATTTCTGGAATCAAAATAAATTCACTTACAGATTAATTTATTAATCTGCAAGTCATTGTTTTTAGTTTATTCAGCAAGATTTCTCATTCCTCATTTTCTGGTTGCTTAAGGGTTGAACACGGGTACCAGGCCTGGCCACTTTTGTACCTATCCCACTTGTAGTGCTGATTGACGTTTGATAGAAAGGGCCAGTAGGTGTTCTTCACTGGTATTGATACATAGATGACAGGAGCAAGCTGTCAGTTTTCTTCTGGGTTTGTGAAGCTGGGACTGCCTCTGGCAAGAGGCCTGTCTACAGTGGGAGAGAATGAGGCCAACGAGTAAAGAGGAGCATGAGATAAAGGGAAGGATCCGGTGGCATCGAGCTTTTGAGGCCCTTCTGCCTGAAGTTCATTCTTTGTTTCTGTGAACCACCTCAGCATCCTTCTGGGAGTCAGTCGGTTCAGATTTTAAGTTGGCTTGGGTTTCTTTCACTTACAATTGAGAGTTCTGACTAATATGTCTAATACTATTATCTAATACTGTTTCTACACTGATTTTCTAAGTATTTAAAGATAGTTTGAACTTTAATCTCAGGGTAAACATTTAATATACATATAGGTGAACTCAGTTCATGTATGAATTAATTTTCAGGCTCAGTGGAGTGAAAATAATGGAGTATCTTCCATTTTCAGTGGCCTTTGCTTAGAGAGAAAAGTGTTTACGATGGACAGAATGGCTCAGTATTCTTTTCCATACATTTAGACCGTGTAGAAGTTTTCTTTAAAGATTATCACCACGATCAGTAGAAGAACAAAGATAAAAAGTCAGATTGTAGTCGTAATTTCACTGATTAGGCATAAATATCCTGTTTATTATTTTCAGAAGATGTGATAACCTTATATAAGGATCAGAAAGAAGGAGGAGGAAAACTGAGTGAAAAGTAGAACATAGGAAGTGAAGAGGTAAGCGATGTATGCTAAGCATTGGTGAGCTGCTGGTCATTGCTGTAGGTTCCATGGATTGCCTACTTCTGGATTAGATGCTGGGCTCCTGTGAAATGAGTTATGATAGAGATGAAGAAAAGTCTTCATTTGTTTTCGTTAGGCTGAGGTCAAGGTTGATGCGGTTAATAAGGTATTTTAATAAGAAAGCAACTTTCTTGTCTTGCTTAAGCTGTTGGCATTATGTTGTCTTGCAAAATTTGGTTCTTTTATTACTTGACCCCAGTTGCTTGAGTGGAACACATTAGGTGAGAATGAAAGATGAGTACGCAAAACTTTCTTTCAGGATTGTTTTGGAAGCCTTTAATTAATGGGATTAATGTGTCAGAGCTGCAGTGAACATGAAGAACTTTAAAATACTCCAGTCCGAAAATAAACTTGACCGTTGGCAAGATTGTTGGTAAGCCACGTATTTGACATGTCTACACTACACTATCCAACTTTTAGCCTAACCTGTTTTAGCTGGCTTGCCCTGTGTAAGTTGAAACTTCATTTAAGCCTTCACTATGGGTGAAATGCAGTTCATGGAGCTCCATCAAAAGATCCTCAGCGCTAAAGCATACATTCTGAGTTAAGACTTACAGTAAAATGGTCTGTATCCCAAAACATGGTTCCACCAGTTACTTAATAGTTTGATTTTGGTAAAGTCATTAATTTCTTAGAGCCCTGCTCTAACTCAGATTTAGGAAAAATAACTTGCCTTACCTAGAGAACCTGTATATACCTCTGATGCTGCTGCATGGGAGAAAAATCAGCTTAATTGAGGTATAATTTGTACAAAATAAAATCCACCCATTTTTAACTAGAAAGTTTGAGTTTTTATTAATGCATAGAACCATATAACTACCTACATTTCTGTCACCTCAAAGTCCCCTTGTGCCCCTTTGTAATTCCTCCCCTTCTCCCCATCTCTGCCTCTGGCAAATACTGATCACTGTAATTATAGTTTTGCTCTTTTTCTAGAATGTCTTATGAATGGAATAATAAAATATGTACTCTTTTGTGTCTGCCCTCTTTCACTTAGCATAATGCTTTGAGATTCATCCCTATTGTTAAAAGTAGTAGGAGATTGTTCTATTTTATTGTTAAATAGTCCACAGTTTCTTTATTCACTAGTTGATGGATATTTTGGGCTTCTAGTTTTTGGCTGTTATGAATTACAGCTCCCATGAACATATGCATACTGGTCTTTGTATGGGCATGTGTTTTCACTTCTCTTGGTTAAATACCTAGGAGTGGAAATTGCAGGGTTGTGTAGTAAATGTATGCTTACAACTTTATAGAAAACTGCTGAACTGTCTTCCAAAGTGGCTGTGCTTTCACCAGCTGTGAATGAGAATTCCAGGAGCCCTGCATCCCTGTTAGTACTTGGTATCATCAGTCTCTATTAACTTGAGCCATTCTTGTGGGTCTGTAGTCATGTATTATTACAGTTTGGTTTTGTGATTTCCAGATGATTAACAATGATCATCTTTTCCATGTGCTTTTTTGGCACTCATTTATCTTCTTTGGTAAAGTGTCCTTTTAAATCTTTTGCCCATTTTTTAAAAATTAGGTTGTTTGTTTTTTTGTTTACTGTTAAGTTGCATGAGTTCTTTATATATTCTGGATATGAGTTCTTTATCACAGGTTTTGTAAATCACATGTTTTGCAAATATGTTTTCATATTTGTGGTTTGCCTTTTTACTTTCGTAACAGTATCTTTCAAAGATTGAAACTGAATATTGATGAAATCCAGGTTACTGGATTATTTTTTCTTTTTTTTTCTTTTATAGTTAATGCCCTTTATATTCTATCTAAGGAATCTTCTCTAAACCTAAGGTCACTAATACATTCTTAAATGTTCTTCTGGAAGTTTCATAGTTTTATGTTTTACATTTAGGTCTGTGAAACACTTAAAGTCTGTTTAATGACTGAGGTAATTGTTGTGGTTTATCTTTTTTTATATAGATCTAAATTTTCCTCTTTCACTGCATCCCACAAAATGACATATTATGTACTACCATTCAGTTTGAAATATTTTCTAATTTCTCTTGTAATATCTTTTTTGGCTATGGATTATTTAGAGTATGTTCAATGAACAAATATTTGGAGTTGTTTTAGATATCTTATTGTTACTGATTTCTAATTTAATATTATTGTGGTCAGAGAAAACATACTTTATAGGATTTCAGTCTTTTGAATTTGAGATTTCTTTTGTGATGAGGCATATCATGGTGAATATTTTATGTGTCCTTGGAAAGAATGTGTATCCTTCAGGTAGGTTTCAATTATTGGTTGATAGTGTTATTAGAGTATTTTATATTCTTACATATTTTTTGTCTACCTGTTCTATTAGTTACTGAAAGAGAATTGCCAAAATCTCAAACTACAGTTGTGGATTCAGTAATGTCAGTTTTTGCCTCATAATATTTTGTAGTTCTGTTTTTAGGTGTATACATATATTAGGATTGTTATGTTCTCTCAGTAAATTCACCCTTTTATCATAATGACGTGTCCTTTATCTTGGTAATATTTGTTGTCCCCAAGGCTACTTTGTCTGACGTGAATATAGCTCTTGTAGCTTTCTTATGACTAGTATTTGCATGGTGTGTCTTTTTCCATCCTTTTACTTCAACCTATCTGTATCCTTATCTGTACACTGTGTTTTACTTAGTTAGCATATAGTAGTTAGGTCTTGATTTTTTAATTTAGTCTGACAATCTCCGTCTTTTGATTGGTGTCTTTAAAAAGGTCCATTAAGGGGTGGCCGGTTAGCTCAGTGGGTTAGAGTGTGGTGCTAATAACACGAAGCTTGCTGGTTCGATCCTCAACAAACTTTCTCATCTCCCACTTATTCCCTTAGAGCCCCATTTGTTCTTTTTTTTTTTTTACTGTAACGATTAAATAAATTTTAATTTAAAGGTTCATAAAAAAGAAATTTTCAGGTTCAGTTAGTTTCACTGGAGAATTTTTCCAAATGTTCAAAGAAAATTTACCCATTTGTTCTATCCATAGAGGCCTTTTCAGCTCCTCCCTTTCCTGTTAAATTAGGTATAGTAAGAGCCTCCATCTTTATCTGTTTTGCGGTTCCATGTCCATATGAATAAACTTTGTCGCCCCCTTCCAACCTGTTAATCTGTCAGTTTCAGTTAAGTTGGAAGGTCTCCAATATTGAAGCTAAGAGTAGAGGAAAAGTGTTTTCTCCCTGACACTATTCATTCCATCTGTTCTTTTTCTTTTCCTGTCATTTTTTGGATTAAGTATTTTGTAATGGTTATTTTATCTCTTACATTAGCATATTAACTGTACTTATTTGTTTTTCTAGCTGCTCTCAGGTTTACAATAAGCGCCTTTACATTATCACAGTCCACCTTCAAATGATCCTATACCACATGGTGTATAATATAAGAGCCCTATGGCAGTACACCTCCATGTCCCCCTCCAGTCCTTTGTGCTATTGTCATACATCTTACCTCTAGATACGTTATGAAGCTCATAATTCATTGTTGTTATATTTGCTTCAGTCTACTGTCTTTTTTTTCTTTTTAAAAGATTTGTTGGAGAATATTGGGGAACAGTGTGTTTCTCCAGGGCCCATCAGCTCCAAGTCGTCCTTCAATCTAGTTGTGGAGGGCGCAGCTCAGCTCCAAGTCCAGTCACCGTTTTCAATCTTAGTTGCAGGGGGCGCAGCCCACCATCCCATGTGGGAATTGAACTGGCAACCGGCCGCCCCACCAGCTTCTGAGTGGCAGCTCGTTGTCTTCAATCTAGTTGCAGAGGGCGCAGCTCACTGGCCCATGCGGGAATGGAACCCGGCATCCCTGTTGTTCAGAGCTCGTGCTCCAACCAGCTGAGCCGTCTGCACACCCTCAGCTGTCTTTTAAAGAGGAAAATATATTTTGTGTTTATCCCAGTTCTTCATGGCTTGTTTTTATTTAAAGCTTTGTTAGGGCAGGCCAAGAGAGGAGCCTTTGCTCAAGGGCTAGTTTAGCTCTGCTAATAAGGTCTCAACTGAATGCTCTGAGTGTTCCATCAGGTCTCTTGACTCAGGTTGTTGAGAACCAGACGTCTGTGTAAACTCCAATAGTTGTTATGTTTATAGTTCCCAGGTAGTTGCTCCTTACCCAGTGGTTCTTTTTTGTCCATCCTCATGAAATCTCATCCTGTGCATGTATAGCTTAGTTAAGTAAAGACACAGGATGCCCCAGAAATTACACCTGCCACAGGCTTCTGAAAGTCATATTTGAGTTTCTGAACTGCTCTGCTTGGATTCTTCTTTTTTGGCCAGGGTGTGGAAAGTGCTTTGAGGCAAAAAACTTAGGCATTCATTCATAGGTCTTGGGTAACTTGTTTCCCTTCTCTCAGGGATTGCAGTTCTGTGCTGTTTGTTGTCCAACATCAAGAACTGTGGTTTCATATATTTTGTCCAGTGTTCTAGTTGGTTATGGCGGGAGGGCTAGTCCCAAACCAGTTACTCCATCATGGCCAGAAAGAACTTTTAGAAATGCAAGACTCTGCATAATATAAAGCTGTTGTAACCTTTGAATAATATATTGCCAGCAACCTTTTGTAGCAGCTGTCCTGGCTTAGCCAATTTTCATGTTCTAATTATTTATTACAGGATTTTATTTAAATTAGGAAGTGTTTAGTCTTTATAAAAGGATTGTAAACAGTACCCTGGATCTGCTACTTTACCAGTTGCTCTTTAATGCCTACAATTGATAGCTGAAACTGTTTCACTGGCCACTGTAACCACACACACTACTTTGAGCTTTAAGATATAATGTCACTTAATTAATTATGGATTATTCTGTTCTTGTTCTGTAATATCCCAACACCTTTAGTGAAGGATTTTTTATTGTCTTCCACCTGTTGGTATTCATTAGAATATGGAAATAATTAAAATAATAGAACTAGTCTCTTAAAAATCTTTTAACATTAGAAAGGGAAAGGTGATTCTAAGTGACTCTTTTTTCATATGAAGGAGGCATTAAGTTTTTCATATTGCTTAAATAAAAAATTGTGTGCCCAACAGTATCTCTTATAGTTGGGTCATTGTTTAGGACTACAGACTTAAGGTTTTTTCCTTAGTAATATAGTAGTATTCTCTTTTCCACTCCTCGACACCCAAGAAAAGACCCTTCATTAAGACTTTAAAAATTGTACAAGGATTTTCATTAAAAGTTGCAACACATATCTAATAGATTTTATAATCATAGTATGTAAGTTTCACCTACTAAATTTGAACACCTTTGTTCACCAGAACCTTTATTTCACTGGAACAAGTCTTTCTGCCAAATTGGCACCACTCAAGAAATACCGTGCTTCCCTGAAAATAAGACCTAGCTGGACAATCAGCTCTAATGTGTCTTTTGGAGCAAAAATTAATATAAGACCTGGTATTATATTATTATATTATATTTTATATTTATTATATTTATATTATATTATATATTATGTTAGACCCGGTCTTACATTATAATAAAATAAGACTGGGTCTTATATTAACTTTTGCTCCAAAAGACACATTAGAGCTGATTGTCCAGCTAGGTCTTATTTTCAGGGAAACACGGTAGTGCTACCATTTAAATATTGACAAAAGATGTCAAATAATTTCCCATTAGTTTATGACTACTTCATTGCTACTAGGTAAATGATAGTTTATTAAAAATATTGTGCATTTATTTAATACCTGTTTTTTGCTTTCCTTTTATAGCTTTTATGTCTCGATTAAAAAGTCACTTTATGGGTAAATTGAAATAGTGTGTCTATGATATATATATATATATATATATGGATAAGTAAGATCTTTGTGTAGCTTGAAGATTTTTTGAGTAAATAGTGTTTGCTAACGATTAAATGGGATTTGAAAACTGCAAGAGATCATTTGATACAGGGAAGTTGCTTATTTATCTTGAAATTATAGAGTACTTTTTCCCACCTGAAATCATTAAATTTTTTTTTAAAGCTTTTATTGGGGAAGGGGAACAGGACTTTAGTGGGGAACAGTGTGTACTTCCAGGACTTTTTTCCAAGTCAAGTTGTTGTCCTTTCAGTCTTAGTTGTGGAGGGCGCAGCTCAGCTCCAGGTCCAGTTGCCGTTGCTAGTTGCAGGGGGTGCAGCCCATCATCCCTTGTGGGAGTCGAACCGGTAACCTTGTGATTGAGAGGACGCACTCCAACCAACTGAGCCATCCGGAGGTCAGCTCAAGGTGCAGTGTACAATCTTAGTTGCAGGGGGCACTGCCCACCATCCCTTGCAGGAGTCGAGGAATCAAACTGGCAACCTTGTGGTTGAGAGCCCACTGGCCCATGTGGGAATCGAACCGGTAGCCTTCGGATTTAGGAGCATGGAGCTCTAACCGCCTGAGCCACTGGGCCGACCCCTCATTAAATGTTTTATGTTGCTACTGCAGAGTTTGTGTTTCATTTAGAACATGTGAATAATATCTGGTGTTATCTGACTTGAGATTTACTGGAAGGGAAGTGTTGGGAGCATGATGAGTACTTGTGCTGTTTGGAACTTTATATATATGCCAGGGGTGCCAAAAAAAAATGTATGCAAGTGGACACTGGTCAACTTGCTCAAGCAGTAGTTCGCCGTAATCAGAAGTGTCTGGACGCTGATGGTAACCACTTTGAACACCTCTTATAATTGCAGAAGTCAAACATGACTTGTATTCATCTTTTGTTATAGGTATATGTTGAGTATTACAATTTTAATACAGTTTTTCCTTTCTTAAAATGTGTATACATTTTTTTGGCACCCTCTGTATAGTTCTTTCTTACACTAATCTCCCAAGGTGTGCCAGAATAATGCTTTACTTCTTGATGTACTGAAAGATGAGTCCCTGATGTTAAATAAGCACCTCTAAATTGGTCATGTAATTTAAAATAACTTTTATGTATTCTAATTAATTTTGAACTTTAAGCAGGTAGGAGCTCTTTGAAGCTTTTTCTTTGCCTTGAAACATTTTCTCTACCTTGAAATGCTTTGAAGCATTTTCTCTTTAATATCTTTGGCTGTTTCTTTTATATTTACGTTGGTGCAAAAGTAATTGCGTTTTAACAGGTTAAAAATAATTGCAAAAACGGCAATTACTTTTGCACCAACCTAATAGGATTTGGCTTAGGCTTATTAATACAATAAATATTTACTAGGCACTGTTATGCCCTAAGCCTTGTGGATGCAGTGGTAAACAAGAGTACATAGTCTCTGACCTCATTTAGTTTGTAGCCTTATAAAGGAAAGGGAATAAGCATAGACGTTGGGGATTTACTCATGTATAAGTTGCTTGTTGAATCAAGTAGGTCAAATATGCTGAATGGTTAAGATAGTCTTCTGCTTTCTTTTGGGACACTGGGAGTTTTACCAGAATCTGTCTGGAAATTCTCAATCAACTCTTAATTTAAAGGGAATATATCATGTCATATGTTAAGAGTAAAGGGAATTTTAACTAAAAATAAATGATGCTAATGGTTGTGGATTCTAAAAGGTAGAGGTACACAGTATTATTTGCCTTTAAGAATACAAAGGAAGGATTGTCTTTTTGTACAGTTAATTGAATTGTCTTATTTCTTTCCTCACCAAGAGATATTTTAGTATCAGGCTAAAATCTAAAATTACAGCTCTTAATGTTTTAGGGAAAAATATCATATGACTACATAGTTTTGCTAGTAGTCACTGAGTCATTAATTAAGTTTCCTTATTTTATGCTTCCTGTCCTTTTTTCTTTTTTTCTGGGGGAAAAAAACGTTTTCTGTAGGCCCCATCTCTTAATTCTTTAGCATGGCACATTTTTATTCTTTATACCAAAAGTGTACATACTTAAAAGTAATTAACATTCTGTCTTGCCTTGGATTGATTTGTCACTGATACGTTTGGTGAAGTGGTTTAAACTTCCAATTTCATATACATTGAAAGCAAAAGCTAGCCAAGAAGGGAGAAAGGGAAGTTTTCTCATCAAGGGATTATTACGTAAAATTATTGTTGTAAAGCAGTGATACATGCCTAATAAGACATTTGGCTTTTGAAATTAAGTATTTTGGGACTATTAATTATAATCATCTTTGGGCATGTTTCTAGTCCTGGTTTTAATCTGTAGGAAATATTTTTCTAGATTAAACTCAACTCAGTATAATTATGTTTACAGTGTATTTAAAATATCTAACTTTATTTAGGATACTGGTTGATGACTTTATGTGTGCATTTTATTTTACCTGTGCTTTTTATTTTTCTTAAAATTTAGGTAATTTGCTTTAAAAATCTTAGATAACTCAGGAACTCATTAGTTATTCTTTATTAACGAAAAAAATTATTAGGTCTCTGTATATTATGCTAAGTGACTCATATCTGCTAATTAAACCATCTGTAACAGGCTAGAGAAAAGAACATTTTGTTGGAATCTTACTATGTAAAAATAAGCCCATCAGGAAATTCATGGCTAAAATTAAGACTTTAGGAATACAAATGCTCAAGCTAAAGTCTGTATATGGAACTTGATCTTGCTAAATTTATGAGTGTGTTCAATTTTGGTGCCTACTAATATTTAGAATATTTGAATGTTGTGTTATAATCATTTGCACATTTATGTTTCATATCTACATAACAAGAAATGGTTGATATTTAAACATTTTGAATGGTAGAAAAAGAATCTTAGAGGCAAACGAAGTCATGTCGAGACCAGTGTTGTACAGCTATTATGGATAAAGCCTTAAAAAAGAAAAAAACAGAAAAACTTACATACTGTAAATAATTCTCTAGAGTAGATTGTTCAAGCTTTGATACAAAACATGGATATAAATCACATTTGACCTAAGATTGATGTTGACCAAATGTAAAAGCTAAACCTTGTGTGTTTTGTTTCTTCTATTTTTTTTCCTGTCGTTTGGTATTCTTAGTTGAAGATTATTTGAATGACTATTTAATTTCTTCAGTTTTTAAAATATTGTTTATCTTAAAGATTTAAAACTTGCCAATTTAATGTCATAGTTATAACAAAAACTGCACAAGGTTTTTTTTGGTTTGTTTTTTTGGGGGGGGATGTCCTCTTGTAATGCTACAATATCTTAACGAACACTTGTTAATTTTTTAGGGAATTTCTCTTGGGGGAGCTTAGGATGTTTTATTTATTTTTAATACATTGTTTATTAATTTTCTGAAATTCTTGTTTCACTTTACTCCTTTTACTTTATATATATGCACACATACATATAATTTCATTGTGGTAAAATACACATAACATGAAATTTACCATTTCAACTAATTTTAAATGAATAGTTTTGTGGCCCTAAGTACGTTTACATTGTTATGCCACTGTTACCACCATCCAGCTCCAGAACTTTTTCATGTTCCACAACTGAAACTGACCCATTAAACACTAACACTATTCATTCCTTTCCCTAGTCCCTAGGGATACTATATTCTGTCTCTGAATTTGACTACTCTAAGTACCTCATATAACTGGGATCATATTACATTTGTTCTTTTGTGACTGGTTTATTTTGTTTAGCATAATGCCATTGGTTCATCCATGTTGTGGCATGTGTGAGAATTTCCTTATAAAGCTGGACAGTACTTCATTGCATGTATGTATGTATACATACATACAAGGTCTTTGACAATTAAGTTCGTGAACTTGTTGCAATGATGTTGATAACCTTTTTTGATATCAGAGGGATTATTCATTATGAATTTGTATTAACTGGACAAAAAGTTAGCCAAGTTTACTATTTGGAAGTACTGAAAAGGCTGTGTGAAAAAGTTAGATGACCTGAACTTTTCGCCAACAATTCATGGCTTTGCATCACGACAGTGTACCAGCTCACACGGCACTGTCTGTGAGGGAGTTTTTAGCCAGTAAACAAATAACTGGATTGGAACACCCTCCCTACTCACCTGATCTGGCCCCCAATGACTTCTTTCTTTACCCAAAGATAAAGGCAATATTGAAAGGAAGACATTTTGATGACATTCAGGACATCAAGGGTAATACGACGACAGCCATGATGGCCATTCCAGAAAAAGAATTTCAAAATTGCTTTGAAGGGTGGACTAGGCGCTGGCGTCGGTGCATAGCTTTCCAAGGGGAGTACTTCGAAGGTGACCGTAGTGATATTCAGCAACGAGGTATGTAGCACTTTTTCTAGGATGAGTTTGTGAGCTTAGTTGTCCAACCTTGTATACACACACACACACGCACAAACACACACCCCATGTTTTGTTTATCCATTCATCTGTTGACAAACACTTGGGTTGCTTCTACCTTTTGGCTATTGTGAATAATACTGCCATGAACATGGATGTACAAATACCTGTTCAACTCCCTGCTTACAGTTTTGATGGGTATATACCCAGAAGTGGAATTGTTGAATTATATGGTCATTTTGTTTAATTTTTTTGAGGACTTGCCATACTTTTTCCCACAGTGGCTGCAGCATTTTACATTTCCACCAGCAAATGCACAAGAGTTCCAATTTCTCCACACCTAGCCAACCCTTTATTATTTTCTGTTCTTTGGTTTTTAAACAATCGCCATCTTAATAGGTGTGAAGTACTAGTATCTCATTGTGGGTTAGATTTGCATTTCCCTAATAACTAATGATGTTGAGCATCTTTTCATGTGCTTATTAGCCATTTGTATATCTTCTTTGGAGAAATGTTTATTTAGATTCATTGCCCATTTTTAAATTTATCATTTTAAAATTGTTACTGAGTTGTAACGTGTGTTTTTTTTATTGGGGAAGGGGAACAGGACTTTTTATTGGGGTGTGTACTTCCAGGACTTTTTTCCAAGTCAAGTTGTTGTCCTTTCAGTCTTAGTTGTGGAGGGCGCAGCTCAGCTCCAGGTCCAGTTGCCGTTGCTAGTTGCAGGGGGCACAGCCCACCATCCCTTATGGGAGTTGACCCAGCAACCTTGTGGTTGAGAGGACACGCTCCAACCAACTGAGCCATCTGGGAGCTTAGGAGCAGCTCAGTTCAAGGTGCCGTGTTCAATTTTAGTTGCAGGGGGCGCTGCCCACCATCCGTTGCGGGACTTGAGGAATTGAACTGGCAACCTTATGGTTGAGAGCCCACTGGCCCATGTGGGAATCGAACCGGTAACCTTCAGAGTTAGGAGCATGGAGCTTTAATTGCCTGAGCCACTGGGCCGGCCCCCCTAATGTACTTTTGCTGTCAGTTCTCCCTGTAGCCCTAGCAAACCACTGATAGGATCTCTGTCACTATAGATTAGTTTTGCCTATTACAGAATTTAATAAAAATGGTCATTCCCAGACATTTTATGTGGACTTCTGAGTTTATGATTATATTCAGTTTGTTACTAAGAAAGTGAACTTAAAAATGATTACCTTTATTGGGGCAGCTGGATGGCTCAGTCGGTTAGAGCATGAGCTCCGAACAACAGGGTTGCCAGTTCAGTTCTCACATGGGCCAGTGAGCTGCACCCTGCCCAACTAGATGAAGGCAATGAGCTGCCGCTGAACCCCCAGAGGGGCAGCCAGATGGCCAGATGGCTCAGTTGGCTGGAGCGCGAGCTCTCAACAACAAGGTTGCCGGTTCAATTCCCGCATGGGATGGTGGGCTGTGCCCCCTGCAACTAAAGATTGAAATGGAGACTGGACTTGGAGATGAGCTACGCCCTCCACAACTAGATTGAAGGACAACGACATGGAGCTGATGGGCCCTGGAGAAACACACTGTTCCCCAATATTCCCCAATTAAAAAAAAATTAAAAAAAAGAAAGGTTAACTTTACAGAGTTTTGGCTAAAAAATCTTGAATTTTTTTTAAAGTTGAGAATGGTTTCTAAATAGTAGCTTGGCAACTTTACTTCATTGTTTAATTAGAAAAAAAATTTGTTTTAAATTCTGCAGTGGAAATACTGACACAACAAGGTTAACAGTACTTGAATCTCTGAAATGAGATAGCCCAGTGGAAGGAAGATAGCAGTAGCTGATCTACCCCTATCTATTTCCATACTTGCTTCTTAAATGTTAGTTTCATTGTACTGTTTACCATTACATGCATTGATTTTGGTTTATATTGTCCTGTACCTGCAGACATTGTTTTGAATAAAGGACAACATCCAAAGTGATAGTGTTTACTTTTTGCCAAAGCTGTATTTTTAAAAAATAATTTTTTATTCCTGTAGTCTCCTTAAAAGGGGGAAGAGAAAACCCGTCTCCACGTTTTTTATTTTTCAAGTAAATTAAGACAGTAAAGGGGAGTGTGTCTAACCTGATTTCTAGCCCTTTTATAAGATAGTTAATGTTACAGAATGATCAAGATTGTATGTTATTTGGTGGGATCTCCTAATAGCCAGCTCTGCTTTCTTCTTTGCATGTGCCTTAATCTCATTACATACCTTCTCCTCAAAGCTCTGCAATGGTTATTCTTTTAAAAAATACCCGTCTCATTGGTATACTCACGTTAATCAAGATTACAGGAAATGGGTACAAATCTTGAGTACCAGTGCAGTCTGTGTCAGTCTGTTGTATTCTGGGTTTTGGATTTGAATTGAGAACTTCTCTGGAAGCACTTCTTGTTTGTTTTAATTTTTTTTTTTAAATTGAGATACACATATAATAAAGTGTAGTAGCCTTCAATTTAAAGCTTGATAACTTTTAACATCGGTATGGACCCACCTGGATTAAGATAGAACATTTACAGACAGATCTCCACTTAGACTTCCACCCTTTCCCAGTCAATGCATACCTAAAGAGTTCATCACTATTTTGACTTCTACCACTACGCTGTAGTGCCTTTGTAGTTTTATAGTAAAAGTTCTTTTTAAAACGTTTCTTTTTTTGGTTGTAAGTTTAAGAGCACTGGAGTGGCATACCTAACCTCTTAGTAAAGTTATTATATAATCAGATTGCTTGGAAGACACGGAAGTGCGCAAGGAGAATTACGAGATTCAGATGACTAATAACATCATTCTAGGGGAGTCTTCTGCAGCCTTCCTCATGGGACTAGAGTGCAACTTTCTTTTTTATTTGGATTTTCTTCATAAAGAAAATATAGATTAATAAAGTAACATAATGTACCTACAGACTAATTGAACAACGTTAATCTGTTATGTTTGTGTTGGATTTAAAAAAATATTTTTTTGCTTTGATGTAATTTCAAATTTAATAAAAGTTACAGAAATAATATGAGCAACTTAACAATGCCCTTCATCAGTGGTCTACATTTTATCTCATGTTTTATGATTTGCTTTCCTTTGTTCTTTTTTTTTTTCCTGAACCATTTGAACAGAAGTTGGAGGCACTGTGCGTGCCTCTTTGCTTCTAAATACTTTTAGAGTTTATTTCTTAAGACTAAGGTGAGGACATTCTTTTATGTAACCACAGAGCAATCCTGTAGAGGTTTTTATAGTTGAATTTTGAGGATAATCTTATATCTGAGTTTTTAGGTACACCTCAGAGCTGGCAAAATATTTCACACGTTACCTCAGGTTCTTACATCATCAGAATTTTTAGTAAGTTTTTAAACTTCTTAACTCAATGCATATACAGCTTGTTTTACTATTGGTCAGGACATTTTGAAACTTGAGAATTAAAATGCATCTTGCTGACTTCCACTTGTATTTCATTGGGTTGTCACCAGGCATGCTACATTCCAGTATCATCACGTAATTTTTGAACTGAGAGGTACTTAATCAGACTTAAGTCTGTCAGTGTCCTTTGCACATTGACACTACAAAGTACCAAGATGATACTATAAACCAACAGAACAGTTTTAGTTGTCATCACCCCCCACAGAGATGGTGTGCTTGTCCAAGTCACATTTATTCTCCTAACCTGTTCTCCCTATGATAGTACACATTTTTAAGGCAGTTGATGTGTGGATAGGAAGTGAGTAGGTTTTCTTGTGGAAATCAAACTCAGGACACTAAAGGTCTTTGCACACATATAACCAAATGAGCAACTATCCATAATGGAGTACTTACTCGGAGAAGGTGGTGGTTTTTCCTCATGCCCCGTTTGGATATTCTGGCGCACAATTTTTCTCTTTTACATGTAATTTCTAGAATTTTCTCTTGTTAGATTTGCATTTTAATGTAAAATTTAGAATACCTCTTTCCTTAGTATCTAAGTGTCAGTACTTTATTATACATTGTCATATTTGTAGAATTTGAAACGATCCTGTCGTTTTAGGGGAAAACTGCATTCAGGTGATCATGTCACGTCATGGTGAGGTGTCCATTCTACGCTTTAGAATTTAGGAACGTACTAGTTCTTTTTCTATTTTTTTCTTTTTTAAAGATTTTATCGGGGAAGGGGAACAGGACTTTATTGGGGAACAGTGTGTAATTTCAGGACTTTTTTCCAAGTCAAATTGTTGTCCTTTCAATCTTAGTTGTGGAGGGTGCCGTTCAGCTTCAAGTTGTTGTCCTTTCGATCGTAGTTGTGGAGGGCGCAGCTCAGCTCCAGGTCCAGTTGCCATTGCTAGTTTCAGGGGGCATAGCCCACCATACTTTGCAGGAGTCGAACCGGCAACCTTGTGGTTGAGAGGATGCGCTCCAACCAACTGAGCCATCCGGAGCTCAGCTCAAGGTGCAGTGTACAATCTTAGTTGCAGGCGGCAGAGCCCACCATCCCTTGCGGGACTCAAGGCATTGAACTGGCAACCTTGTGGTTGAGAGCCCACTGGCTCATGTGGGAATCGAACCGGCAGCCTTCGGAGTTAGGAGCATGGAGCTCTAACCGCTTGAGCCACCGGGCTAGCCCCCAGGAATGTACTAGTTCTTTGACCTTGGGCAAATTACTTAATCCTTGAGAGACTTGGAGGCCTCACTGTGAAATGGAATAAGTAGTAGCTACCTCAACAATCCTATGATGATTAAATGAGATGATGTATGAAAAGTACATAGCTCTGTGATTGGCTCATAGTTGAGTAAATCCTAGCTTTTAAATATAAAGATAATGGTGTTTATTCAGAGTTTGGTTTTGTTTAACAAAATATTTAAATATCTTTTTAGACTAGTTTAACTAAGCCTGTATTGTTCTATGATAGTATTCAAACTGAGCTCTAGATGCACTATTTTAACTGGTCTCTTGTGAACTGAGTAATGGATACTTACATGATGAAGACCTTTTAAGAGTTTTTTAATGTATACAGTTGACCCTTGAACAATGCTGGACCCAGCTGCATGGGTCCACTTTATATGTGGATTTTTTTCAATAAATATTTTGGAAAAATTTTTGGAGATTTGTAACAATTTGAAAAAACTCATAGACAAACTATGATTTTCTTAAAAATATATTATAGCTTTATTGTAAGAATACAGTATATAATACATATAGCATACAAAATATGTATTAATCGACTGTTTATATCATTGATAAGGCTTCCGGTCAACAGTAAGCTATAGTAGTTAAGTTTAGGGGGAGTCAAAAGTTGTATGTGGATTTTCGATTGTGTTGGGGGTCAGAGCCCCTAACCCTCATTGTTGATCATGGGTCAACTGTATTGGTTTATTCTCCCAATAATCCTGTGAGGTTGTTTGGTCAGAGGAAATAATTATATTTCTTTTGAGAACTCAAAAAAAAGATACCTAGAGAGTGCGTGGTGTAACTAGTTATTCATATATAACAGGGCATTAGTGGTAATAGCTAACATGTGTGTGATTACTAAGTGCTAGGTACACTTAACCCTTATAATGATACTATGAGATATTGTTGCTGTTAGAAGCATGTTAATGAAAAGTGACCTGCTCAAGATTACAGAGCTAATACATGCTTGAATTAGGTTTTGAGGCAAGGTCAGGCTGTGTTAAAGCTGTGCACAAATGCCTGAAAAGTAAACTCTTTAAAATGCTAATGTACCTTTTAAATTCTTATTTTAAACATTAATATGCTACTTGAACGTGTTGTTTAAAACAGCAGAAACTGAAGTGATACTGTAGAGTAAAAAGGGGAAATCATATTCCTCCACTCTACTACAAGCCGTGGGGAGTAGAATAAAGGAAGAAAAAGCAGGAGATCTAGTCTTAAATCCTGATTTTTGCAAAGTAATTTACCTTTCTGATTAGATTTACTGTTTGGCTGAATAGTCCCTTCTCCCCTTTTATCCTTTTCCAGGGAAAAGTTTAGAAGCTGGAGATAAAATCCATTCTGAAATCCCTTCGATGGATTTGCAACTCTTCCTATTCTGTAGTTTACAATTGCAATTTGGACCAAGATCAGATTGAAGAAAAATTAAAAGATTCCTTAACGTCACCAGTTTCGTTACAGTATTACCCTAGCCCCATAATAAAAATTTTCTTTTGAAAGTCAGATTATTTGGGTATGCTTGGGAACTTTTAGGTAGTTGTAGTCTCATTATTATACTGATCACGTGGACCAAATTGTCTTATCCGGTCAGCTTTTTGCTTCCTTGCTGTTCTATTTGTTCTGTTGTGCTGGTGCCCCTAACAACACAAAGTTACAGCCCAGTAATGCAGGGCAAGTAGCCTTCCTTCCTACCCTGGAGCTTTTTCCTGTACTAGATGCCAGCTCTGAGGATGGTGAGCCTGGGAGTTTAATGGAAAACCTGATTTCCTGACTTTCTTCCACTAGATTAGATTGTCTCAGTGCTGGAATACAGAAGCTTTAAGGAAGTGGGTAGAAAGCAATGCCCAGCCTGAGGATATTTAATAAATGTCCAGCTTTAAAGTGAATGGATTTCTTGCTTTGTTAGCATCTGAAAAAATGTCAGTAGTTTTAATAATAATCTATAGTGGAACATTATTTAGTGACACCAAGATTTCAATTTAATAGCCATGTTTGCCTTGATTAAATTTCTCTGTTTTCACCATATTCCCCCAAACTTGTTTTTCTTCACAGTTTTCTGAGTTAATATCTTTGTCTAGGATATATAATTATAATATTAAAAAATATGATCCCCCTTATCCTTTACATTTGACTTTTAAGATGCTTATTTTTTTCCTTATATTACTGACTTTTTGATAAAAGGCATCCTGGAGAATTTGATAGTGATTTTTGGATTTAAAGGCTTTTATTTTACCCCTTTTCCAAAACCTGTCAAGCACCCACTGCTACTGCTGACAAAACTAAGTATTTATTGATCATGGATTAAGCTTCATTATTATATACCATTTTAATTTCTATATTATTTTACTTTCTAGTCATTTCTGCTGATGTTTTTAGCTTTATTGTATTTTGTCTTGTAACTCGGATTTGGCAATTTTAATTTCTTTATCAGCAGGACTGAATCTTTTTTTCTCAAAATTAGTTGTTTGAATGCCTGCTGAGTGCTAAGATGTCCTCTTCTGGAGACTTCTTTCTTTACCACATATTGTTTACCTTTGATGACAGCAGTCTTGAGGCTCAGGAGGTGCTTGTTCTCTCTTCTTGTTGTGCTTGTTCAGTTTTTTCTTTCATAAAGTTTGTGAAGATTTATTTTTATAAAACACTAGTTTTTAGAATATAAAATTTGGTGAATAATATAGCACTACATATAATTTTAGGGTCTAATGAAATAAACGTCAAAATACATTTCATAAAGGTGTGTAAAAGGATTAAAATCACTGAATGATGGAAATAAACTTCCAAAAGCCTGTTTTTTTAAGTTGATGCTTCAGTAGATGTAGACCTTTCTGAAATCTTAGTCTCCAATTTAGAACCATATATGCACTTCTGATCATACTAAGGAGAAATTTGTATTGATTTATAAATCCAGAGAAATTTTTCTTGGTCATTCTTTTCCTGTTTTTCCATAGAATCCTTGCTTGGGACTGGCTATATAATTTGTAGACTCCCTTTTCCAAAAATTAATAAGAATCTCAAAATGGCTATCGCAGAGCCTTAAACCCAAGCATGGAGCCCAGTGAGACTGCGCAGGTTGCACACCCATGAAGCAGCTTTGTTCTGGTTAATGTGTTCAGTCTTCAGTAGATGATTTAGAAAAACTGTATGTTTATAATTTTGATGTATAATTGTATAATACATTTTACTATTTTCATTTGAAGAAAACATGTCCATACTAGAATTTAAGATATTTTTAAACTGTTTTATGTTCGTTTTATTTTCTAACTTAAGATCTGGTTAAAGAGTGTCACAGTTCAAATTGTTCTTATTATAGATTTCAGTAAAATAAAAACCACAAAACACTATGGCTCTGACAGATGAGAAGGGGAGCTTATTGGAGTTGATAGTTTGTTTTATTTTATTCAGACATTGAGGTCATGTAGAGATAGACTTTTGAAATTGATTATCCTGAGTTGTGACTTTAAGTTATGTGCTTACCTCACTCTTGTGATAACCTTGTAAACCTTCCCAGGCCTGCTAATGGAGCAAAAGCCATGTGCTGATTTTCCCAGGGAGCGAAATCAAGCTTTAATTTCTGAAGATACATATTTTTAATGAAACTCCTTCAAGTTTTCAAGGTGGACATGATTCTGGGATGACTTTATATTTATGGAGGTACTACACTGTTTTATACAAAAGAGTAACATTTAATGTGGACTTTCAGGTAGCGGCTGCAACTATTAATAAGAATATTACTATACTTTTAACAGGTGAGAAACTTGATGGGAGCTGAAACTAGAACCCTTTTTTCTTCCAAGTAGGAAATTGGAACGTTCTCTAAGATCCAACATTATTCCTCCTCTGCCTTTCAGGCTAGCAAGTGGTTAAACAACAATTTCCTTGACAAAAGGTACTAGGTGAATGACTAAAGCCATCATATAACACATGCCCTTGATCATGTCGTGAACTTGATCTCGGAGGCTAGTTAACTTCATGGAAATTGCAGTACCTAAGAAGAACCTCAGACTGTACCCAAAACACTGGTCACCTATAAATGCTTGTGCTTTGGTTATAGGTGAGACCAGGAGTTCAGATGCGTTCCCTCAGAAAGACAGCTTTGAAAGAGTCTGGTGATTTTGGGAGTGGTGCGTATGATCTGGTTGTGCGATCTTTTCTAGAGACACTATACTGCTACTTTTGGATGAGGGTTAGAGTCTCTGCTTTAGGATACTATTTTAGGATTTTTTTAAAAGTTAAAATGAATTTATGTAGTGAAATGCACAGATGGAAGTATGCAGTTTGAGCTTTAATAAATATTTACAGCTGTGTAGCCACTGCTCAATCCCAATATAGAACGTATACATCACATTAGAAAGTTTCCTCATGCCCCCTTCTGGTTATTTATGCTTCTCTCCACACCAAACTACTGTCCTGGTTTCTATTAGTTTTGTCTGTTTTTGAACTTCATTTAAATGGAATCGTATAGTACTTATTCCTCTTTAACTTGCTGCTTTTAGTTAACATAATGATTTTGAGATGCATCCATGTTGTTGTGAATATCAGTAGTTCATTCATTGTTACTGCTGAGTAGTATTTGTAGAAATACATCACAATTTGTTTATCTGATCACCTGTTACTGGACATTTTGAGTTCTTTCCAGTATGAGGCTGTTATGAGTCAAGTTGCTGTGAACATTTGTATCCAAGCCTTTTCGTGGTCACGTGTTGTCACTTCTCTTTGGTTGTGGAATTAATCAAATTGCTGGATCACAGGATAGATATATGTTTAACCTAATAAGCAGCTGCCAAACTGTCCTCCAAAGTGCTAATGCCATTTTATACTTTCATGAGCCATATTTGAATTCCAGTTTCTCACCATCCTCAGCAGCATTTACTCTTATCAGCCTCTTTGATTTAGTTATTCCAGTGAGCGTGAAAGAGGTAATGCATTGTGCTGTTTTCACTTGCAATTCCCTGATGACTGATGACGCACATCTTTTAATGTGCTTATTGGAGATTTATATGTCTTTTGTGAAGTTTCTATTAAAATCTTTTGCCCATTAAAATTTTTTTCTTTCTGTTATTGATTTGTGTTTATTCTTTATATATTTTGGACACAAATCCTTTATGTTAAGTTTTTATGACTGTTTCTTCCACTCCGTGACTTGCCTTTTCATTTTCTTAATGGTCTCTTTGATAAGCAGAGAGTCTTAACAATTTTTTTAAAATCTTGTGTGGGAAAATATACATAACAAAATTTACATTTTAACCATTTTTAAGTACAATTCAGTTGCAGCAAGTACATTCAGCAAGTATATTATGTAACTATCACTACTATTTCCAGAACTTTTTCATCATCCCAAGCATAATCTTTGTACCCATTAAGTATTAGGTTGGTGCAAAAGTAATTGCTGTTTTTGCAATTATTTTTAACCTTTGAAACCTCAATTACTTTTGCACCAACCTAATACCGTGTTTCCCCGAAAATAAGACCTAACCTGACAATCAGCTCCAGTGCGCCTTTTGGAGCAAAAATTAATATAAGACTGGTTAATATAATGTAATATAGTATAATACTGGGTCTTGTATTAAATTTTGCTCCAAAAGAAGTATTAAAGCTGATTGTCTGGGTAGGTCTTATTTTCGGGGAAACATTGTAATAACCAAGCTACGTAACGTGTATAGTTTTCTTGTTAACATTGCCACTCTTTTAGTATCTTAATATATTTATCCTCTCTACCCCAACTTACCCCCAAGAACTTGTCATTGTTTTGGTAACAACTTTACAACTTTCTGTCTTGTATGATAATTTTGAGGTAATTCTATTCTAGACAAAGTATCCTTAGTTGAGGTCATGTTTTTGATCATGATGGGGGAAAAGTCAGATTTGAGTTTGTATTTTCTCCCTACTCCCCAAGAGGACAGGAAGCAGATGGGAAGATTTCGAGCAGAGTTGGACAAGGATGGTATTTGTGGTCTTCCTAACAGAGTCTGTTATCCTCAGGACATCTGTAGCTTCTGGCATGAGAGACATTATGACTTTTGGAAACTAGGCATCATTCTTTTCCTTATTTCTGTGATCTTTTTACATTTTTGCAGGCTGCTTTGCTCTCTTGCCTTTAATGTTGATTTGCTGATTCATCCACTCCCAACCAAATAAAACCCTGTTCTCTTTTTTCAGAATTGATTGAACTCTCTTGAATACCTTTTCCTTGCTCCAGAAGTTACACCATCACAAATTTATCATTCTTATGCATTGTTTCTCTCAAGTTGTCTTATTTTTGAGTACTTTTAATGAAATATGACACAGAGTGCAAGAGATGCAAATGTACAGTGTAATGAATGATAAAGTGAACACTCACGTCACCACCACCCAGGTCAAGAAATAGGATAGGCTGCCCTGGTTTCTGTTCCTTTTTACATATATTATTCCCCTCTGCCTCCCTCTTAGAAATAACTAACCCCGTCTTTTATGGTAATCACTGTCTGGCCTTTATTTGTATTGTTATCTATGCATGCATTTGTAAACAGTACTTTACTATTACCGGTTTTTGAATGGAATCATACTGTGCATATTTTCTACTTTGCTTCTTTTGCGCATTCCCATGTATTGTGTGTTGATCAAGTTCATTTTTATTGCTGTTATTTTATATGATATACTACAAATTATTTTATTGTTGTCGGACATTTGGGATGTTTCCAGTTTGGACTACTATGAACAATGCTGCTATGAATATTCTTATGCATTTCTTATGGTGCAGTATCTGCATTCTAGGGTGTATACCTAGGAGCACAATTGCCAGGCCCAGGATATGTATATCTTCAACTTTAATGCCATGTTGTTTTCCAAAGCGGGTTATCAATTCCCATTCCCATTAGTGCTGAGTGAGAGTTCCTATTGCTCCACATCCTCATCAGCACTTGATATTATCAGTGTTTTCAATTTTTGACAACCTGGGAGGTGTGTAGTAGTATCTTATGGTTTTAATTTTAATTTCCCTGGTTATTGGATTTTGAGCATCTTTGCCTCTGTTTTTGGCCATTTAGATTTCTTCTTTAATTGCCTATTCAAGTCTTTCATTCTTTTATTTTTTTTAATTTGACAGAATTTTTATTTCATAGTGACCTGGTATTATGATCTGGCAGTTGAAAACATGATGGTGGAGTAGCTCTTAACTAGATTATGGAAGAATGTCTTCATAATTAGCCATAGATAGCAGAAGACTTGAAAGTGGAGCTCTGAAGTTTTGATATGATCCTTAACAGCCGCAGGTTACTAGGTTACCACCAAAGTGTACACAGATTGAAATGAACAATATTAAACTTTTATGCAGATAGATTCATATTTTATTTCTCCTGTGATATAGTTACAGTTGAATATAAATTAAAGGCTTGCTTTCACAACAAAGCCAGATCCTTTGGGTGGTTCAGTCAAAGAAGTAAGACCCCCTGCTGACTCACAAGAGAAGCATCCACTTCTTGGCCCAGGTTTTGGAATTTTACCGGCCTTGAGCTCGTCAATAATTTCCTCAATATCCTTAGGTGTCACATCCTCATAGTAGTTGTCATTTGTTTGAACCGTTGGTGCGTTTACACAGGCCCCTAAACATTCCACCTGTATAAGAGTGAAAAGTTTGTTGGGTATAGTCTCCCCAACATTTACTCCAAGTGTTTTCTGAGTGGCCTCCAGTATGTTGTCCGAGTTGCGAAGCATGCGAGGTGTAGTAGTGCAGACCTGAATGTGATACTTTCCACTGGCTTTCATTGTACGTTGTATAAAAAGTTGCTACTTCATATGCTCTAATTGCAAGCTTGTTCATAGCAGAGATGGGCAGCCATCCATTCTGTCTTTTGGGTTAAATCCAGGACTGGAAGCACAACTGCTGCTTTATGCCTTCTGGGTAGTTCTTCACAATTGCCTCTATCCTCTTATAGTTTTCTGGTGTGAAATCAAATGGAATATCTAGGTTATTCTCAGGAGTATCTCTGTGCACAAATAAAGCTCCTCCAACTCCATTTTGTATCGCTGTCTTATGCAAATTGCTTGTATGTCTTCCGCACCGGGCAGTGAGTGAGTGAGTGAGGCCAGCCGCCTAGGCCCAGGGCGCTGCAGAGAAGAACATGGCAGGCCAAACTGTTCTCCATTTTTCTATTTGCTCTTTTTATAAAATACTAATTTTAAGCTATTTACATATTCTGGATACTTTTTGGTTAAGTTTGGGCGAATATTTTGGCCTATTTTGGGGGCTTTATTTTCACTGTCTTTATGATCTTTTCATGAATAGAAATTCTTAACTTTAATGTAGTCAAATTTATCTAGTTTTTCCTTTATGGTTACTTTTTCTGTCTAATTTTAGAAATCTTTTCCTATCCAGATGTCATGAAAATATTTTCTTCTCAAACATTTTTTTAAAAGCTTTTTTTATACTTTTGCTTTTCATCATATGTCAGTTGCTCCACTTAATGTTGCTTCTAATGTATGAAATAGGGGCCAGTTTCATTTTCCCCCAACTGGGTATCAGTTGTCCCAGCACACAATATTGAAAGGTCAGTACTTTCCCTACTGTTTGATATTACCTCTTTTTATTTTTTATTTTTTTAAAAGATTTTATTGGGGAAGGGGAACAAGACGTTTATTGGGGAACAGTGTGTATCTCCAGGACTTTTTTCCAAGTCAAGTTGTTGTCCTTTCAGTCTTAGTTGTGGAGGGCGTAGCTCAGCTCCAGGTCCAGTTGCCGTTGCTAGTTGCAGGGGGCGGAGCCCACCATCCCTTGTGGGAGTTGAGGAGTTGAATCGGCAACCTTGTGTTTGAGAGTCCACTGGCCCATGTGGGAATTGAACCTGCAGCCTTTGGAGTTAGGAGCATGGAGCTCCAACCACCTGAGCCACCAGGCTGGCCCCCGCCCCTTTTTAAGTATCCATTTATGTGTGGATATGTTTCTTGGCTACCCATTCTGTTCCACTGGTCTCTCCCTGTGTCTGTATCACACAGCATCTTTAGCTAATATGGTTTACTCTTGATATCTGTTTTACTAAGTCTTTCCACCTGTTTCCTCCCCCCTTTCGAGAGCATTTTGGCTATTTATGGACCTTTGTGTTTTTACAATCATTTCATCATCTCCAAAACAAAATAAAACATACCTTACTAATATTGAGAACTGGTAATTTACAGGTTTTCTGATTTATCTTAGCCTTTTTAATGTCTTTCAGTACATCCTTATAATTTTCCTGTAGAAGTCTTGCATATGTTCGTTTGATTTAGTCCTAGGTGCATGGTATTTTTTGATGTTATTATACATTGTCTCTTTTCTTACCTTTTATTTCCCATTTTATATATTGACTTTTCTAACCTGCAACTTCGCTAAACTCTTAAATTTTAATAATTTACCCATGGATTCCGTTGAACTTTTCTATGTGCACCATCATGTCATCTGCTAATAATGACAGTTTTATTTTTCCTTTCACTCTTTGTACTTATATGGCTCTAACTTATTTTAATACACAGTCTTGGGTGAGTACAATGTTGAGTAGTAGTGGCAATAATGGGCATCTTTGTCCCATTGCCAGTGTAAAGAGAAAACTTAATGTTTGATTATTAAGTGCAGAATGATGTTCGCTTAGTTTTTTTGGCTTAGATCTCCAAGATTAAGGAAATTTCTTATATTTCTAGTTTGCTCAACCTATTTTTTTTTTTTAAGCTTTTATTGGGGAAGGGGAACAGGACTTTATTGGGGAACAGTGTGTACTTCCAGGACTTTTTCCAAGTCAAGTTGTTGTCCTTTCAATCCTAGTTGTGGAGGGCGTAGCTCAGCTCCAGGTCCAGTTGCCGTTGCTAGTTGCAGGGGGCGGAGCCCACCATCCCTTGTGGGAGTTGAGGAGTTGAATCGGCAACCTTGTGTTTGAGAGTCCACTGGCCCATGTGGGAATTGAACCTGCAGCCTTTGGAGTTAGGAGCATGGAGCTCCAACCACCTGAGCCACCAGGCTGGCCCCCGCCCCTTTTTAAGTATCCATTTATGTGTGGATATGTTTCTTGGCTCCCCATTCTGTTCCACTGGTCTCTCCCTGTGTCTGTATCACACAGCATCTTTAGCTAATATGGTTTACTCTTGATATCTGTTTTACTAAGTCTTTCCACCTGTTTCCTCCCCCCTTTCGAGAGCATTTTGGCTATTTATGGACCTTTGTGTTTTTACAATCATTTCATCATCTCCAAAACAAAATAAAACATACCTTACTAATATTGAGAACTGGTAATTTACAGGTTTTCTGATTTATCTTAGCCTTTTTAATGTCTTTCAGTACATCCTTATAATTTTCCTGTAGAAGTCTTGCATATGTTCGTTTGATTTAGTCCTAGGTGCATGGTATTTTTTGATGTTATTATACATTGTCTCTTTTCTCTCCTTTTATTTCCCATTTTATATATTGACTTTTCTAACCTGCAACTTCGCTAAACTCTTAAATTTTAATAATTTACCCATGGATTCCGTTGAACTTTTCTATGTGCACCATCATGTCATCTGCTAATAATGACAGTTTTATTTTTCCTTTCACTCTTTGTACTTATATGGCTCTAACTTATTTTAATACACAGTCTTGGGTGAGTACAATGTTGAGTAGTAGTGGCAATAATGGGCATCTTTGTCCCATTGCCAGTGTAAAGAGAAAACTTAATGTTTGATTATTAAGTGCAGAATGATGTTCGCTTAGTTTTTTTGGCTTAGATCTCCAAGATTAAGGAAATTTCTTATATTTCTAGTTTGCTCAACCTATTTTTTTTTTTTAAGCTTTTATTGGGGAAGGGGAACAGGACTTTATTGGGGAACAGTGTGTACTTCCAGGACTTTTTTTCCAAGTCAAGTTGTTGTCCCTTCAATCCTAGTTGTGGAGGGCGCAGCTCAGCTCCAGGTCCAGCCACCGTTGCTATTTGCAGGGGGCGCTGCCCACCATCCCTTGCGGGAGTCGAGGAATCAAACTGGCAACCTTGTGGTTGAGAGCCCACTGGCCCATATGGGAATCGAATTGGCAGCCTTCGGAGTTAGGAGCATGGAGCTCTAACCGCCTGAGCCACCAGGCCGATGCCCTCAACCTATTTTTTGAATCCTTATAGATAATTATAGGATTGTACTCCTTTTATTTATTAGTGATTTTCTAATATTGCATCAACTTTATTTTGTGTTTTTTTTGTAAACCTCAGTTGATAGTATCTGTGTGTGTGTGTGTGTGTGTGTGTGACAGTTTTTTTTCCTTGTTTAGGATTTTTGTGTCTATGCTTATAAGTGAGATTGAGCTGTAATTTTCCTTTTTGTATCTTTATCTGCTTTGGTATCAAGATTATGATAGACTCCTAAAATAAGATGGATTCATTTTCTGTTTTGTGGACTGGTTTGTATAAAACAAGAGTTATTTGTATTTTGATTATTTGATAAAACATGCCAGAGAAGCCACCTGATTCTGCAGGTGTGTGTGTGTGTGTGTGTGTGTGTGTGTGTGTGTGTGTGTGTGTTGAGATTGTTGATGACTGAATCAATTTTCTAAAAAATGGTTTTAGGGCTGTTCTAGCTTTCATATTTCTTGGGTCAATTTTGTAAGTTATTTAATTTGTCCATTTTGTCCAACTATCAAATTTATTGACACAGGTTAATAATAATAGCTTTTTTGATTCTATAGAATTTTTAAAGTCCCCCTTTACACCCTTACCTCCTTGGTTAGTCCCTCCAGCAATTTGTAAATTTTATTAGTCTTTTCAAAGAACCAATTTTTCTTTTATTATTGTATGTCTTTATGTTTTATCATTTTTAAACATTTCCTTTTATTTTCTTTGAATTTGCTTTGCTTGTCTTTTTCCTAACTTCTGAATGATACTTAACACTGTTATTAGGTTGGTGCAAAAGTAATTGCGGTTTTTGCAATTATTTTTAACCTTTTAAGCTGCAATTGCTTTTGCGCCAACCTAATATTTTCAGTCTTTCTTTTATAAACGGCATTTCTTCTAAGTACTGCTTTAGCTGCTTCCAATATTTTGATATGTAGCATTTTCTCTACCAGTTCAAAATACTTTAAAATTTCATCTTTGATCCATGATTTGCTTAGAAGTGTCTTGCTTAATTTCTAAATATTTGAGGACTTTCCAGATATCTTTTTGTTATTAAATTGCACTATGGTCAGGGCATAGAGGATGTTTAAATACTTTGAAATTTATGAGACTTATCTTTATGGGTCAGTATATGGTCAATTTTGGTAAATATACCATGGACCCTTAAAAAGCATTATTCTACAGCTGTTGGGTGTGGGGTTCTACATATGTTCGTTACGTGAAATCTCTTAATCATATTGTCCAGATCTCTTTTCTAAAAAACCTGTTTTTCTGGCAGGGGCTGTACTGCTTGTTTTATTTAATTATTGATAGGAGTGTGTTACATTGTGAAATTGTCTTTTTGATCCTTTGCTTTATACATTTTGAGGTCATGTTATTAGGTTTATATAAATCGAGAATTATTTTCTTTTCTTAATAATTTGAACTTTTTATCATTATGAAAGGTTCCTCTTTATTTCTAGGACTGCTTCTTGCCTTAAAGTCTACCTTTTTTTGTATTAGTATAGCCAAACCACTTCTTTCTTTGTTAGTATTTGCATTGATGTCTTTCTTCATAGTCTGATTTTCAGATTTCCTGTTTCCTTACATTTTCAGTTGTGTGTTTCTAACTGTGTAGCTGAATTTTTTAAAAAAGTTGAAGGCTTATGGGAAGGAAGCACAGCTCACTCAGTCTCTTCAGTTGCAGCAAATTACCCCGGGCCGACGCTGACCCAAGTATTGGACTCATCCCTCTGAATTTCAGTCTTATTTCATATCTCAGGGAATTTGAGTTTGATACTAGCTCACTCACTGTCCTTTTAGGTCTTTGCTTTTAAGAGAATTTAAAATATTTTATCCAGCTTTTTCAGTTGACTTCAGCAGGACTTTATTTGAATTATTTGGTGTTGCTAGAAGTGTTTTAACTTTTATTTGTGCTTAGGATTCTGTGATAAGATTTTGTTTGAATTCCTTTCCCCTAAAAATTGGGCTTTGATTACATAGGTAGACTTGGAAGGAGTTGCCTTGGGTTAAAGAATAGACTGGGGTCAGCGCTATGTGAATTGATGTGTTAGAGATCAAGGTATAACTTTAAGATACCCTGTGAAATTTGTCAATCAAATGCATTTTTGTGACTTGACTTCATCCTGGGATGAACACTGCTTTATCTTGTTTAATATATTCCCAGTTAGTTTTATAGTGAGCTGTAAGAAAACTTGATCCGTCTGTTCCTAGGTTGAGAAGCATTAGATAAAGACTGGAAGCAGGAGAAATGTGCACCAATGCTGGAAATAAACACGGGGTGAAGGATCTGGGACAAACTTTGAACCCACTTGAAACTGTCCTTTAACTTCAGTCATAATTGGAAATACTTTCTAATGATGTATTTTTAAAAATCTTAGCTCTGTTCAGGGTTGAATGAAAATGCAAGATGAAATTAGAATTCTGCAGAAACCTGGAATGGCTATTGGATCTGCCCATTTGGTGGCAAAAGGAATAGGTTTGAATTATTTAAAACAATTTTTTAAATAGGGTTAAAATTTTAGAAAGTAGAAGCTGATTTGAATGCATGGAAAAGATTAAAACCAGAGGTGTACTAGAGAAACTAGAAACGAACATTTTCGCGTTAGGAGGGAGACATGACTAACCTAAGTTTGTGCATAGACATCACGGTATAAAGATCACTTGGTTCTCCTTTAATACACATTATCCCCAGGAGGTGTTGTTCCTTCTCCCTTCATCCCCTGCTTCCATTCCTCCCTTTTCTTGCTTGACTGATACAGGTATTAGTAGATTTTGTTTTACATTAAAACTATTGTTTTACATTATGTCCAGATTATTGAGTTCTAGCTCTACCTTTCTATTTTTCTAAGTAACATTTAATCTTTGTATTTCTCTCCTCTCACTTCATCTTTAGGCCTCTAGGAATTTATACAACTCAGTAGACTGCATAGTCCAGATTCTTCGGGAGTTTTAATTCAATTGTATATTAATGACGGTCTTTGCATATTTGCTTTTCAGCTTTGAAAAACCTCAGACTTTTATATTTTACCCTAGAAATTTTAGGCAGTCTGATCAGATCAGAGTTGCATTGGGGAAGGAGGCACTTTAAATATTATTTAAATATATTTAAGTAATGTTGAATAGATCATTAATTATTAATAAACAGTACTACATGAAAGTAAACATTTGTCTAGGGGAAATATACACAGAGCCGAAAGGGAAGTAATCTGGGACAAAATTTACACTTGATATTACAGAGTAGGGCTAAATAACTGTGTGTATCCCCCCCTTCCCTCTCTCTCTGATTAATGAAACAAATCCAAGTTTTTTATATCTACAAAGAAATGAATACACACACAAGTTGAAAATGAATATGGATACACTGGGGGAAACAAGATGGTAGATTGTCTTCCTTAGATGGTAGTAAAGGGGCATTCATTGAGAAGCAAGTTCATTGTTAGGATTTTGGGCTAGTGTGACCAAGGCAGAATACTAAATTAGTAGTAAAACTGTTGAATGTTAGCCAGCTGGTTAGTTACTTTTCTTTCTGATAAAACTTTGTTTGCAGTAGATCTATACAAACTCTTTATCACAGAACACAAAAATTAGCTTTAATTGCCATTTTTAATTGATGTATTTTTTAAAAAAGATTTTATTGGGGAAGGGGTACAAGACTTTATTGGGGAATAGTGTATATTTCCAGGACTTTTTCCCAAGTCAAGTTGTTGTCCTTTCAATCTTAGTTGTGGAGGGCGCAGCTCAGCTCCAGGTCCAGTTGCCGTTGTTAGTTGCAGGGGGCACAGGGGGCGCAGGGGGCGCAGCCCACCATCCCTTGCGGGAGTCGAAGAATCAAACTGGCACCCTTGTGGTTGAGAGCCCGAGCTCCAACCAACTGAGCCATCTGGGAGCTCAGTGGCATCTCAGCTCAAGGTGCCGTGTTCAATCTTAGTTGCAGGGGGTGGGGCCCACCATCCCTTGCGGGAGTCGAGGAGTAAAACCCGTAACCTTGTGGTTGAGAGCCCACTGACCCACGGGGGAATCAAACTGGCAGCCTTCCTGTTAGGAGCATGGAGCTCCAACCACCTTAGCCACCGGGCCAGCTCCAATTGATGTTACACACGAGTTAAGTTCCTACGACATCTTCATCAATGTTGTTAGGAAATGACATTATTCAAGTTTCAGATTACTGAGAAATTTTATAATTTCTAACAGTGTGAAAAAATATGATGTAGTTTGTGTTAATTACAATGTTATGAAAAACTAATTCAAATGAGTATTTTTGTCAACAAGAAATCTTTAAAACTTTAAAAACTGAATTTTGTCTAAGTATGCAGTATCTAATAGGAGTGTCTTGTGTTCAGTTGATACAGGAAATAGTAACAGGATGATTGGTATTTGAGTTACAGTAATGCCAGAATTCTGTCTCTTTGGTTGATTTTAAAAATCCAGTATATAAAAATAGATAAATAAATAAATAACCCAGTATACATCATCTGTAAAAGTTGAAAATATGTCTTATTGCTAAATGGTGCAAAACAGATTAGAGGGTCATATTCATTGTTACTGTTGGTTTGGATGAGAGAGTGATAAATGGTTTTATAAATGGGTTAGGATTGGGCTCTACTATATAATGTTCTTAACAGTGATCTAGATGATGAAATGGGGGGTATACTGATTAAGTTTATAGATGACTTGTCAGTCCCTTGGAGGATAGAATTAGAGTTCAGAATTATCTTGACAAGTTAGAAGAGGTTGTAAAGAATAAAGGTTTTTAGGAGTAAGTGTCAAGTAGTATATACTTGAGACAATGGATAATAAAACACTGATGAAAATTTCTAGTTACATGATTTCTTCTTACTTAACGTCAAATGCCTATGACTAAAATTTTTGCTTCGGCAAAATCACATATTACTTTTTATTTTGGACTTTGAAAGTTTATAATCAGTAATGGAAACAAATTTTTCAATCCTAAGGGTATATTTGGTGTGAAGAAAAGCAGGTAGAGATGTTGCATTTATATTAAGAACTAGAGGTTTTAAATGGACCTGGGTGTACTTGAAACAAATAGAAGGCCCTGCTTAATTTCTCATATTTATCTAAATTATGTTTAGTTCTCAATCTAAAAAGTGGTTATTGAGCATGTTTCTCATCCTCACAGAATTAGCATTTATTAAACATTGATTTGAAGACACTAGTACAGTAACTATATTCTAATGATATCTTGATTTTACAGATGTGGAAGCTAAGTGAACTTTTCAGAGTGATACAGTTTGGAGCCAAAATTCACATTCAAAACAGTCTGATTCCAGAATCTGTGTCTTATCTAATAAGTTCTATTGCAATGCCTCTCATTAACAAATAGTGTAGGGTTCTTGGGTTCAAATGTTGAGTAGGAAAATGACCTGTCTAGGAAACATAATCTGTCTAGTAGGACAGATAGAAATATAAATAATTATAATGACATGTGGTAGGTGTTATAAAATAGAGCTATATTGCAAATGTACAGTGAACTCTGCAGGGAAGCTTTTACAAAGGAAGCATTTTTTCAAGCTAAGAATTGAAGGATACTTAGGATTTATCCAAATGGATAAAGCAGTATGAGTAAATTATGCATGAAAATTTAAAAGCAGCCCTAAATTGTTTATTTTGGGTGTGAATGTGATAGGGCATATTGTTTTTGATCAGGGACATTTTAGTGAAACTTCTGTTGATGGGATGGGGGATGTTAAAAGGGGAACTGACCAGAATCATTTCTGCTGTAAGTTCACTTGTAACTGTGGTTATTTGGTTTCTTAGGTAATTGAAGTCTAAATAAATTTAATTCAACAAATGTTTGAGAACCAGTTTGCTAGACCAAGTGGTGGTGACGACATTGGTGGCAAAAATGGAAATTGAGCATTTCAGAGAAAGTAGTGGGAATTGGTGTCAAATTTTATTAATAGAATGAAATGGTTTCTAACCTTAAAGACCTAGGCAGACCAAAATTCCCAATGGAATAGTATTACGATAATGGTGGCAGGGGAGGGGAGGGAGGCCAACGATGGATTCCGTTTAGGATATGTAGAGTTTGGAGGTGCTGCATTGACAGTCCTCAGGAGATAAGGTACTCTGGTACTGTGTTTAGTGGCAGTCAGGGCTGGGGAAGACGCAGGAGCTCTCTAGTGGCAGCAGAAACCTTGAAGAGAAGCTTACCTATCATTTGTGTGGGGGAAGGACTGGATACTGTTGCTTGTGGCCCTGGTCAGGCATGCTTCTGAATGCTTTCAGACTTACAATGGATTGATAAAACAGGTCTTAGGAAGAAAAATGAGAGAATCAAGTAGCTCAAGGAAAGACAGGTGTGTAACAGTTCCTATATCTGAAGGATTTGTATTAGCATATAGTGCAGTACTTCCCAAACCTCTCATTAATACCTACATGGTATTTTTGCAGTATCTGTATACTCAATTGGAATGTATCTTAGAATCAGTGGTATGTTATAGTTGAGTTGGCATGTTTTTTTCTTTCTTAGTGGTGTGTAAATTTAATGCTGTGTCTTGCATTCGATGGCATCTCAGAGTCAAAATGCAGTTTTTCCAAAGCTCATTAGTGTAAATACATAGTTTTTGTTTTTTAAAGGTTATTTGTCTATGTTCCACTTAAGCCATCAAATAGCACCAATGGTATGTATACCACACCATAGAAACACTGGTGATTGAAAAACTAAATATATGCTATAAAATATAGGGTGTAGGTTAGATTTTGAAGATGTATAAATCAATAGAAAAGAAAAAGTGTAAGTTCTTCCCAAGGTCTTTATATTTCTTTGCATTTTGGCATATGTAAGTCCTGACCAAAAACAAGTAATGTAGAACGTATTATCCAATCATAGGCCTGATGTTTACCAGAGCGCTTGAATATACGCATTATTCCTTCTCCCTCTTTCAGACATTAATTCCTTTGACAAACTTTCTTCATGTAGGAAAATACAAGAAATATATGAATGGCTCAAATTGACCTTGGAGGTGTGATATTATTCTCAATAGTTCACGTGCTTATTGGAAACTTGATAATTCCAGTTACTTGTTTGTGTGGATTTTTTTTCATGTTGAATTTGGTAGTACTTAAGGTTTTTTTTTTTTAAATAGGTTTTGTTTTTGTTTTTGTTTTTGTTTTTATTGGGGACGGGGGACAGTTCTTTATTGGGGAACAGTGTGTACTTCCAGAACTCTTTTCCAAGTCAAGTTGTTGTCCTTTCACTCATAGTTATAGAGGGTGCTGTTCAGCTTCAAGTTGTTGTCTTTTCAGTCTTAGTTGTGGAGGGTGCAGCTCAGTTCCAGGTCAGGTTGCTGTTGCTAGTTGCAGGGGGCGGAGCCCACCATCCCTTGCAGAACTCAAGGGATTGAATTGGCAACCTTGTGGTTGAGAGCTCACTGGCCCATGTGGGAATCGAACCGGCAGCCTTCGGAGTCAGGAGCTCGGAGCTCTAACCGCCTGAGCCACTGGGCCGGCCCAGTACTTAAGTTTTTGATGTATAAAAATATACTTAGAATATTTCATAATGTGGGTTTATATTAGGCTATATGTTTGAGAAGTTTTTCATCTTGTTTTAGAGAATATTTTACCAATATTTTAATGTGTTTAGCATGAATATAAGTAATTTAGACAGTATGCTTTTTAAAAAAGTGCCCTCTCCCCTATTAAGGGGTTAAGCAAAATGATATCTTAAAATTTTTTAAATTCAAGATTTGGTTTTTGTCTTCAGTGTGAACGAACCCATGACTAGCCTGAGTTTTTCTGAGTTGTTAATTTAAGAGCAGTTATTTAAAATAAAAAAGGAGAAATAAGCTTTCATTTCTTATTAGCCCTGATTTACCTTAGTACTTTTGCTCTCCTTTTCTTAAGTAAAGCATGTTGATGAGTTCTGTTTTTTTTTATTTTAGCTGAAAAGTTACTTTTCTTCCCGTATATATTTGGATGGCAGTCACATGTCCCTCTGTTTACGTGAGATAAATGTTAGTAGTTTAAAAGGGTGGGTCTCTTTCTTGGGATCTGTTGAATAGTATGGTTTTTAAAAGGATCTTTAAGAAGATGGTGTTCTGGTCAAGACAATTTCTGGTCTTTTGGCTATTTAATAATTGAGGAGAACTGCTTCGAAAGAGTAGGTATTTGAGCTCACTGTTTTAAACAGAGCCCACATTGTACTGTGTAGTTATTGGAGGTTATTTGGGGTTTTGTTGGCTTCTTTTAAAAAATATGACTAGCCCCCTACCTAATTGCTAATACATAAATTGTAACTCGGCCTCTAGACGAGTGGATTCTTTTCATTGCACATAGCCTCTACTATTTGAATTTTGTCTTTCTTCCCTGAATGTACCTATTGGCTAACTGGAGTGGACACTTTTTAATTTGTGATGGCAGCAGTTACTTCAAATCTCTTTCTTCTCTTCATTGTTAAGTTGTATGTTTAAAGGATGCATTTTCATTTTCATTTAGCTTCCTGGCCCTTGTCCATTTTGATGATTGTTACTCTGAATAAAACTGAGTGGAGCGAACCAGAATTTTGAAGCGTATTTATAGATGTAGAGAGGAACACTAACATTCCTAATATGCTATTAATATTCTAATAAGCAATATGCAGATTAGTTAGGTTTGGGGTACTGATAGCTATTTTTTTAGTGTAGTTTACTTCCCAATTTTTCCTAGAATTTCTGTTGAACATCTCAGGTACCTAGAGCCAAAACGGAAACATCATGCTTATTTGTACATGGGCGTACTCTTGCATTCTTATCGTAAACTGACCTGCAAATTAATTTGCTTATCTTTCTAGAAAAGAAACCTCTTATGCAGCTGTGGGTGGAGGAGTATTGGGATTTGGAGATTCTGTTTTTGTTCCTTTAGCGCAGGGCCCAGAAGCAAAGCATATTAAAATAAACAGTGTAAATTTGCAGTTTTCAAAAAGATATTGGTATATTGAATTTTGCCTAATTTTTTAGTTGCCTTTTTAAAGAAGAATTACATTTTTGGCTTTTGCTACCTATCTCATTGATTAGTTTTGTTTTTCTATGCAGTATATGAGAAATAGAAGCTCATAGCTGAAACCTTATTAAAAATTTTTTGAGAACCTATTGTAAAACTACTCATCTTCATAGGGATTGGTTATTTAGGTGTTTTGTCCAGGAAAGTGCAGTTAACATTTTATTCTTTGAACAGTAGGATGCAGGGACAGAGTCAGAAATCTCATGTTAAGAGATAATCATATATATTAAGAGGGGCAGTAGTCATTACAAAATTATAATCCTTCCCTCCCTCCCTGCTTTTTTCTTTCGCTCCCTCCCTCCCCCTCTCCAATCCTTCCTGACCCCCCCCCCCCCCAAGCAAAGGTACTTCCTTCCTGTCACCAGAGAGGTTAACTGAGAGCAACTAGTAGGAGAGTATTGAGTGTGCAGCAATTTGCCTTCTGTTAACTTCCCTAAGGTAGACCTTGGAACTAGTCAAAGAAATAAAAGTTAGGAAACATTTTTCTGACACTGGAGCAGGTCTTTCTGATCTTTCCGTAGCAATTATAAATATTGAACTACCTCTGGCACTTAGATAAAATGATCTTGCTTGGCTTTTAATTCAATTAATTTCTAGTGATTTGAATGACTGATTTTTTAAAAAATCTTAACAACTGAGACTTAAGTTTTCTGTTAAATTATAAGGGTTTTTTCTTTCTTAGGAAATAGGGAACATTTTGTCATTTAAGATGGTGAACCTAAACCCTGTCTTACAAAACTAGATTTAAAATTTTTAATTTCATTAGTAAAATGATGCCTTGTGATTTTTTCATGGAGGACATGGAGTCAGAAAATAACATTACAAATTACTCATGGAAATTCTTTACAATACTATTAATGATTTAATATACCTGAGTTACTATGAAGTGAATGTGTTCTATATAGAAGTGATTATAAAGAGCAAGTTAGAACATAAAATTTTTTTACATTCTTTCTTAAAATTATTTAATATTTACCCTTTTCAGCAGATTGTATGTGATCTTTGGTTTTAATCTTTTTTGGTCACCATCAGAAAATGTCTTCACAAAGACATCATATATGATTTATGCTTCTCCCCCTTTCCTACCCTTTGTATAAGGATTAAGTTTAAAAGGAAAATCCTGTAAAATAAGTGATTTTAAAAGTTACAAATCAGATTTGCTCAAGTTTCTTTGATCACAGTTGATCTTTTCTGAGAACATGATTAGGGCTTCCTTTTGCTTACTTGAGATGCGAAAAGTAATAAGGTGCATCTGAAGTGCAACCAAATCTTAATACCTGAAAATGTTAGAGCATAATTACATACTTTGCTCTTGACTTCTCACATTTTGGGGCGCACATTTGGAAAAGCAGCTGTCATTATTTCAGCCATTTAAATGAAGGCATATTATCTTAAGTGTTGATCACTAACTGATTATTTGAAATTCGATTGCAAAGCCTCCTTTGAGGGATGTTCAGAACTTCTCCCACGTTAAAAAAAAATTCTCCCTCTCCGCCCTCCCCACCCTTCCTCCAGAATGAACCACACTCTGTACCAGCACTGTAGTCACGGAATTAATTCTACAAGATTGATCTTTGGTCATTATTTCTTGAAACGAAGCTTTTACTTGTTGTACTGAACATTATCCTAAGTATTGCTGCTTCAAGACACATCACCAGTAAGAGACTTTTTGACACAGAAATGTGATTATAACATGGAGTTCAGCTGATGGTTTCTGATAACTTACTGGATTTTGTTTTTCAAGGAGAAGGTAGTTGGTTTTTGCTTAGGAAATGATAATATTTCAGCTGTTTATCTGTGCCCTGCAGCTGGCAGAGGAATGTAGTACATTGGTCATGAATTTGCGTCTGGAACCCTGAAAACTCACTTTACTTAGTGTTTCCAGAAGACGTAGAAAAGACACATAGTTTTTTATTTTCTTTTTAAATCATCTTGTTTGGTCAGGACACTGCCTCAATTTTATATTTACTATTTCTCTTTGTCTTTTTCAAAGCATGGTTCTTCCTAATAAGTAGGGGGCAAAAGTCATACGGAGGCCGTTGAGCCCTCTGAGAATATTGCAGTTAACACTGGAATTGCAACTCCATAAGGCTCGGAACATTTTGTTCCTACGGCTGCATCTCTAGTGCCTAGAGTAGTGACTATCACCCCAGAATATATGTCAGATAATGAATCTCCACCACAATGAACTTATCATAATAGCTGTTTTTTAGACAACCTGAGGTTTGGGCTCCTGTTCAGGGAGTAAGACCAAGCCACAGTGGCTTTATTCAGCTGATAAATGCTTGAGTTTTGATTAACGCTAGTGATTAAATCAGCTTCCCACCATGGAATAATCCTCCCCAACATGCCACAGAATCTTAGTTTGGGAAAGTCATATCATCGTCCCTCAGATATCTGAAAAGTTACTAAGCCTAAATGAGGAAACACTGAGAAGCTGGAAAACTTGCCCAAAATAGTGACATTTGTGAAGCTACTTCTTAAAGTTTAACATCTCTGAATTATTATTTTTCCCCCCTTCTTCCGCCTCCCCCCACCCACTCCGGTTCAAGCCGTTGCTTCTCAGTCTAGTTGTGTAGGTCACAGCTCCCTGGCCCATGCTGGGATTATGAGCCTTGCGCTCCGCCCGGCTGAGGCAGTCAGTTGGCCACTCATCCTGGCCACCATCCGCTCACGGCGGCACACAGCAGCCCGCAGCCGCTCACAGAAGCTCACGGCAGCTCTTGCCATCTGCCAGCCACTCACGCTGGCCGCTGGCCACTGATGGCAGCACACAGCAGCCCATGCTGGCTGCCGGCACATGGTAGCCCACGGCAGCTCATGCCAACCTCCGGCTGTTCACGGCTGCCCAGCTCCAGGGAGAGCTGTTGTTCACAATCCTAGTTGTAGAGGGCGCATCTCACTGGCCCATGTGGGAATCGAACCGGCACCCTCGGTGTTAGGAGCACAGCTGAATTATTTTAGTATTGCCTCAACACTCAAGTTTGCTGTGAATGTTTCTTAATGTTAGTTCAAGTGTAAAAAATGCCATTTCTTTTACATACAGTGAAAATAAAAGAATCCTTTAAAATTATTCAATGTTGCCTTAAAATTTTGAACTGTTAATTATCTTGCATTTGAAAGTGAGACAAGACTATGTAAAAAATATCCCATTGTTCTTTTGAACAATGTACCCTAGCCAAAAAAAGTGCTACTTTAGCCACTCCCACCCCCACATTTTAGGAAGCCTGGCCTTAGTTTTTTCTCATGAATTTGTTCAATCTGATTAGTTTTTGTAGGTTGTTTTTTTTGTTTTTGTTTTCTAATTATAGGAATGGTCCAAATTGGTATGCCTCTTTGCCCTTGTTGAAGCGGATGTAGATGGCATACAAATGATCACATAAACTATTCCATACAGGTGTCCATTCCTTCTTGGCCTTCTTAGGGCTTCCATGCCCTTCCCTTAGTCATTACCTCGTTATCTTCCAGAAAGGGACTTTGACTGTGTTAGGTTCCCCTCTCTAATGTAGCTGCACAGTGATACCCAATATTATAGTGTATAATATTCACGTATATTGATTTTTTGATTCTCTTTTGCTCTTAGAATGGATAAAGTCTTATCTAGTATACATGATTGTAAACATTTTACCTTTTATTTACCCTCCTTGGAAATGAAACTTAAGGGTGACTATAGTTAACCCCAGCCCCACCCCACTGCCCTGGCTGTCCATTAATGTTTAATGTGTTTAAGAATCCCTTGTAATTAGATACTTTAGGCTTAGATTTAATATACCCATTTTACTTTCTATCTCTTTAAATATATGAATGTTCAGGGCCACCACTTAATTTCTGAGGTATATATGACTTATATTATGCGATGCCTGCTGGTATTATGGGAAGGTAGCTTGTGGCACCAGAGAGCTTCTTTCAGACTCACCTCTATATGACCTTTATCTTTCAAATAATAGTCTTAATAAGTATGATCAGTTTAAAAATTTTGTTGGCAGTGTTTCACAACGACATACTTGTTCACAACCCAGTGCTTGTGGTTGTTGGGAAGAAGAGTTTTTGCCAGCATTGAAGCAGACCTGCCTGAATTTTTTTCGTTGAATCTCCCTGTTGTTTGGTCCATCTCTTGGAACTTTACACCTATGGAAACATCACACAAACACTCCTGAATGAACTTGTCATATCTTTGACAGAATAAATTATCAAGGAATTTCTAAAACATATCAGATGATTCTTATAGTAGATGTAGTGATTTCCTTGAATTAAATCTAGCACCATCAAGTCATTCTTACTCCTAGATTTGATCTGTTTCTTGGAATTGAATGCCATTTCCCCCCTAATTACCTGCGGGACATACCACTACTTGGGAGGCACCTTTAAAGCCAGCATATCATACCTGGCATTGCTTCCTTGGAACCTGCCCTGTATTTTTTTAATGATACTGTCCTTGTCCTACTCATCACAGGCTTTACAATCTTTGACAACTTGCTCTGCCTTTTTTTTGGTCCATTCCTAACCACTTACCAAGTTTAGGCATTTAATGCTTTCATTCACTTTGGTGTCTTCCTCTGCGTTTTCACTCTTCTTGAGATAATGGGCTCTTAGCAATTCTTACCAGGAACATCCTGAGTGACTTTCCCCCATCCAAACCATCCTGCTTGCTGCTTTCTACTGTTTAATGTGACCAGTTGCATATTATTATTCCCCTGCTCATAAAGCTTTTGGTTTCCGCCATTGAATGAAGTCTAGACTCCTTAGCCTGGCATTTCAAGGTGCATAGTTGTGTCTTGCCTTTCTACTCTTCCTGAATATTCTCTTGATATTCTGACCTAGTCTCTATTCCTCAAAAATGTTGTGATTTCTTCCTTCCATCCTCTCTTGAATTACTCCCTTCTCTGGCTCTTTACTTAAATCCCACCCACTCTGTAAGATCCACTTGAAATTCTCCATCTCCTATGAAGTCTCTCTGGACTGCCCCTCTTCTGATTTCTGAGCACATGCATGCATGTTATTGGACAGTTAACCTTGTAGTAGTACTCTGACACTTCTTAAATTATAGTAAGCTATGTCACATCACTTTTTATAAGTACAGTAAGCAGTCTCTCCTTACCCTCAGTTTCAGTTATCCGTGGTCTCAGTTATCTGGGATGAACCACAGTCTGAAAATATTAAATGGAAAATTCCAGAAATAATTCATAAGTTTTAAATTGCACACTGATGAGCGTAGCATGATGCAATCTCGCTTTGTCCAGTGTATCCGTGCTGTATACGCCACCTGCCCCTTAGTTACTTAGTAACTGTCTTGGTTATTAGATCTAGTATTGCGATATTACAGTGCTTGTGTTCAAGTAACCCTTATTTTACTTAGTAATGACCCCAAAGCACAAGAGTAGTGATGCTGGCAATTTGGATATGCCAAAGAGATGCCAAAGAGATGCCATAGAGTGCTTCCTTTAAGTGAAATGTGTGTGTGTATTGGAAAAAGTATATGAGGTGTGATCGAACAATACAGTGAATGTTTAAGTTAAAAAATATTATTACAGTAAAAGACACATTGCCATTAATCCCCCTCAAAATACTCCCCCTCACTTTGAACATACTTATCCCACTGTTCTTGCCACTTTCTGAAGCAGTTCTGGAAGTCCTCTTTCGTGAGTGTTTTTAGTTGTGCTGTTGTGTCTGCCCTGATATCCTGAATCGATTCAAAAATTTACCTTTCAGGGTCATTTTGACTTTGGGGAAGAGCCAGAAGTCGCATGGTGCCAAATCCAGTGAATAAGGTGGGTGAGGACACACTGTAATGTTTTTATTTGACAGAAATTGCTGTATACCAAAAGCAATGTGTGACGCGGAGCCTTTCCATAAGTGATCAACAAATATGGTGAATGCTGCTGCAAAGTGTCATCCAACAGACAGGCAGGGATCTTCATACGGGAAGCGGCCCATTGAACCTTAGTAACAGTGTGTGACAAGTTTCATCTTGTTTGGTGCAGTCAGTAGGGTGTGAGCTACGGTTGAGAGAAGGTGTGTTTTAAAGTGTGCTGTAAATCATACTCCATCATGACAACGCTCTATCACACATCGCTTCTAGTATATGACAATTCCTGTCAAATAAAAGTATTACGGTGTGTCTTCATCCACCTTATTCACCAGTCTGGCACTGTGTGACCTTTGGCTCTTGCTCAAAATCAGAATGATTCAGGACATCAAGGCAGCCACAATAGCGCAACTAAAGACACTCACGAAAGAGGACTTCCAGAAGTGCTTCAGAAAGTGGCAAGAACGATGGGATAAGTGTGTTCAAAGCTAGGGGTGGTAAAAGATATATGTAACTTTCATTGTAATAAATTTTAAAAATTTAAACATTCACCGTAGTTTTTTGTCACACCTCATCTATCAGGTTTGGTACTATCTGTAGTTTCGGGGGATCTTGGAATATATCACCCTCAGATAAGGGGACTACTGCAGTACTTTCTAAGTGGAATGTGCCTTCACATACTAATATTTCATGTGGTTCTTTTTTTTTTTTTTTTTTTTAACAGCTAAGGACAAAGAGACCTAGCATCTGTTCTTTTTAACAAACCTTTATTATTCTAAAGTAAAATTCATAGATAATATAATGTACCTATAAACATATTTTTTAAAAATCGACAGTAACTTTAGTATAGAGGAGAAATAAAAGGAAAAAAAAATTATGGAATGTATTTCACTATTGAAATACTTAGCAAAAATTATACTCTAGCAAGAAAAGGTCCTAGAGATTTACAAATCCCCCAACTTACCTGCTGTATTGTTTTGTACCTTGTTCTACAACTTAACAAGAGCAATCTTAATACTTATTGTGGTTTGTATCTGAAGTTGCAAATTATGAAAGCTTTATTTTCTTTCCAGTGTAGTGTGTGGTTAATATGGCATAAGTTACAAAATTTAAATTAAAAGTTACTGGGAGCCAAAAATGCTACTTGTAAGATGATTAGAACATTTTATTGCGTGGTTTGCTTTCCTTTTATGGTTCTTATTCAGTTAAAAGGTAAGTTTCTGGAGGTTATGGTAATGTACTACGTTGATTGACTCCTTTTACAGGATTTTGATAATTTTGTACAGTCTTATTCACATATGTGATTCCATGTCACAGAAACAGTCATCCCCAAAGGATGGTTGTCTGCAAATACTGAGAGAAAGCTTTACAAAGGAGTCAGATTGATTAGGTCTTTTATTTCTGTGAAGGTCAGATTGCTGCCTAGTTGTGACAAGAACTCTTTGTGTTTAGACTATCTCCCTCCCCCCATTTTTTACTTACGTATAAAAAAAATCCCTTGGTAGAAGCCAATTATGTATACAAAACACTTTAAACTACCAAGTCCAAGTCTAGATCTCCTGAAACTTAGTTTTTTAAAGTACTTGTTCCTGTGGTGGCAAAGATTTACCTGAAAAGCCATCAGAATGATGCTTTATTGATTGAGAAAAACTTTTAAATAGGAGTGTGTGTATGTTCTGGTAAATTCTGTCTGTACAGTTCTGTAGTTTCTAAAGGCATGCTGAGGCCTGACCAGGCCCATTTTGTGCAATTAAACATTTGTAAAATCTGTGGTTGACTAAATAGTCCACATTGTAACAATTTAAAAAATGGTGTATTATCCTGGCCTTCTAACTTGCAGAGAAAAGTCTTGTGGGGAGATAGAAGTGGCTTAACTTGATTCTTAGGGTATTTGTCATTGTAAAAACTACTGGTTTTTCTTTTGCAGATTTTCTTGTGAAACCTTCTAGTAGAAAAATTTCTTGGGACAAACTTCATTTGGTAAGCTTGTTTCTTTTCTTCCCTACTACTCTTTGTGTGCTATTTTGAGGCAGCTAAAACTAATTTACAGATTAATTTTGGGGGTCTGTTTGTTCATGTACCAATTATTTAGATGAGCTCTTATATTTTCACTTCAATGTTAAATTTTAAATATGGTGTTTTTTCACTGTGACTCAAGGAAGATTGCTTTTTTTCATATAAAAATGTGCCATAATACAATATGCTGTGCCTGGAAACTTGTATTTAAATTGAGATTAAATGAGCTGTAGCCCTAATCTTTTGTTAAAAGTAGACAATCCTTAACAATGGGGAGTTCTTTTAAATTGAAATTTGATTCTTGTTTTGAATTTTCTTAAATTGTTATATATCTATGTGAAAACCAAGGTTTCATTACTGGATTTAGTGGTATTAATGTGATGTTTTAACTAGAAAACAAGTTCTAAAATATTTTTAGTTTTGTCCTCGGTGTGGATATTAATCCCAGTCCTGTCCTTTTCACAGACCTGTGCATATCTGTTACTACCTAAGTCTTTATTGCTGCCTCTCGTTTCTGCCATCTGTTTAATTTAGGAAATTATAATCTAATATTATTGAAAAGAGAAGTTGTTGCTTTGGTTTTAAGTTTCTAGATCCAAATCATTCCTTAGTTCCAGAACCTTTAGTATGGCATTTTAGGCTCTTCACAAGTGGGCTTTAAACACATCAGCAACTAGTCACCTGGTTTCCCATCCTCCTACAGCGCCTTTGGCTGTAGCCATGCTGGTCTCACATACTCTGCAGTGTGCTTTTTTGTTTTGTCTCATTCTTCAGCTTTGTGGTTCCTTTCCCTGCTTTGTCTCAGTAGTTCAGAATCTGCTGGTTCAACTGTTAAAAGCTGGAGTGTTCACAAAGCCTTCCTTGAGTGCCCGGATCAGAATCCATTTCTCTGTCTTTTTAGTTTTCTGCTTGTTGCCCCCACAGGATTGTGAGCACCTTGAAGGCAAGAGCTATCTTCATATTTGAATTTCAGTTCACATAAACATTACCTGAGTCCTGGGATACCAGTGTCTTCTCACTCTAATTTCATTTTGATAAGGATTTTTGTTGTTTGGGTTTTTTTTGTTGTTGCTGTTAGAGTAAGGGAGAATACCAGATTCTGTGGTTCTAACAGGAATTAGCATAATCTTGATGATTCTGGGTATTGTTTTTTTCCATCTTTCTATGTAGTGAAGGAGTTACATAGTACATATATAAAATCTGTGACCTTGCGTCCAGGCTGCTCAGTGTCTCATTTGGTTGAGTTATTGTTTGTAAGTGTAAGTTTGAGTTATTGAGTGAGGAATTGAGTAATTTCTTCTTAGCAAGTGTCTGAAAGATGAGATACCGTGTTCAACTGGAAGATTAAATGATATTTTACTTTTGTAAAAATTTCTCAGACGTCACATCCATGGGGTGGTACTGATGGTGGAGCCCAGAGAAACCTGCAGGTTCCAGCTGTCAAATCTCATACATATATTAAGAACAGAGAAATCAGTTAACTCTGATGGTTGGAATAAGAATCTTATTCTTCATTTGGCCCGGTAGGTCACATATTAGACCTTTAGAGAAGGAATTATCTTCATGTATTACTTGGCTCTGCAGTATTTAATTTTTACATAGCTATGATAACATAAATGTTTATGGATTTTTAACTTTAGAATAATTATTAATTTTAGATAAGGCATCTAAGACTTATATTTCCAAAACAGAATGAAAAAGCGTTATATTCTTGTTTGAAGAAACATGGTCTAGGTTTGGTGAGATTATTAAATTAATTTTGATGCCAGGAAACATATAATTTGAATTAATATAATATGGGCTCCAGGTTAAAATAGACTAAAGTGATATGACAGTTAGATCCCATATGTGATCCTAGACTGGATTCTTTGTAGAGGTAAAAAAAAATAGTTTTAAAGGACATAATTGGGTCATTTGACCAAATTGGAATATAAAAGGTAGATTAAAGTGCTATATCAATGTTAAATTTCCTGAATTTGAAAACTAGTGCTGTGGTTATATACGAGATTATTTTTGTTCTTAGGAAGTATACACTGAAATAGTAAGGGGTAAATAGTCTAGGTATATACAACTCTTTTTTAAATGGTTCAGCAAAAATAAGTAATGTGTGTATGTATGTACGCACACAACGTATATGTGCATGTGTATATATGTATACATATGCATGTATATATTTACACACACACAGCAATTGTGGGAACTATCCTATCTAAAGAGGACAATGGTGGGAACTGTCCTATCCAAATTCTTTGTATGTAATGGACTATCTTACTTAATGAATGATTTAACAAGTGCTTATTTCTATATGCCAGTAACTATACTAAGCACAATATAAGCATTATCTTTTAATCCTAGCAACTCTTTGATGTGGCTGTTATTCTTGTTTTACAGATAAAGAACAGAGGGTCAGAGAGATAGCATGACGTGCCCTCCAGGTCATAGAGTTAGTATATGGCAGACTTAGGACTTATATCTCATCTGCCCTCAGAGCCATTGCTCTATGTTCTTGATTGTTTTCTTGAATGAAGTCATTATCTTCACACTGTCTTAGGTTAAATAAAAATTCTTTATGCAATATTATTTTGAGTTTCTTTTCTTTTCTTTTTAAAACTTCTATTTGTTTAAGTGTGTTTTTCCAGGACCCATCAGCTCCAAGTCAAGTAGTTGTTTCAATCTAGTTGTAGAGGGCGCAGCTCACAGTGGCCCATGTGGGGATCGAACCAACAACCTCGTTGTTAAGAGCGCCGCGCTCTAACCAACTGAGCTAACCGGCGGCCCCTTGAGTTTCTTTTTTAAAAACTTTTGTAAAAAAGTTTGTTTTCCTAATTACAAATGTAAAGTAATTCTAAAAGCATAAAAACTCAAACTCCTTACTCCTACTTTGTCAACAATCATTTTTCTGTACATGTAGAAACATGCTTCATAAATGATACATATACATATTTTTGTTTTAACCTTTTAAATTACAGAACATTAAAACTTCTACCAAGTTGATAACTGTGTATTGGTGAATTATTTATAATAAATAATTATTTTTAATAAATAAAAGAAAAAGTATTTGTAGTCTTTGGCAATAATCATATCCTTCTAAAAAAAGTATGTATCTTTTCACCAGTAAATTTATTTCCGTGAATCAGTGCTGCAGAAATAATGACTTACGCAGAAATATGGACAAGGATAGTTATTACAGCTTTTTTGATTGTAAAAGAAAAATGTAAATAACCTGGATGTCTCAGCAATTGAATGGTTAAGTTGTGGTTTGTGATAACATAGTGGAATACTGAACTGCCATCTGAAAGTATGGGCAGACACAAGAAGGATTTGATACATTAATTGAAGAAAAAAGTTACAGAACAATGAATACAGTATGATTCTTCCCCCCTCACTTTTTTTGTAGATTGTGTCTTTGTATATGCACAGACAAGTGTCTGGACAGAATTATAAATTAGTTAACATTGGTTGTACTTACATGTAGGTAAAGAACAGCAATGAGTGAGGAGGGAACTCCCTCTTACTTAAAAAATAACAGATTTATTGAGATATAACTCAGATAGTTTACATTCGACCCATTTAAAGTGTATAGTTCAGTGGTTCAGTATAGTCACGGTGTTGTGCAAGCATCACCACAGTGAGTTTTATCACTTCAAAAAGAAACTTCATGCTCTTTACCTGTCACCCCCTTTACCTTTCATCTCCCCCAGACTTAAGTAACCACTAATCCACATTCTATCTCTATCAGTTTCCCTGTTCTGGACATTTCGTATAATGGACTCATATAATATGTAGTCTTTTGTGATTGGCTTCTTTTATTTAGCATAATATGTCCAAGGTTCATCCACATTGAAGTATATAAGTACTTCATTCTTTTTATGGCTTAATAATAATCTATTTTGAATATACAACATTTTGTTTACCCATTCAGCCGTCAATGGACATTTGGGTTATTTCTACCTTTTGACTCTTTTGAATAATGCATATTCAAGTTTTTGTGTGGATGTGTGTTTTTGTCTCTCTCTGGTAAATACATAGGAGTGGAATTGCTAGGGCAGATGGTATCTATGTTTAATTGTTTGAGGAACTCTCAGGCTGTTTCCCAAAGAAGTTGCACTGTTTAACATTCCCACCAACAATGTATGAGAATAATTGTTTACTTTTTACACCTGTATTTTAAAATTTCTTAGATTAACAGTAATGGCTTAGTTTTTTCTTTTGTGGTGATAGTATAATTATCACTCTGGGAGCCACATTTTGCACATCAGTTGCTGAATATCTCATAAGGATTGGTCATATCTGCTATTTGTAGATTTTTTTATAAGGCCCCTCAGCAGCTGCTTGATTCATGTTGGTTGCAGTTACCCATGGTCTTGGCTTTTTCTTAAGATCTTGGACTTCCTATAGAAAGTTTATTTTTCCTCAGATGCTTAAAACAGTACCTCTTACTTTGAACTATTTTTATGTTTTCTTGTTTCCCCTCCTGACCATAAAGTCTTTAATCGTTCTTAGCCCCCACGTCTAGGCCTTTACCTATTGTCAGTTATATTCCAGCTTACCTTTCACACCATTATGCTTTTATTCTGTACTGCCTCCAGTCTAAATCAAGCCACCTTCTCCTTGTAATTCTTGATTCTGTCTTTATTCTTTTTGTTCTCTAATCCAGTTACTACACAGTAGCCAGAATGATCTTAAAATCAAATCATGTCACTCTGCTGTTTAAAACCTGTCAGTGGCTCCCTGTTGTACTTGGAATATAGTCTATACTCCTTACTATTTACATGATCTTTCTCTTACGCTTTCTCTTAAAGTTTCTTCAACTTGAAGTTGAACCACTCTTCTTTCTGACTCAGTACATTTTAGCCGTACTTCTTTCCTCCTTTTAATCCTTCAGAAATGCCAGTCTTTCTTGTGTCAGGAGCACATGCTGTTTGTTCCCTAGCTCAGAAACTTGCCTTGCCTCACAGAGAGGTCTTTTCTGACCATCTTTTCTAAAGTAGGACTCCCGTACCCCTGTCTCCTACCCCTAGTCTCTGTCTCAGCGTCCGGTTTGTGTCCTTCATCACATTTAGCACAATTTTTTTCTCTCTCCCACACTGCAATATGAGCTCTTTAGTGCAGAAACAAGCATAATGTCATACTGTCTGACACATACTAGGTTCAACACGTACTAATATTGACTGACTGACTGACTAAAGTTGCAGCACACCATATTGGAGTCTTTATTTGATGTAGAAATAGAAGGTGTCATTTCTTGGTAATGACTTTAAATTGATTGAGACTTTAATCCTCAGTGGCAGATCTTTGTCTTGGTATTTCTGTATTCATTAAAAAATTGGGGGCGGCCGATTAGCTCAGTTGGTTAGAACGGGGTGCTTATAACACCAAGGTTGCCGGTTCAATCCCCACATGGGCCACTGTGAGTTGCACCCTCCACAGCTAGATTGAAACAACTACTTGACTTGGAGCTGATGGGTCCTGGAAAAACACACTTAAAAATAAGTAAATAAATAAAATAAAAAGGTTGAAAAAAAATTGGACTTGACTGGGAAGATAGCTAATGGGGATATATCTGGTGTTCAAGAGTTTACTTTGTAAATGGAATTTGATTTCTAGTTCAGTGTCACTGCAGGTGAATATATTTCAGTTGGGATTGTTTACTCTGTGAAGCCTGTGAGAGTTTTTTGTTTTTTTAATTTTGCTAAAGAAAATCTTAAAAGACCCAATGCATATTGATATGTTTACTATATAAACTACTGGTTTTCTGACAGCTAAAATGTTGACTGTTTAAATTAGTTCTTCAATAACTGGGGGTTTTGAGGTAGAAGAACTATTATGTTAAGAAAAACTATTATGTGAAAATTTCAAGTGTATAAAAGTAGAGAAAATAGTTTAATAAATTTCCATTTACTTATCTCATTGGGCTTCAAAAATTATCAATTCACGGCCCATTCAGTTTCATAGATACTCTTGCTCGTTCTGCTTAGTCCTTGATGTATCACTTAATCTTTATGTATTTCCATTACATATGTAAAAGAAACTTAAAAACATAACCCCACCCATAACTACAATAACATTGTCAATTATACAGAAAATTAATAGTTCCTTAATATCATCAAATATTTAGTATGTGGTCCGATTTCCCTAAATGTCTCAACTTATTTTTATACTTTCAATCAGGATGCAGATAAGATCTATATATGACAGTTGGTTGACATGTCACTTTAGTCTCTTTTAATCTATAGGTTTCCCTTCCATCTCTCTCTTGTGTTGCAGTTTGCTTAAAGAATTTGGGTGACTTTCCTGTAGTTTTCCATAGCCTAGGTCATTATTCGCATCCTGTATTTCATTAGCAGTTGTAAACTGGTGATACCTATTTCTGTCTTTCCTTCTTCATGTATTAGATGGTATATTCCCCTCATCAACTACTCAATTGTACAGATGTTCAGTTTGTATAGGAAAAGCAGGATAAATACTAATTCTTTCCTCTTATTTTTACCAGTTTTCAAAAATAAGAAGTTGGTTATCTAGCATCCTCCAGTGGTGACCAATGAGAAAGAGAGAATCATTATGAACTCATAGTCAAGTATTGGGTTGGTGCAAAAGTAATTGCGATTTTTGCAATTATTTTTAACCTTTTAAACTGCAGTTACTTTTGCACCAACCTAATATATTGAAACTCAGTCCATTGCACTTATTATCAGTGAGTGTGTTCAGGTTGGCTCCCTAGTCTTTTTGACATACTCTTAGTAGTCTTTGATACTTTTCCTTGCTTTCCAATTTAATAATATGTTCCAGAATCAGCTTACATATCACCTTTTCCAGACTGGGAATTGGCTATTTCTCAGGAGCCATGGCTCCTTTTGAGGGGGGTGCTCTAGAGAACATAGCCTAGATGATTAGAATGTTCATTGCTGCTGGATTGGCCCCATAACTTTTTGCAGTAAGATTAGCTTTAGTATTTCATGAAAAGTTTGATTATATTCGTACTCTTCACATTCATTTTTTTATTGAGCTATCATTCACATCACATAAAACTCACCCTTTTGAAGTATGCATTTCCGGAGGTTTTAATATTGTATTTCCCCAAAAATAAGACTGGGTCTTATATTAATTTTTGCTCCAAAAGACGCATTAGGGCTATTTTCAGGGGATGTCTTATTTTTTCATGTACAACAATCTACATTTATTTATGTACAATTTACATTTATTCATGTACAAAAATTACATTTATTCAAATATAGTTATGTCATCTTCTTCTGGAACATCGTCATAACTCTCAAAACCCTGAATTCCGACTTGTATTTTTGTGACTCCATTTCCTGTAGAACCATTGGCCTCAATCTCTCGTGTCCAGCAATAGAGTTCTCCTTAAATGAGCACTTCTTGTCCATGTAGCTCATAGTGCATTGGCAACACAGCTGTCAGTGATTTTATCCCAGGAATTCTTCACCCAAGTCACGACTTCTTGCAGTCTAGGTGTCACAAAGTTTCCACGCTGATTTCTCTCCATTCTATTTTCAATGTAGTTATTGATTTCCACGCACAAATGGTCCTTGAATGGCTTGTTTATTGCAATAGCAAGAGTCTGGAGATAGGCAGTCATTCCTGCAGGAATCATTATTTGATCTGTTCTTCTCTCTGCAAGGAAATTCTTCATGTCTTTAGCACGGTGAGTGCTGGCTGATTCCCAGACTAGCAGACCTCTTTGGCCACCTCGCAAAACAAGTGGCAGCATTAAATCGACCCACTTCCTTATAACTGCTTGTGTGCACCAGGCTTTTTCGGTTTCAGGAACATAAATGCCTGAAACACGTTCAACATTATCTTTCTTGCCCTTAGTGATGATTAGAGGTGGGGCTTTCTTTCCATCCAGACGAATTGTCAAAATACAGGTAACACGTGCACTTTCGTAATGAATGGAGGGAATGTAGATTGATGAGGCACCCCTCTGATCAATTGTCGCTTGATTCTTGGCCCATAAACACTGCAGTTTCATCCATAGCAATCATGTTGGAGAGTTGGTATTTAGAAAAGTTGATGCCATCAACAAAGGACTTGAATGCAAGTGCACGTTTAATAACTTCAGTATCTTCCAGCTTGAACAGTATTGTCGATCTTAGAGACAGTTCATATGGCTGAAGGAAGCCATCCAACCAGTGTTGTGATGCTTTGAGTTCTTCTGGGGATATTGCTACTGTGGTGCCATTGCAAGGGCAAATGCTGGAATATCAGCCCTGCGCACAACCAAAGCCTTTGCTCTCCTGTCAGCAATCCATTCACAGATGATGTCTTCCAGCTCAGGAAATACAGTTGCCGACCTGATCCACACTTGCGCTTCTAGCATTTCCCTTGTTCTCCTATTGACTGAGGTTATCGTATTCTGCTCGCCATTTTTGGGCCATTCGGAGATCCAACTTCTTCTCTTTGCAGAAAGCCTTAAGATTCTTGCCCCGGGAGTCCTCCACGATTCCTTTCTTCTACTCTACAGAATAGTTCTTTCTTTTTGCACTCATCTTATCTGGGGGTCAAAATATTATTCCCTTTAAATCTACCATTAAATCAAGTGTTAATGCAGACTTAACGAGACAGGAGTGGCAACAAAAATGGTAGTTAAGAATGATGGTCCACACAAAAGCGACGAAAAATTGCAGGCACCAAAATTCAGAAAACGTTTCTTTATTTCACACGAGTGCATTAAGTATGTCACAACACATGACATATTGAATTATGAAGATTCACATTAGACACAACCACGTCCGTTCGTTATCAGGTGCGCACGTTATTCGTGCGTTGTGTCTGTACTCCGATTGGTCATTAGACAAGTCTCGAGTTCATCTGTTTACAGAGGCATTTACCTCTCGTCCATAGGCGCCTACTTGGGTATTTACAAATAATTATAATTTATATTATCATTTATTTTAAGTATTAATGTCAATAATATTTATATTTAATTATATATTATTATTCTTTTATAATTGAATACATCCGTCGTGTGTTGCAACGGACATACTAAATGTGTCCATCTGGCTGACGATCTTAACTGGGCCTTATTTTGGGGGTAGGGCTTGTATTACGAGAATCCTGAAAAATCATGTTAGGGCTTATTTTCCAGTTAGGTCTCATTTTTGGGGAAATACGGTGTGTATATAATGTACTAAACACCACCATTATGTATTTCCAGAACATTTTTGTCACCCTGCAAAGATACCCTGTACCCATGAACAGTTACTCCATATTTTTTCCTCAGCCTAAACACTGACAACCACTAATCTACTTTCTATCTCTGTGGATTTACCTATTCTGGACATTTCACATAAATGGAATTGTACAATATGTTATCTTTTGTGCCTGACTTCTTTCACTTAGCATAGTGTTTTCATAGTTCACCCATGTTGTGTCATGCATCAGTATTTTAGTCCATTTTACTGCTGAATAATATTCCATTGTATGGATATGCCACATTTTGTTTATTCATTCATCAGTTGATGGACATTGGATTTGAACATTTGGGTGGTTTTTTTACATTTTGGCTATTACGAATAATGCTGCTGCGAACATTTGTGTGGACATGTTTTCAGTTTTCTTGGATATACCCTGGAGTGGAATTGATAGCTCATATGGTGACTGTGTAATTTTTAAAGAATTGGCAAACTTCCACAGGGGTTGTACCATTTTACATTCCGACCAACAATGTGTGAGTGTTTCAAGTCTCCACATTGTTGACATAAATATCCTCATCACTGGAATTGCATTTTGAGTTCTCTGTTTTGCAAAATATATTAAATTCACTTCTATTTAAGTTGTTTAAGATATAACAGTTCGTATAAATGATAAACGTCTAAGTTTTGCTTTGTCTTGTGCACCTGAAACTAATTAAAAAAATAAAAAAATAAATAAAAATTAAAAAAAAAAAAGATATAACAGTTCGAATGTGTATGATACTGTAATTAGAAACACAATTCTAAACCACATACCTTTTGCAAAACATTAGGACAGTTTTTTCTTTTTTTTTAGATTTACCTAGTAGGTGTTTCTTAGTAAAATTAAGTTCCATGACTTTTTGTTCCTTTAAATGTAGAACAGTGCCTGGAATATAATAGGTATTGAATAAATATTTATTGAAATAATAAATGAGATAATTTTATGCTAATTGGTATCCTCGAGCTAGGTCAGATCACCAAGGTTTGTTTTGGGTTTGAAGAATGGTGAGAATGATGACTCTGGTTTGTTACTGAACCACTTAGTTCTTCCTCAGACTTCCAGCCTCTAAACAATGGAGTATCCCCAACTACTGTCGTTGGTCTTCTGTACTTGCTCCCGAATTAACTGGCTTTAATGCCATCCACATACTTCTGTCTCTCACATTCATGTTAATATTGCTAGCTTCCATCTTCATTTCCAGGCTGATTTATTCAACTCTCTTCATGGTATCGTCAATTGGATATCTCATGGCCATCTTAACATGTCTAAAATGGAACCTCTGATTCCCTGTTCCCCCTCCTGTACTTCTGTATAAAGAAGGGAATCCATTTCTTTTTACTGGTCTTCCATCATCAGTAAATGGGAGTCCTTTCTTCCACTTGCTGAGGCCAAAAAGTTTGACTTCTCTCTTTTCCTCTTATCTAATTCATTAGCTCAAATGCTATGTGGTCATTTCAATGTATATCCAGAATCCAGCAATATCCTACCATTTCCATCACTACTACTATGTAGTGATTATTGCCTTCTAACTGGTCTTTCTGCTTCTTCCCGTGCTCCTGGCACTCCTCCTTCCCCCAACAATCTGGTCTATTTCCACCCAACAGCCAGAGCCATTCTTTATAGTAAGTTATGTCAGGCCACCCTCTGCTCACAGCTGCACAAGGCTCCACATGTTCGGGGCCCTGCTGCTTCTTTGATGTTCTATAGCCTCTCACTTACACTGCTCTGAAAGAGTTTACTTTGAGTGTTGAATCCCAGACTCCCCAAAATATCCTGTATTCATGGAAGTTTAGCAAACCAGAAATGCTGGCTTTGCATGGAATTAACCTATTTTTTTTTTTTTTTTTTTAAGCAACTTCTTAAAGATCATCAAGCGCTTAGTAGCCTGTCTTTGCACTTCTAGTCGGGTATTATTCCCCCACCCCTTTTGTTGTTTTTAAAAACCTGGAAAAGGTATTATCAGCACAGTTTATGTGAAATTTCAGATGAGCATAGAATATTGGGGCAATGAGGCAATTTTTTCATATTTTGCTTATTAAGCCAGTGTGATTCCCGTAGGTAGGGAGAATCCATTTGGAATTTACAGATAAAACATCCTGTGATAGTACAGGAATATTGGTTTTGTGCTTGCAGGTTGGTTTTAATTATCATTGCTTTATTACTTTCATCCAAGGTTCATGACATTTTTCTATTACTATCAACGTTAGGAACATGAGCCTTTGTTCCATTTTTGCCCAAATAAGTTAGGACTGAGAGGATTTTCACAAAGGACTATGGAGTTTGGATTTGACTAGTGCGAATTGGCTGGGTAATAAACATTTTCTTGGCTGACTCTGGTCAGGTTTTTGGGTCTGTGTATATGCAGTTCCTTTAATTAGAGTGTGGCCAAGTAGGGGGGAAATTGCCAATTTTGTCCCCTATTTTTTTTTTTTTTTTTAAAGATCCAAGCGTAAAAGAAAGAAAAGCTTTGGCAGACACTGTGGAAGGGACGGGATCTCTCCTCCTAATCTGGGCCTCCTGTCATGGTAAGTACAAGCAAATAACGAGAAAATTGGAATTGAACTCTATCCTTAAAATTAAGCGAACATTAATACATCCATAGTTCGCCATTTTTGTTCTTGTAAGAAGTCATTTTACTTTTCCTTTCCCATAGCTTTTTTCTTGTCTCCTTTCTTTAATTATTTACTTAGTAGTAATGGAGTATTCTAGTGTATTAGACCCATTTCATTTTATTAACTTTAATTCTGTGAGTTAGATACTGTCTCTTTTTAGTCAGATAGTAAGTGGAGTCAAGACCCATGATTTTTGGACTCCAGGTTTCTTATTCCTTTTCTAGGAAGCAAGATGTACTGAAAACTGTGTGTGTGTGTGTGTGTGTGTGTGTGTGTGTGTATGAGAATTATGATATGGTCATACACATAATATATGAATTTACCTTTCTGGATAGAAGCAATTTCCTACCTTCCCCGTTCTATTTAAGGCAGTATTTTTATCCCAAGGAAAGTGAGGGCAGCTCTGCACACCCTGCCTACGTCTTTGACTAAAAAGATTATATCGAGGACATTTTAGTGACTTGAGGGCCCTTTAGGGCCCAGGCCCAGTCCAGGCAGAGAAGATGGAACAATGAGCCAGCAATATTTCTATCCTGAGAATACATAAATAGCGCTTTAAGGCTTAAAAAAGAATGGTCCTCTGTAATATTGCCCTGCTTCTTTCTACCTTGTGATGTTTCCTAGATGCAAACTCTGTTTCATGCTGGTGCACAAAGAAGGAATTGAAAAGGCCATGTTAATTTCAAGCTTCATTAGGGACATGGGTGGAAAATGCTTTTCAAAATTAAAAACAAACTAAAACAGAAAAACTAGTTGTGTAGAAACGTCATATTAAAAGGAGGAGAAAGGTAACTGCTTTCATCTCAAGCTGGGCCAATTTTTTCTTCGTTTATGGACATAACTGTGTATTGTAGACCCAAACACTGATGAACTTTTAATGTTATTTCTCTAGACTATATTTTATTTTATGGCCTTTCCCACAGAGTTTTTAATGAATTGAAAAATGTATGCCTTATATTTATGTGGTATATATGCCAGTGGTAATGAATAGCAAGTGATGAGCGGATGAAAGCCGCTCTGCCTGTACTGAGAGCTCGTCCTTCATTGTGTACCACATAGCTAGCACCCGTGTGCTCCGCGTCTGGGTGCGCTGCGGTCTCTGTGGTGCCCTGCGGGCAGCCTTCTTGATGGGCTCTGGAGATGCTTCTTGGTGCCGTAGTTGGGGAGCAGTATAGCCATGTATCTTCAGAAAAGTTTATTGGTTTATGGTTTTTTATTTTTCATAAACCAGCATTATAACAGGTTTTTACAAATACTCATTTACAATTCTACCACCAGAACCCATGGTTGTATTCATTTCTAACTAGCCCAATGTCCATATGTATAGTTTATGTAGTTGGAGTTAAAACGTAATGAAGTTTCTTTTTAATCTAATTTCTAAATGAATTAAACATTTATCCATGGTTGATTCATTGGTTTCTAATGTTCATTTTACTATATATAACATTTTGCAAGTTGTTGAACTATCAATTTAATTAACATGAATTTTAATATATTCTGTTGTTTTAGCATTTACCGCATTTACCTGAAAATAAGACCTAGCGGGACAATCAGCTCTAATATGTCTTTTGGAGCAAAAGACATTATATGTATATTATATAAGACCCGGTCTTATATTATAGTAAAATAAGACTGGGTCTTATATTATGTAAGATTTGGTCTTATAGTAAAATAAGACCGGGTCTTATATTAATTTTTGGTCCAAAAGACGCATTAGAGCTGATTGTCCGGCTAGGTCTTATTTTCGGCGAAACACAGCAGGAAAGTATGTTTTCATGTCATGTCATGGACAATCTCAAGCTCTACAAAGGGAGACTAGTATAATGAACTCATATATATGAGCATATATATCAGTCAGCAGAAGTAATCATCAATTCATGGCCATACTTGTTTTCTTCTGACTTCCTTACCCTCACCTTTTTGGATTATTTTGAAGCAAATCTCCAGCATTATCACAAGGGAAATTGTATTTTTGATGGCTTTCGAATACCAGTCTTAAGAATATAGTGACTGGAATTAACGATGGGACTCATAATTACTTTCACTTTTCCATTTTGGTAAGTGTTCCTACACACATTTCATTCTTAGGAGTAGAGTTGTTTTTTTTATCTTGGGGTGCTATATTTGAATTTGGTTAATAGGCATTTTGACTTACCAACAGTCTCTGCTCCCCAAGTTCCTTAAATATATATCTCTAGTGTTGACTTCCCCTCTGAGGTATCGACTTACCTCTCTTTATCAGCATAGTTTAGCCAATAGCAGAAACTAGCCTGGAACTGTGTTGACTGGTCCCTTCACAAGATTTTTGTAGGTGACTCTATTGACCTTATGGAGCTGATGGAGACTAAAAAGTGCCCGATTCCACAATACCTGTGTTCCTCAGCAATACCAGGAAGTCCTCCATATGGAATACATTCTCTCTAGTGCTAGTAAATGACTGTTTATAGCCTAGGAGAAATTTGTTTCCAAGCCTCTTATCAGGCCAACACTTGCCAGTTTATTACTTCCCTTTGTCTCCTTCCAACTCCTTACATAGCAACCATCTCAAGTTTGGCCTCCTTTTTTACCTGTGAAATTCAGAAACTATAATAAATTAGGCAGTTAATTCAACTTATGTTTAGCCAAATAATGTTTTTTAAAGCACCATTCTTCTTGAAAGTCAATGAGTAGTTTGTCCTAATGTTAATTAAATCCTTTGGGATTAAATGCGTTTTTATGTATAAGGGGGAAAAGTGAGTTCTGCAGCCTTTACAGGTACTGCGAACTGAGGCAGTCTTGAGAAAGAACGTTTATTTTATTGGACTTTAAAAAATTATTGTTTCATACTCTTGTACTGCTGGTCTGATTTTCAGTTCTCTTATGTTAAAAACCATTCATTGCATTTTCAGTTTTCAGTAGCTACTTTGGTTGTATACATTGGTCTGGATTAGCACTCCACTGACTATGCCAGCAAGAAGGAAATGGTAGATAACATCTCTTGCTTTCTTTTTTTAAGCCTGTTACATTATTTCACTTCTGTGCTATTTAAAGGGCAGTAAAAAACTAGGAGTCACTTAAAGAAATAATGGGTACCTCTGTAAAATTCTACTGAAGAGAACAAAACTTTAGGCCTTATACATTCATGTGAGATAAAAAGTTAATGTGATGCTGAGAGGCATATTTACAGTGTACCTTATGTAATAATTTTTAAAAGGGTGCTTTAATGTTTTCTAGCATTTTCTACCTGTCCTCTATTGGTTTATGAGAAAAATCTTCCTAAATTGAAGATTCCTGATATCTTTTCTCTTTAGTTCTAAGTGTAAATAATCAGTGTTCTTTTAGTAAGTCAAGAGCTACTTCTTAAGGATGGAAATAGAACTGGTTGTAGAGAAAACTAACAGAAAAACGAGTCCTTTTCAAATATGACTGTGTCCCTTATTATTCCTTCGCGCAGTCACAAAACTCAGGAAATGAGTGGAAAGGAATGACAAAAGAAAAATTCTGCGATGTTTTACATTACAGCAGCCTGAGAGTGAGAGAGATAGTTAACCAGTTAATGATAGCTGTGGGCCAACTAGCAAGACTGCTCACATTCTTGAATGGAAGTTGGAACTTTGAATCAACTTCCAGGTGTCAGTTGGTGGACCATCAGATGCCATAGCATCCTGCTTGAGCTTTCAGGACTGTTGCCTGTCACCAATCAAAAGTAGAAAATATTTCTTATTTACAGACAGTACACCTACCATAGAACTGCCCTGCTTCACCTTTTCCTATCCCCACCTCCCCATATCTGTATCCAGTGTCAATTCTTTCAAAACAAACTTATGTCTTTCTTTCCCAAAACATAATGTATTTTAAGTGCCAGTCAACTCCAGGATGGCGAGCATGTTGCCTTGTCTACCTAGTGCTGCTGCCGCCGGTGGTTTAAACTTCATGCCCTGAGACTTGGTCCTTTCCTGGCATATGGCTCAATATACCCTTTCTCTCAGAAAAGCTTTTGGCTGTGAAAGTCTTTGTGTGTTTGTTTAGCAGGGATAAAATGGAACAAATTGACATAAAACTCTTCTTCTAACAAGTTATTTGATGTTTATAGGAGTGGAGACATTTTACAACATTTTACAAACCTTTTATACCCTAGGTAATTGTAATTATATTTTTGGAGGCTCGAAGCCAAGTCATCTCTAAGATACACCAACTTCATTAAACTTTTCTTTTTGCTATAAAAAACTGAATAGGTTTTTCTACTTTTGCTTTTGAAATTATTTGATTATCAGCTACAATTTGTTGACAATCATGGTGAATACCTAGCACTCCTAGGGAAGTGACATTCACATACTATTTGTTTTCAAATATAACAAAAGTCTCTATTTAGTAATGAATAAAGTTTTGTAACGTTTGTAGCATTTCATGAGCCATTTATAAAATTGTTCCAATTTTATTTGAAGCCACTAATTTCTTTCTACATTTTAAATCTCAAACTTTTAAAAAGGCCCTCAGAAAGCTTTTGCCTCAAGATAAAATGGCCCCTTACAGGGGAAGGAATGAGCCCAGTCAGCTAGTAAAAGATGCTGGTTTTATGGGTGGTAGATGGCTGAGTGATTGTTATTCAATCACTGTGTGGTTCTTCCTGTCGTAGATTAGCCGTAGGAGAATGGTTTTAGAGAAAGCCTGACTTCAAAGGTTACAGCTTTCATCGATCGGTGTTTACTATTGGAGTGCAGTAGAGCAGCGGTACTCCAGCTCTTTGTTGTGAGGACCTCTTTTTATAGTTTTAACTTACTGAGGACCCCAAAGAGCTTTTGTTTTTGTGGGGTATGTTGTCTATATTTACTATGTTAGAAATTAAAATGGAAAAAAATCTTTAAAATGTTCGTAAGTTCGTTTAAAAATAACAAACCTGTTAAATGTTAACAAAAATAACATTTTTGATAAAAATAACTATTTCCTTGGCTAAAAAAATTAGTGTAATGTGGCATCATTTTATAGTTTTACAGATCTCGTTAATGTTTGGCTTAATAGATGATAGCTAGATTCTCGTATCTACTTCTGCATTCCATTTGTTACAATATGTTGTTTGAAATATATGAAGTAGTAAATCCAGCCTTGTACAGATAAGTTAGAAAAGGGAAGTGTATTTTAATAGTTTTTTTCAGGGATTTGTGTATATTCATCTTTATACTACACCAAAAGCTGATATGCAATAGTTCTTTAAAGGTTAGTTGCAATGTGGAACCTGAAACCATATATTTTTTTAATATTCTATTTTTATATTCTATTACATTACAGCCATTGGTCTGTCTTGCACTTCAAATGGATCTTTTTTCCATGAATGATTTTGTAACGTCATGCATTGGTCATTTTGAAAATAATGGTTCGCTCATCGAGTAAAGTAGATCTTCCAAATATAGACATATTTCACTATATAATTTCTTTCAAAAATCACATTTTAATATCACCACTGATCTTCTCAAAAAAATCTTAAGTATTGGGAAGCTTAAGTTCATGGTGGCAGATGGCAGGTTTTCCAAAATTCTAATTTTCCAATAAAAGCTTTATCACTGGCAACTAATAATGTCATTTGGAGAAAACATCTGCCAGATGCTTACATCTGAATTACTGTGTCTGTCAGTTGTTCTTTCAATTAAAAATTGTGCCTAAACGGATTAAGAAGTATAAATTACCGAGTATAAAAAGAGTCACGAGGATTTAAAATAACAGCATAGGGAGTACAGTCAGTAATATTGTAATAACTATGTATGCTGTCAGATGGGCACTAGACTTATCAGGTTGAGCACTTTGTAAGTTACATAAATGGCTAATCATTATGTTATACATCTGAAACTAATATATTGTATGTCAACTGTAATGGAAAAATTAAGAAAAATTTTAAATGGTGCTTAGTGAAAAAAGTGGTTAGTACATTGTAGCTGAAACAGTTGCACAAGTGCTTTACCTTGAGATAACCATAATACTTTAGTGTGCAACAGGAGTGTTTCATGTATATTTCTGATATAAAAAAAGACTTCAGTTAAGGTTCAAGATTTAATAAAATTTATCATTTTTTCCCCTTGCTCTATCAAGAACTTGCTAAGTGAAATTGGTGCCTTGATTATATTAAGGTGTCAGCAGTTTTATCCACCAATTCTTTTTGCATTGTTAGTACAAGTGTCAATATAGTGAAAAAAAGCAAACAATGTCTTACTATTATTGTGAAGGTGGTTTTGACCTTATAGAGCCCCTGAAAGGGTCTCAGGATCAGTAGACCTCACTTTGAGAACTACAGAGTAGAGTTACTAATATTATGATTTTATGATTAAGACTGCTCTTGGGTAAAACCTTAAGTGTTATTTATAGGTAGGATTATTTTTTTCTCTCTTTGAGGAGATGTAAAGAATTCTTAGAATTTTGATAAGTAGCATATGCAGAAATATCCACTAATGGTTATAATTCTTAGTCCTGTCAGTTGAGCATGATACGGCTTTTGCTCTTACAAAGTTTGCTATGTAAATAGATTCCATCATAATTTATACTCGTACTTTCCAATATATTGCTTTTCTCACCTGTCTTCCTGTACCATAAAAAGTCATTATGTAAAAGACTACTTTTTTATACTAAGTTATGATTAGTTCAATTCATGTGCCATTTAGATTAAAATTTATTGCTGCTGCTTTTGAAATTGCTTTAATAGAAATCTATTTTGTATTATAAGACATATTGAACTAGGGATGGTGGTTCACACATGTTTTCATTTTGAGAAATTCAGTTAAGCTTACATTAAAAATAACAAACCTTTCTATTATAGAAATTTCATATATAACCAAAGTAGACACGATGGTGTAGTGAACCCCCACTTACCCAGTTTCATCCGTTATCCGTCATGGACAATCCTATTTCATTTATGCCCCACTCACGTTCTCCTTACCTTTCCCTCTCCAGTTATTTTGAAGCAAATTCCAGACATCATATCATTTTATTCTTAAATAATTCAGAATGTATGTTTCAAAAATAAGAATTTAAGGTTATAAATTAAAGAGAAAACAAAACCACCATATCTTGGTTTCTCTTACAAAAAATGTACTAACAACTTACTAGTGCTTAATATAAATATTCATAATCTTTTTTTTTTTTTTTTTGACATCAGTGTATTCTCTGATTATAGGTTCCTTAATATATTAGATGGAAGACTTGAGGATGAATATTTTTTTCTTGAGTTTTCTGCCTGTTCACCTTGGTCACTGGACTCTCATTGTGATTACACTAATAAACATGGCAGGCAAACTAAACATGGATGACTAGGAGCTTTGAAATTACTTAAAGGTTTTGGGGTTTTTTCAGGATGAAGAGACTCGGCATAGCCTTGAGTGCATCCAGGCCAATCAGATCTTTCCAAGGAAGCAGCTGATCCGGGAGGATGAGAATCTTCAGGTAATTACAGGCCACTTTTGATTGTAAAATAGTATTTAGCATCATAGTAATAATGTAGCATAGCTAATGGTTTGAAGTAATACATACTATATAATATATATCTTCCTAAACCATGCACATAAATAGAAATGCAATCTGGAAAACATCTCTCCTTTTAGAAAGACTTATTTACTGAGAAGTCACTGTTTGAGATGATCATCTCTGTGTCATTCCTTCAGTAGTCTAGAATTTGAATAACTAGGTGTATTTGAATTATGTAAGTATAAACCCATCCTCTTTCGGTCCTTACCCACTTACATATTATGTTTTAAGTTTTAGTGTCAGTGGATTTATCGTTCACCTGACTTGTGTTTGAAGAATTTATTTTACTGCTTCAGAACTCTGAAGGGTTTCTTCTTCCATTTTGAAGGTTCCTTTCCTTGAACTTCATGGAGAAAGCACAGAGTATGTGGGTCGTGCTGAGGATGCCATCATTGCTCTTTCTAATTACAGACTTCACATCAAGTTCAAGGAGTCTCTTGTTAATGTAAGTGATTACGTATTGTTCTCCCACTCAAGTAGATGGAGAAAGGAAGTAAAAAAACTTGTTGATGTTCTCAGAGAGGATTGTTATACAGGGTTGGGTGTGAAAACACTGTGCTCTGCTTTTATCTCACTTGATGTAGCACTCGGGACACGAGGTTAGCAAGCAGGTCTTACGCTTGACTTAAAATGATGCATGTAGTTGTCAGCTGAGGTGTCCATTGTTTAGCAATACTGAATGATTTGCATTAAGTAATGCTGTATCATTAAACTTTATAAGGGTTCAGAGGCTATATACATAGACTTTTATTCCTCGATCTTTAGTAGTTACTACTGCCTCAGTTGAGATAATTTCCTGGACCTTAATGTCAAATGATGAGATGTACGTTGAGCTCAGTGCAGACTGTCATTACAGGATGAAGGTAACTCTCATGGCTCCTCAGTGGTGTAAGTACGCATGTAGATGTTAAGTACAATGTTTATTTGCGTAATGGACTATGTACTACTGAAAAAAGGAAGGCTGTCAGTTCTCAGGAGTGCATTTACTCTCTTCAGTTAGAAGGATACTCTCAGTAAACTGGTTCTTCCAGTGCACCGCCATTATTAATAGTTTTCAGTTAATGAGCCTTTCACCACAAACGCGCAAGAAGTAAATGCGGTGTTACTTCCACCAAATGAATGCCTTCTCCTTTCTCCACTTGCCAGCATTGTGCCTTTCTGCACTTTGTTTCTAGCACAGAGAAGCGTGTTATGACACTTATAAAAGCTCAGGACTATACTTTCATTCAGATTGTGTTTTGGGGTTCATTTGGGATTCTTTGAAATCTGTCACTTAAGTTCATTTTATTTATCAGTCCAAAAGATGCCCAACTCCTTCATCACATTCTTTTCTTACTCAAAAGACTCAAATGGCTGCCATTTTCTTTGTAGTCGGCTTTTATTATTTATGTAGTATTTATTATTATACTTTGTAGTTAAGTATATATGTCCAGGAGCCATTGTGGCCTGAATTTCTCTGGCGTCTAGATTTGGGCTACGATCATAGCTATTATGTTAGTTTTCTGTCCATCAGCTAAAAATACTCATTGGATTCATCAAGGAAAGAGACATGATGTGCTTTCATTCCATATAGCACTGTTCAGAAGTGTCCGTTTGGAATTGAGTGGTCGTGATAGGAGGGGACCGGACAGAAACATCTGTGAAATCCCAGCAACCAGAAATTCCCACCAGCTACTGTGAAAGTAATGACAGTAATACACTAGTCTCCCTGTGTCTGCAGTTCAGTTAGCTGTGATCAGTTGTGGTCCAAAAATATCAAATGGAAAATTCCAGAAGTAATTCATAAGTTTTAAGTTTCGCACTGTTCTGAGTAGTGTGATGAAATCACACGCCATCCCTGATGGCCCCAAAGTGCAAGAATAGTGATGCTGGCAATTCACATATGCCAAAGAGAAGCCATAAAGTGCTTCCTTTAAGTGAAAAGGTATGTACAATGCTCCCCGCCTTGTTTGCAAGGGGTATGTGTTGAGGCTTCCAGTGGATGCCTGAAATTGTGGATATCACTGAATCCTATATATGCTACGTTTTTTTCCTATACATACATACCTATGATAAAGTTTAACTTATAAATTAGGCACAGTAAGAGATTAAAATAACTAATAGTAAACAATATACTGTAAGGAAAGTTATGTGACTGGCATTGAGGCCCTAAGTACTGTGATAGTGACATGGTCAGTCTGATAACCAAGGGGCTACTAAGTGGCTAATGGGCAGGCAGTGTGTACAGTGTGGAGATGCCAGGCAAAGGGATGATTCACATCCCCGGCGGGACAGAGCAGGACGGCGTGAGATTTCATCATGCAACTCAGAACAGCACGCAATTTAAAACTTATGAATTGTTTATTTCTGGAATTTTCCATTTAATAGTTTCTTGCCACTGTTGACTGGTTAACTGAAACCGCAGGAGGGGGACTACTGTATGTATAGGAAAAATCATAGTATATATAGGGTTCGGAACTATCTATGGTTTTAGGCATCCACTGGGGGTCTTGGAACATATCCCCATGGATAAATGGGGGCAGGGGGCTGCTGTAATTAGTAGAGTTGTCCTATTTAATTTTGTGTTTAAATTGTATTTAAGTGCCTGGAATCAATGAAATTGTACTTAAATTGTATGTGGGGATGATATAGTTTTATATCATTGCATTTTCCAATACAGTCCCCTATTTCTCAGCTTATTGGTTTATGGTGAAGTATTTTAGAGTCTATTTGTAAATCTATTGGGGAGTAGGGTGTGTTGGAGAGAAAACATGGATCTGATCATGTCATTCACCAGCCTAAAGCCCTTCAGTGTTTCTGTACTATTTTTAAGATGAAATTACTTAGCATGGTGTCAGGCTAAGTGGTGTGTGATCCTTGATCCCTGCCAGCTTTTCTGTCTGTTTCCCTCCTTCTTTTCTCTCTTCTCCCTTTGGTGTTAATAAAACTACCCTCCTTGGACTATTCAGCTATATCTCACACTTCTGAGTTCTCTTTCTTCTTTTCTGCCCAGGGAACTTCTCTTTTCTGTCAAAACCTAATTTAGATGATAACTTCTTTTGTGAAGCCTTTCTCAGTCCCAGTTCCCTCCCTGGCAGTTTATTATACTCCTCTGGCTTCTTCTGTATCTTGAACACACCTTTACAACATTTACCAGATACGTAATTTTTTGGTTATTCGTCTTTGTATCTTCAGAATCCAGCATGTCTCCTGGTGCCATGATATTCAGTAAATATTAAGTGAGTTGAAGTTAATATGGGTTTGAAATGAGTATTAGAACATTTTAAATATACTGTATTTTAAAACTCCTTTTAGGTTTAAAGCTCATTGTAAAACAACATATCTGTGTGAATAGGCCTGTCATCATTATCTCTAACAGTAGCTGTATATAGTAGGTTGTTTACTGGAATTGTTGTTCCCCCTTTGTGATTGAAATATAATGCTTAAAAAAAACTTAACCCATTTACTTTTGACCCATTTCCTCACCTAAAAGTGTTTTCTCAGTTAGCCTTATAACCCTCTAAAGCATAGAGCCTACATGTCCCTTAAAATGCCCAAGATAATGACTTTGCACAGAAAGATGGTTGTGCAAAAGTGTTTGGGCATCACGGTGACTTTAAACATTTCAGATTGAGACCCACTAGGACCTCTCTATACAAATAAATTAATCGCATCAGAGTTAGTGCTATGGTTCCTAAAACAAACCTGTGGTTCCTCCAGGAAACAGTGGCTCCTCCTGCACTAGGTCTTGGATGGAGACCAGAGAGTTGGTCTCTCTCCCTTTCGTCCCTCAGCAGATAAGTATTTCAGTAAAATATGTGAGATCAACAAATCCCTTTTAAAGGTTGTTAAGTCTAAATAAAACATAATTCAACCATCAAAGCCCAAATGTGCCAGTATATATTGTGGCATGCCCCAGTTTGCCTCTTTTTGTATACTTTTAAATCAATACATTTAGCACCTTAGAAAATAACTTACCATCAAGTTTTAAATAGCTACCTGATATCATATATTCTCCTTAAAATTTTTTTTATTATAAAACTGGTATACAAGATTACATGTCTTTCAGGGGTACAACATTGTAATTTGATATTTGCACACACTGCATTTGCACACACAGTTCTAAACACTGTAAGTCTAGTTACTATTCATCACATAAACATTCTCTTAATTTTACAGCACATTGAGTGAAATGTGTCTGTAGACTTAGGTACCATAAACATCATTACGTTAATCCACACACATTCACTGGATATCAAGTCTCCAATTCCTAGGGTAAAGAACTCTGTAGTAGAATTGGTTAGTAACATTTAAGGTCATGAATCGCTTTCATTCTGTGCTTTGCCCAAACTATAGTTTAACGTACGAGTATATACAGGTATATTACTTTGATGCTCCGCTAATTTATAAACAAGTAAGTGTTCAAGTGGAATTCATGAAAGTTTAAAACAGTTTTTGTTGTGTAATTCAATAGACCGCCTCTCAATCTACTGCTTCTGAAATCCCAGTAAGTAGCATGAGAAACCTAGGCGGTTTTTGCACATGTGCTTGGAACAAATTGGTTTTGAATGTCAGATGCTCACCCTGCAAATCAGCAAAATGTGTCCTCTCTGCATGAGTCCCTTTGCTCTTACTAGACCACGTTCTAGTGGTACCCTATAATGAGAACAATTTGTGGGGTGAGGATAAAGCCCCACAGCTTATACATAAGCAGATGGAATTGTGACCTTTAAAAAATATATACTGAATTTCAACTAGGAATCATTTGTAAAATCAACATTAGTATTTAAAAGGACATTAAAACTTCTGTTTCTAGGCTGGTCTGTTAATGCTTAGGGAAAAGGTAGAAGTGTAGCAGCTGGAACACTGTTCTTAGCATTTTCCCCACATGTGTCCATTGTCTAACTGTAGTACAGCAAAAATCTTTATTCCCCAACCATCGGTAAGAGGTTAATTAACACTGAGTGCACTTTTGCCTTAGCATTCATATCCCAGCAGAGGCATATGAAACCAGTGCTAGAAGAGTAGCTTGTAAATATCAAAGATGAGCAACAAAATGTTTGTGTTTTTATTGCAGATTTTAGGTTTAGTATCATTACTTGCTTTATTTTCACTCAGTTACTGCCATTTTTACTTCAAGTGTGTATAGAAGATTAGTACTTCCCATTCGGGCTATACAAAGGGCATTTGTTTTTAAAAGATAGAAATTATCCCACTTTTAAATTCTGGTGCTTAGAAACAATACACATGCGCATGTGTGCATGGGCACACACCACACACACACACACACACACACACACAACCCAAGAATGAGACAGTACTGTGGATCTTTAATAACTGCATGTCTGCTAAATTCTTTAACTGCTGCTCTTCTGCTTTTCTTGGATTGATGCTCTTATGAGTTCTGGTGTTCATGATGTAACTTCTGGCCTTTTGAGCAACTGATTAACAGCACTGAGTGTGTTTTATGCATTGTTTTGAGCATGAGTTTGGTGAAATTTGTAAGGAAAAAGCACTGTAAAGGGAGCTAGAACTACTTGGCAGGTAGAAGGCAGAGGACAAAAGTGCAAAAAGAAAATGAGTAGCTACAGAACACTTGACTCAGTGGGCTAGAGAGGATTGGAATGTGACTGAGGTTTCTTACTACTCTTCCATGGATAGAATTGCTTCTAAAGAATCTTGGTTTAAATTCTGTTTGCCTCTTGAAGATCCCTGGTGGAGAGACCTTGTGAAAGAAAAGCTAAAGTCGGGCTCAGACACAAGGCAAGGGCAAGCTTGGAGGAAGAAAGGCGCACATATGTAATGGAAAGAGCCTGGGCTGGCGGACAGATGTGGATTCTGGTCCTGACTTGGCCACTACCTTATAGTGTAGTGGCTGACCTTCCTGGGCTGTAAAGTGGTCTGGCTCTTGAATCTGTAATTATTTGCTTATGAGGTTGGATACTGAGTATGTCTAGTTACAGAAATGGTGAGAGATCCTCTACGTATGTGAGAAAAGTTGAGAAACCTAAAGCAGTGGAGTAAACCTTTAAAAATGTAGAGAAACTTAGTATGTTTTGGTTGGATAGGTAAGGAAAAGAATGCCAGTGGAGGAAGCATTGAAGGGGGGATCATTGAGGTAGGAAGGAGAAGAAGAAAGGGAAATGTTCATTTGACATAAAATCAGGTGTTTCTCTTCTATATGTTCCTGTTCTTGCTGCATGCTAAATTTCCCTGCATGTAACAATCTGTATGAGTATTACAATCGTCTGTTTTCCGTATCTGTGACTTGAATACATATGGTGGTTTCTGGTGACCTGCTAATATCTGCATATTAGCAACCAGCATTTTTATTCTTCTTCCTTAAATTTGTGATGTTAAAATACATGTAAATTTGTATATCAAATGTATTTTAGGTAGCACATATTTTGCATGCTTTGAGATGTTTGATTCTTATTCTGAAAGTCTGGGCACAGGCCCTTGGTCTCTGGTCCAGCAGGAGAGAGAAAACTTACTTGTTCTTTGTAGCAAGGTAGCACAGGCTGGGCCACTCTCTGCAACAGCTGCTAATAACATTAGTTGGTTTTCAAGCGATGAAGGGGACCTGAGAGGCAGGTGACTGCTGAGAGAGCAGCCTCTCCATGTGGATTTGTAAAGCTCACTCTCACTGCACCCCAGATTCTTCCCATTACCTGTGACTGGAATTCCTAAGTTGTGACCATCTGCGGTTCAGAAAGCAGAGGCTGGTGGCATATAGGAAGGTGGGAAGCTTGTCCAAGGAAAGCTGGAAGCAGGCAAATTTTAGTTGGTGAAATTTTAGAAAATTGATATTAGAACTCAGGCTTCTTAATTGTCAGCCAGGGAGTCACTTTTTTTTAAAAGGTGGGAGGGTTGGAGAAGGGAGAGAGGGATGCATAAAAAAAAAGAAAAAAAAAACAATATGAGAGTTTATTACAGGGCACGTAAAGGACTGACCTGAGAATAAATCAGTGTCCTCTTCTTAATCTATTCCTCCTTTACAGTTTATCCCTTACTGATATATTATTGTAGTTGTTGTTTTCCCTCTTAGATGTACAGGTCTTGAAAGAATGTTTAGCCGCATCAGCTGCAGCTTCTCATAGCACCTTGGGGTTAAGGACTTAAACACAGAGCCAGTGCTCTTTTTGTCTCAGAACCCAGGCAAGATTTCATAGTGTTTCTCTTACTCCCCGTCCCATTACAAGTAAGGGAATTTTGTAGATTGTAGACTTAGAACTAAGCAAGAAGGCTCTGGTCCTGAGGTGGAAACTCCCAGCCACTACCTGAGTGTTACAGTTTTGCTTTCTTCCCTTTTTTAAATCCCGGCCCCAGTTTCTGTTTCTTTGTCCCAGACGTCCAGCACTGGGCTTTTTTTTGGTCCCCCCTCCTTGTTCTTAGAGTTCTTTGCTGCGTCTGGCAACTGCGTGGTGGGACAGGGTTTCTGAAACTGGCTTAGCTGACATGAGGCCCCATGTGCAGGCAGCGCTCCCTGTTCTGTCTGTGCTGGAGGAGACTGCCTCCCTCTCTGCTGCTAAACATGGGTTGTTTGAATGCTGCTTGCAACTCGCAGAGCCACAGTTTGGCTAGGGAGACAATGTGAGAGACAGTGGTCTGTCCCTTTCCAAGGAAAGAGAATATCCACATTTATTCTACCAGGCTCTTTAGAAGTTTTGGAAATTGCTTTTTGAAGCCAGAGGTTGAGTCAGGATGAGTGGAGGGATGGGGGAGGAGTCTCATGTTAACTTGAGGGTTTGTCACCCTGTTCAGATGCATTTCCTTCTGTTTCCCTTCTCTGATCCTCTTCACTGTTGTATTTCCTCCTATGTTCAGTAGAGGCTGCTGACCAGATTGGCAAGGAGAGAACCATTCTAGCTTGCTCATATCTCAAGCCTCACGTGGCAAACAAGGGCTCCTCTGCTGGTCTTTTAAAAGCACATTAGACCAGTTGGAGGACCTTTGACCACTGTGTGCCTGCTCCCTCCTGCTTGATCCCTGTGGGTCTGTTCTATGAGCAGAGGGCCTGACCAGCAGTCACTGTCCTGTTGTCTTACCTGTGCAACCTGCAGGCAGTGCAGACCTCCAATCTTTTTTAGGGTGCTCCTTTGTTGACAGAAAAACCACAAACTCACTTTGTCATTTAGGGCAAACGACAAGTATAGTCTCACTAGCACCTTGATCTGCATTTCTTTTCTGTAGACAAGATAGGATTACCATTCTGGTTCCCTTCAGCTTCTGTGCATTACAAATCACAGCTCGCCATAGCATCTAAAGTACTACTTTGAGTGATGAGCTTAATGCCTGAGAAGATGACTTGTTTTCCGGTCCTTCCCGAGGTGGTGCCTCCTCTTGGTGACTTGAGGCCTGTGATTTAGAGATCAAAGAAAAGCCGAATTCACTCAGTGGTAAATCAATTGAGTATTATTGATCCAGATGAATTTGCAGCACTGGTTACTCCTTTCCACTGTGGAGCGTTCTCATCACTTTGGTTGGACACATTGAAGAACTGCAGGGTCGCTGCCTTTCTGACTAAAGGGGGACTTCATGTTTTTAATTGCAGGTTCCATTACAGCTGATAGAAAGTGTGGAATGCCGAGATATATTTCAGCTTCATTTGACTTGCAAAGACTGCAAAGTTATCAGGTATGTGGCGTGTGGATGCTGCTGTTTATTGTAGAAAATACTTTTGAAAGAATGGACCCATAGTTGGGTAACAGAAAAACAACTTTTGAAAGTCAGCCTTGTTAGGAATATTTTTCTGAGTAGTTAGTGTCTGAAATAGTTCATCTTTAGATTACTTTGCTATTTGAAAGGTATTTTTAAATTTCTTACTTGGAAATAATTTCAAATTTACCAAAAAATGCAAAATCTAGTACAAAGAACAGGAGTATTAAAAACATTTTACTCATTTGCTTTATCATTTGGGGGGGGGGAGGGGAGAGAGAGAGAGAGAGAATGTATGTGTGTTTCTTTTTCTGAATGATTTGAAAAGTAAGTCAATGTAATCATGGCTCTTCACCTTGTAATAGTTCAGTGTTCTTTCCTAAGAATAGGAATATTTTCTTACATAACCACAATATCATTATCAACTTAACTATTTTACCCTTATAATACTTTTATCCAATCTACTATTTATGTTCCAATTTTGTCAGTCGACATGGTGATGCCTTTTATAGCCTTCCCCCTCACTCCCATCTTGTTCAGAACAGGATCCAGTCAAGGTCAGATACTGCATTTAGTTGCCATGATTCTGTAGCTTTCTTTAACTTGGAACATTGTCCACCACCTTTCTTTGTCTTTCATGACATTTTGAAGAATACTGTCTTTTATTTTAATAGACTGTTTCTTATTGTGTGTCTCTCCAGTGTTTCCTCATGGTTAAGTTGAGGTTGTACATTCTCAGCTGGAGTACTATATGTATGAAGTTGTGACCTTTCCAGGGTATTCTGTTATGTCTGGAGGCAAGCAGTGTCCATCTGTCCCTTATTGTGATGTTAATTTTGATCACTCTGTCAAGGTGTTGTCTGCTTTCTATATAATTTCTGTATTTTTCCCTTGCATCTAATAAATAATCTATGGTAAACACATTAAAACAATGCAGATTCGCAGATTCCCGCTTCTCATTAAATTTCTCCATAGATTTAGCATCCATTACTAATTTTTATCTGACCTGATCTTTACTAGAATGGTTGCAAAATGATGCCTTGATGTGCCTTTTTAAATTTAGTAGCTCTAGAAGTTTTAAATTCTCCACGATTTTACTTTATCTGTTTGACCTGTCCTGGAGTACCAGTAAACCCTGTTTGGGCATATTGACAAACCACATCCAGTGGGACACGGGAGAGGTTTGAGTGACCTCCTTGGTTTTAAGGTGAATATTTAAGTTGCTTTTTAGCCATTGAGATTTGGCTTGCTTTTGATAGATACTGGCAACAACTCACAGTTTAAAAAGGTTGTTTATTAATGACTCAGTTTTAAACACTGCATTTGAAAAGGTGAAGTATTTTTTTCACTAATTATTTTAACTTCCTAGTTATATATACTGAAAATTGCAATTGATAATATAATTATTTTGTTCTCTCCATGGTCACAACTGAATACTATATATCTATGGTAGATCTAAAGTTGCTGATTTATTCTAATTGCTCAATAGACTAATTTTGAAATTATTCCATAACTGGCCAGAAGTACGGCTGTGATTTATTTTGAGCTCAGCCTAATATATCATAAAAAAACAAAAAGAACTGCTCTAAACATATTTCTTGAGAGGGACAACTATAAAGCTTTGATGGAAGAAATAGAATGAAATTCCACTCATGGAAGAGAATGACTATCATTTTACTTTAATAACTGACAATCTCAGAAGAGATGTCATTCATGAGTCTAACAAAGTAAGTTTTCCACATGTCCAGTTTTCTTCTTTTTGACATTTTGCACCATTGGCTAAAATTTGTAAGCTTGTTTTTACTATAAATGATGAATATGTGAATGACCGCCTCTAATGTTTTCTTAACTATAGTTGTCACTTTATCATGAGTGGGCACTCTTGAAATGGTGGCTTCCCTTAGGTTTCATTGTCAACTGTCTTCTGATTACATCCATACTTGTTTGGCTTTACAAAGGTGTCAGTTCTCAACCTTTGAGCAGTGTCAAGAGTGGCTTAAGAGACTGAACAATGCAATCCGACCACCTGCTAAAATAGAAGATCTCTTCTCATTTGCATACCACGCTTGGTGCATGGAGGTCTACGCCAGTGAAAAAGAGCAACATGGAGACCTGTGCAGACCAGGTAGGCCTTTCCATACCATGCAAATGATGGCTCTGTCGAACTGCTGCTTGCGGAACCCTTAACATGATATGAGACTACTAAGCATTCACCTGTTTAATCAGTGTACATTTTATGCAGCCCCTAGCATGTGGCCATCATTCTTCTCAGTAGAACATGTTTCTTGCCTTTTGGGGAAGGAAAGAACACTACACTTGGCATCACAATCTACTGGGCCTAAAATCCAATTATAGTAGGATTTGATGGGTGTTATGGAAGACTAATGGATGGGAGCCATGAATGATGTATTGTATACATGTCAGGGAAGACTTCACGTTAGAAATGGCTTTCTAATAGGCTTTGAAAGTCGAGTGAGAATTCATTTGATTGGAGAATGGGGAAAAGAACGATAGAGCAAGTAGCCTGAACAAAGAGACAGAGGGTAAGCCACAGAATAGAGTACAGAATGGCCTTTCATTCACTATCTTCAAATTTTCGAGTCATAGATTACCTGTTGTCACCCTTTTCATCCTATAGGTGATGAAACAGAGGTCCAAAGAGGCCAGGTGACTTCCCTTAGGACAAACAGAGAAGCTAAGCCTGTACTGGAACTCAGACTCCCTGAATCTTTATTAAATCTTTGTCCCACTGACTATTTATTCTCCCTCAGAAGTGGCTTTGACCAAATACATGTTATTTTTCTGCATGTAGTTGTCTGTGAACTTTATGTTGCTCTAAATAGAACTTTGCTGGTCCAGCATTGAATCTTTAGTGTGTCCAGTTTGGGAACAAAGTCTTGAATTCCTAAGCAGTGAAAAGTTGAGAGCTTCCTTCCAATAAAGTTTACTCTTGGGACTTTTTTCTTTTCTTTTTCTTTCTTTTTTTTTTTTTTTTTTTTTTTTTTTTTAAGATTTTATTGGGGAAGGGGAACAGGACTTTATTGGGGAACAGTGTGTACTTCCAGGACTTTTTTTTCCCAAGTCAAGTTGTTGTCCTTTCAATCTTAGTTGTGGAGGGCACAGCTCAGCTCCAGGTCCAGTTGCTGTTGACAGTTGTAGGGGGCGAAGCCCACCATCCCTTGTGGGAGTCGAAGAATCAAACTGGCAACCTTGTGGTTGAGAGCCCACTGGCCCATGTGGGAATCGAAACCGGCAGCCTTCGGAGTTAGGAGCACGGAGCTCCAACCGCCTGAGCCACCGGGCCGGCCTGGGACTTTTTTCTTTAAACCTCAGTTTTTAATCCTGAATCTTCAATCTTGACAATTCTGTCCTGGTCATTTTAAATATTTGAGACTAGTCTGTCTATGCTGGCATCACTTTGTTACCGGCTCATTCACTGGTTGAAGCTTTTGGTTCATATTCTTGTTTAATTAAAATATAACAAACATAAACATCATCTTATTTTTAAAGACGTTTTTGATAGATATTTTTGTTTGGCCCTCATGATCTCATCAGACAAGCAGGATAGATTGGTATCTCTGTTTTGGGAGCCAAAGAAAAGGAGACTCAGCGGTAAAGCCTGTTGCTAAGTCCCACTTATATTTGGTTGGCAGTGACAGAGCTAGGACTTAAACCCTGTTCTCAGCTATTGAGAGCCAACTATGTGGGGTGCTGTGACTACAGAGATGAAAAGCAGAGGCACCTGTCCTTGTCGAGCCTTGAGGAAATCCACAGGAATCCCAGCTTCCCGTGAGCCTGGTCAGGCCAGGGAACCCAAAGTCATCCATAAGAGACCACGCCAACCTTGGGAGGTTATGAGAATGTGCTTTTAAACTCTCTTCACCCCCTTATCCATTGCATCTCTTTTTCTTTCTTTATTGAGATACCATTGTACTTTTTATATTTTTTGCTCTTTTCAAGTTTTTGTTTATCCCCCAATGAAATGCACAAATCTTACGTGTAGATTTGCTGAGCTTTTAACCATTATATCTTATTTATTAAATTTTTAATCTCTACCGTCTCCTAGGATAATAAAGTTAATGAGTTTATCCTTGTGCATTATGTTATATAAGATTTAAGACTTCTAACTCCAAAGATATTCCCTGGTTTTGGCTTGCCAGCGTTTAGTTAACAAGGCTTACTTTCTCCTAACCTGTTCTCTTACAATTCCAGACTGAAAATTCCTCATCCTTTTAGATGATTCCTTATTCCCTTGATAATTTCAGTTGTTTCTTTTGTGTTTGCACCAACTCTTAGGATATTCCTAAGATGTGCCAGGTCAGAACTTCACTCTCGTCTTTTAATTATGGATGGCTTTGTCCTGAGCTGGGATGACTGGTCCTCAGGTCCTTCCCTTTCTGATGATATTTGGTATTCTTTGGCTACCAGGCCTTACAGATGTCCACAGTGTCCTCTGTCTTTTCGTGGGTTTGTGATGGGTGCAGGCATTTGGGGGGTAAAGTACTGATTTAGGAACTAAAAAAACTGAATTCAAACCCATACTCTACCATTTAATTAAAAGAATAATTGGGCAAGCCATTTATCTTCGTACTTTAGTTTCCTTTTTTCTTCCTGCCCAAGCCGATCTGGATATCCTAAAGATCAAATCTGTTATAATGGAGAGTTCAATTCAGTAAATGTATGAATATCTCCTATGTGCCATGCTTGTGAAAACATTTTGGAAATTATGAATATACTATGAAGGTAATGCCTTGCCATTGTAACTAATTGGTTGGAACCTATTCTATGAGTAAAGTTTGTATTTTTTTCTTCCTATTATATACAGTCCACACTGAAGTTAACCTGCTACCAATCACATGGAATCTTACTGTACTTCAGTGACTTGATTTGAGTGTTTGTGTGGCTTTTTCCTTTTATATATTTTCACTGCGGAGTACAGAGGAAAAGCTTGCTGTTAAAAAAATAACCGTGGTGGCATTTTTAAAGCCAGTCAACCTTGTTCTGCTGTCTCCACCCAATATTGTTGAGTGTTAGTGGTGGCTGCATCATTACTCACCAAATATGAGCATACCAGACAACCACATTCTTATAAGTCAACTTTAGGGTGAGACAGCACTTGAAATATTTCAAAGTGATGCCTTTGTATAATCTGCCCCAACACATGAGATCACAAGCGTAGACGCTGAAGGGTAGAAGTTAGTTTAGTGTTTCAGCAGTTAATAAAGCCTTGTATGGATTCTTCCCTACCTAGCCTGAGAGTAGAATGTGTCAGAGAGGAGGGAATTGGGAAAATTACATCATTACCTTTTACTCATAAATCTTAAGTTTCTGACTGTTGAACCTGTCATAGTTAAGCCAGCCATACTGTGGCCACACATCGAGGTCTTAATCTGCTTTAGAAGAAGACTCAACATTGCTATTGGAGTTCACCTGTGAAACTTGAAAAAGCCTTTGTAAAACTCTTGACTCTGCTCTCAGCCCCTTCAAACTCTAAGAAAGGAATGCGCTGAAAGCTCAAAGCCTGTCTCCTACGTATGTGCTCGAGTTCTCCTTATCCTGTAGCTGCCGATGCGGGGATCATTCTGGGCTTAAGCATTAATCTGCAGTCCTGACAGATGACTGGGCAGTTCCGTTTGGTAGCATCAGACCCGCTTCTCTGACCTCTCTTCTGTGAAATGCCAATTAAGCACATTTTGTTTAACTACGAACAGCATATGACTTTGGGTCTCATACTGTTGTACAGCTGCCTGTTTTATAAAGGAAAAGCTCTTGCCAACAGAGCTTGTCTTCGGAGTTAGAATGCAAACCCTTAAGTGTACATCTAGACAACTGTACTGGTACTTTTATTCATAGAACAAAATGATTCCTCCCTCCATATTTGAAAATGAAGAGGGCTAGTTCTCACCTTCTTGGACTCGGCGCTGTTCTTCTTTCTCAAATCCTGGGTAAAGGCCTCACCCTTCTATCCCAGGCCTTTAAGCTGTGAATAAGTCTGGGCTTGGTTATTTAGAATCAGCCAGGGAGCTAGCTAGACTTGTGGGGAAAATTTTTTTGGACTACCACTTGACACTGTGGTTGTGATAGAGGGACTCATTACTTTAAAAAAGTTTTCATTTCCACGAAAATAACAAGTGCTCGACTGTATTTGTAGGATCAAAAATACTAAATGTTAAAAAGGGCTAAATCCTCATTTGAGGTTGGGGGAGGCAGACAGAAAGGGTTGAAGTGGAACTATAAAACTGAACGAAAAACTTGTGACCTTAATACTTCAATTAGGCTATTACAGCATCTCTAATGTTGAATCAGTGGAGACAGGAGATGTGCTTCGTATTCACTTTTCTGGCTGAATAAACATAAGTGAACTTCTGATACAGTTTGGCAAAAAGTCAATTGAATTATTCATGTATTGTGAAGTCTGTGGCTAGATTTTTTTTCAGAAAGCAGTGGTTTTCAAACTAGGTTGTGATCTACTAGTGAGGTCATGAAATCAGTTTTAAGAAATGAAATATGAAATGAAACATTTAGGATAGGAAATATCAAAATGCATCACACATATAATGGTGGGTATTGTTTTGTGAAATCCTTTGTAAAATAAACATGTTATATTGAATTGTGATGTAAAACATAAATCTTATTGTGGGTTGTGATGGTCAGTTTCAAAATTTATGAAATCATTGCTTTAAAGGTTACAAAGATAATTAAAACTCACTCCTTGCTCTCAAGGAACTTGAAATAACAGTTTCTATGCTTGCCACGCAGTATATGTTTCTTTGTGTATGGCAGAATTTCATGCTCTAGATGGTGGTTCTAAGCCCTTCTTTGAGCAATGGTCCTAGGTATGTAGTGAATTGCCAGTGGTGGTTGGCAGAGGTAGTAGTGATGATGATGATTTTGCCAGTGATTGTCTTATAATTATAGGATCCTTTTAGGGTATCTGTGTGGGTACCTTTTAGGGTACCTTTTGTAAAGAATTGGAGCTGTGTCACAGGATGGGGAAAATCTCATTAATTAATGAACTTGGATATTGCCGTAGTTTTATAGCTTTTAGATTGGAATTATACGTGAAGACTCTCTGTCTAGTATTCTTTTTTTCTTTTTTTTTAAAGATTTTGTTGGGGAAGGGGAGCAGTACTTGATTGGGGAACAGTGTGTACTTCCAGGACTTTTTTCCAAGTCAAGTTGTTGTCCTTTCAATCTCAGTTGTGGAGGGTGCCGTTCAGCTTCAAGTTGTTGTCCTTTCAGTCTTAGTTGTGGAGGGCGCAGCTCAGCTCCAGGTCCAGTTGCCATTGCTAGTTGCAGAGGGCACAGCCCACCATCCCTTTGCGGGATTCGAACCGGCAACCTTGTGGTTGAGAGGACACACTCCAACCAACTGAGCCATCTGGGAGCTCAGCGGCAGCTCAGCTCAAGGTCCCGTGTTCAATCTTAGTCGCAGGGGGCGCTGCCCACCATCCCTGTGGGACTCGAGGAGTTGAACTGGCAACCTTGTGGTTGAGAGCCCACTGGCCCATGTGGGAATCGAACCGGCAGCCTTTGGAGTTAGGAGCACGGAGCTCCAACTGCCTGAGCCACCGGGCCGGCCCTCTCTCTAGTATTCTTGATGGTCACTGTTCTTGCAATTTGTAGACAGATGGCACCCCAATTCAGATAGCTTTTTTCCTACATCACTGCTAAAACTTTTCCAAAATGGGATAGATTCAGCTGATTATTTCTTCCTGCATCTTTGAACCTCATCATTTTATAGCTCTCCTTTAGGAAACATATAATACCTAGTGTAGTTTAAGCTCAAGAAAAGCAGTTTAAATGGGAAAGTAGTTTTATAGACTTCATTCAAGTAATTGCTGTTTCCTACTCTGAAGCTCCTCTCCTAGGGAGAGCAAAGCTTTACACTTTGATCACCAAAACAATCTGTTTTGTGCTTTTATTTGTTATTGTAGTTTATCCCTGCCCCCGCCAATGTTTACTTTACAACCTGTAACACTGTATATTAGAAGTTCTACTTAGTGGTTTTTTGCTTGTCTGTTTGTTAGTTTTCTAAAATTACTGCCTTAGGACTCTGTGTTTTCAAGGAAGAAAGTTATTTCAGATTTAATGACTTTTAATGTTTGGTTCATTTCTTTTTTTGTTTCTCACTATATTAAGGAAGAGGAAGCCAAATTCACTGGGACAAATGTCGGTGGGTTACACGTTTGGGTAGATAACCTTACAAGTGCTCAGCACTTGACGTGATTGTGTGGTGTTTCCTGAGATTCCTGGTCCTGGCATTTATAGTTCCAGTATCTCTTATCTGCAGTTCTGTAATCTGTAAGGCTCAGAAAATTGACAGGTTTTTAAATTTTTATTTGGTAGCTTGACCTGATCTGAGCTGACATGAAGCTATTTGTTGCTTTATTTTTCCTGTTTATAAAGTGTGAATTACCCACACATTTCATTGTAGAAATATTAATGTTTGGGTAAGTAGACCCCGTCAAGAGTGTTAACCTAATATTAGTATATGTATCGTGTTAAAATCTAGAAAACCTGCAAGTTCTGAAACTGGCCCAAATGGTTTCTGATGAGGAGTTACAGATCTGTATTACTATTCTTGGTGAACTAGTTGATGTTATTTCTTATATCATTGCTCTGAGTGTGGAAATAGGTAAGTAACCAGAATAATGACAAGAACATGGGTTTGGGGACCAGACAGACCTGCCATAATAACCTCTTTCAGCCTCAGTTTTGTCTTCTATAAAAAGCTCAGTGATACTACCCTCAGAGTTAATAGCAGTGATTAGATGAGATAACACAATATAATTCTTGATCAAAATTAATTAATTCCTTCATTCAGTCTTATCCTGCCAGGGATTTTTTTTTTTTGTAACTGGAACTAAATATGTGTTATTTTATTTAGACAATACCTGCCCCCCACCCCTTTAAGTAACTAAGCAGGGTATGCTATTATTACACCTGTTATGCAAAACGGTATGCATTTTTTCCTTTCTGCTGTCTGTCTTTGGCTCCTAGGGGAACATGTGACATCAAGGTTTAAAAATGAAGTGGAGCGGATGGGTTTTGATATGAACAATGCCTGGAGGATTTCCAACATCAATGAGAAGTACAAGTGAGTTGTATGGGCCCCTGTGGACTGTGTTTCACAGCCATTGCCTTTGCAGAAACCCCAGTTCACATGTGGCAAAACATTTGAACTTAGACTTTTTCTTCCAGATGGAGTTTTATTTATTAAATCTAAATGCATGATCTTCAGGATACTTCTTGAGCCTTCTTTTCCCATTGCTATCACTGAAGTGGACAGTGATCCTTACTTATTAGTATTGTGGAACCTTCCTTTTTACCTCCTCCGGGCTTCTGTCCTTCCTGGCACATACATGTCTAGATAATACTGTGTTTACCTGTAGGCAATCCCTTTCCATTATTCTTGTCACCACTTGACATAATATTAGAGATAGGATCAGTGATCTCATAAGCAGTGATAAAACACTTAGGAGCTAGTTTTTATGACTGTAATTTTATTCCAGGTCTTATGAAATAGGCAGCAGTATTATTCTGTTCGTTGATGTATTGATCTAAAACTAACTTCACAGCTATGATCATTTAACCATTAAATATTAATGTAATCATTATTAAATATTTACCGTTACCTGTCTCCTTAACAGATATAGGTATTTTGGTGGGGGTGGGTGTTAACTACTGTGATTTTGGTGATCCAAATTTCTATAAAACAAAATTGTCCAGGAGATTTAAATTAATATATCCTTCTCTTAAGTTTTCCTGCAGCAATTGGAAGCATTAGTCATGTACTGTTGTCCTAATGAGCAGCCTCAAATTATGATAGCTGCTTTCCTGGTGTATTTGTGGCTAGCCATCAGAGCATTTCACTTTTCATCGAAAAACTACAGCTAATTTACTGTACATGGACCTTGGCCAAGGAGTTAAGAACCCGGGGTGTTGTAAAGAATTGGGAGCTGCAGGCGTGTCCTGTCTTTGCCTGTTCTCAGTGATAAGTCGGAGCAGAGCATGTAGGTGGAGGCTGGAGGAGGGGCTTCAGGGAGTCAGGCTGCTCAGGCTTTGCTCATGTGAACCCACCATTCCTCTCCTGGAAACTGCTTATCTAAAAGTGAGCCGCTAGGACTTGCTGAAGAGCTGATTACTGGGTATTGTTATCTTTATAGGATAAGGAACATAATGATCAGAAAATTCGGTGAAATAAGACTATAAATTAAGCTAGCTTGTTTTAAAAAGTTTGAGTTCAAAGTCATTGGTTTTCAACAACCCTGTTTTACATGGGTTTTAAAAATTAACTTCTTGTCTGTGAGCCTACTATTTTACCTCACAACTAGTCTTCAGGAAATTGCAAAGTTCTTCCTACTATAAAGGAAGGAGAGCCAAATTTACTCTTAAGTTTAAAACAAGATAAAATGAACAAGACCCATGGTAAGAGTAGTAACTATGATCACTGTCTCTCAGATTATTTTTAGGAGATTGTGGGTAGGTTTTAGGAAGTTTGTAGAAGTACTCTCTGTCTTAGCTATTCTCCTGGTTCAGTGGTTTTTAAATTCCTAATAATTAAACTTCTGGAAATTAAGAACAGAAAAGAGCTATTTAGTGCAGAATGATCAATTCCTGAGCCACTTTGTGTTTTTTCTTTCTCTTCCCCTAATGCATAAGATAATCTAGGGCAGTGTGGTGGGGTGGTGGTGGTGGTGGTGTGGTAGTGAGGGGGGGCTGCCAGTGGTGGTGGAGCAGTGGGGGTGAGGGTGCTGGTGGTGGAGCAGCAGTAGTATGTGTATTTTAGGATTTGGATTAAAGATCTCAATTGCATTCACTGTTGAATATTGGGTTACCCATAGAAAGACATTGTCCTATAAGTAAAAAACCTATCAGAAATACTGCTTTCTAGGGCACCAGCTTGACTAGCATGTAGCTGCTAGCATCTTCACAAATGAAAACAGAGCCTTTTTTCCCAGTGTAGTTTGTTCTGAAGTATATTTTATGTTAAGTTATGATTAATAGCTTATTCACATTCCTAACTTGGCTAAATGGGACTGTGATTATGTATGCAAATAGACTGACCTGTGGTACTGTTTCTACATACCCATGGCTGCATCTGTTACCTATAATTAGGACACCCTGTTTATTTCACATCAAAGAATATGCTTAGTAGTCTTTTGAGGTCTCTGGAAACTTGAAATTGTGAGCTCTTGCCCTTCTTCACAAGTTTCCCTTTGATAAAAGCCTGAAAGACTGAGGCTCTGGTACAGGGGACACAGACTTTCACTTCTGTGGTTGAACTGGGCACTTGTGTACTTAGAAATGACCTGTGTATCTGTTACAACAGAGGCTTACAATGGAGTAAGTGCCTCTCAACTCCCCTTTTTCATTGATAGTTAAGATTGGCAGATTCCCAAAAGACAGCATCAAGTGGAACAATCCAAGATAGTATCACTTGCTATATACATAAATAAACACTGAAGGCAACCCGTTCTGCTGAGCAGTCCAAGACTCAAGTAATGCTCCTTGCTGCCTTTTCACTGGCTCTGAGGTAGCTTGATCAACATCCTTATGCTGACTCACCTAGTGTCTCTCCCCTTTCTCCCCCTTCTCTCCCTGTCTTCTTCCCTCTCTCCCTCTCCCTCACCTGCCCTGTTAGGCTATGTGGTAGCTATCCACAGGAGCTCATAGTGCCTGCCTGGATCACTGACAAAGAACTAGAAAGTGTAGCAAGCTTCAGGTCCTGGAAGCGCATCCCTGTCGTCATCTACAGGTAAGTAAGCCTGGCCAGGCCCAGCCTGTCTGGTGCCTCTGCTGCTGCTAGCCGGGGGAAGGAGGGGAGGGTTCAGGAAACTCTCTAGGCAGTTCTGTGCTTCCTTATTGCTAAAGCTGCTCTTCCAGTCACACACCAGTAATTATTGCATCCAGAACACTAGCTGGTGGTAACATTGACAGTGGTAAGAAAATTTTAATAGAAAAGCAGCTGATCTTGCTATTTTAAGATCTTTCTGACATTCTATGGGAAGATAATGTGCTTACTACATTTAGTGTCAGATGTGGGCCTTTGAGCCAAGAGAAATGAGTCCTAAAAAGTGAGAATTGGGAGTACAGACTTGAGTCATTTGTGATTGTCTTTGTGGTTGAAAAACTTCGACACTTGGGAGAGCTCTGCTTTGAAAGGGAGCGTTTAGAGAAGAACTAGGGCTTGGCTGGGTAGAAGATCTTGAGATCAGAGTCAGGAGAGCCAGGAGAGGCAAGTTCTAGAAGGGGCTGGTGACATGGTGACAAGCACAGGTTTTTGAGTTGAAGTCTCTTCTCTGGTATTCCTTGCGGTGGCACCTTGAGTACATTCCTTAACTGACCTCAGCCTGTTCCTGATTAGTAAAATAGGAAGGGTGTTCTCTTACTTTGCAGGTATGCTGTGACATCTGAATCAATTTATAAACATTGGGCTTCTGTAAGCCATATCTGGAGTAGGCTGTATTCCTGATGGCTGCTTTTCTATTTTATAATTCAATGAATAGCTCAGTTCTCACAGAATCATGTTAGATTTTTAAGAAGCCATTCCCTCTTATTTTGGAACTGTTTCAGATGTCAGCTCCTTGTAATAGTCACATTCTCCATTTCATTTTCTCAGTTTGCACACTTTTTGGTCTCTTCTGGAATTTGGACCAAACCAATGGGGCTTAGAAACTCTTTCATTGCAGCAGGCATTCCATTGAAATACTGAGCTTCTAGACAGGGATTTATCTCCTTGTGGAATTCCACTGAGGTAACCAGCTTGTTTATTTAGCCCACTCAGGGCAAATTCTGATGGCCATCCTGAATAGAGAGAGGTGGAGAAGTATTTGCTTCTGGCCCAGTGGAATCCATTAACTTTTCAGTCTCAATTTTATTACTGTTGTTTTCAGATACCCCTAGAAAAGTAGGTCACCACATGTACCTAACACTCAAGTGTTAAGGATGACACAAGAATTAAAGAGCAGTGAAAGCTGAAAGGATTTATGAGTCTTATCAGTGATCGGCCCAGCTCAGATGGGGAAAGCAGCCAGCTGCTGCTCTGTGGCCAACAGCTGTGGTAGATCAGCAGCCCTGGTATTTGTGGGGTTTGCTGACTTTGAACATAATGGGAAGGACTCTCATTTTCAAAGTAAGGATCTTTAGGTGAATTCTCCCTGTTGGTAGAGAAGCCTAAAAGTACAGGTTGAAGAAAAACTTAGAATAAACATGGAAGCCTCTTTTTCCCTTCTAAAATGTATTCTAGAGGATATGAACCATAGGGTTATTTTTAATGCTTTCTGGAGACCATAGAGTACATACCATGTTTCCCCAAAACTAAGACCTAGCTGGACAATCAGCTCTGTGTCTTTTGGAGCAAAAATTAATATAAGACCAGGTCTTATATAATATAATAAATATCATAAATATGTAATATGATATGATATAATATCAGGTCTTATATTAATTTTTGCTCCAAAAGACACATTAGAGCTGATTGTCTAGCTAGGTCTTATTTTTGGGGAAACGCAGTATATAAATGAAAATTTTTATTTGTGATTTCTCAGGAAAAAACCTGCTCTCAAAAGATCATAAATGAAAGTTCTGAGTGTAGTCCACATAAAATCAGACAGGCTTCCAGGAACTGGCCTCTGTTTCAGAACATGTCTTGTATCTCTGAGCTTCCGACTGGGTTTAGATTGGAGTAGTTGAAGAATGTTTTGGGATACTCGAGCACGCTTTGCTTTGCCAGTCCAGGTGGTAGGATGCCTCTGAATGCAACATGCATTTACTGGATTTAGTTGTCTGGAGGCTACAGTAATGATTCTTGAGGTTGCTAGCAGCAGTTACTTGACAGCACCACACTGAACTAGCGCCTGATGAGTGCGTTCTCCTACTGTGAGGAAAGAGTGCTTCATTGGATTTATCGTTGAAGGCAGCAATTGCTCTAACACAGCAAGATGGTGCGAAGGGCGCCCGCCCATCTGGAGTGCAAGTCGCAGCTTCCCCGCCTCTGTGCAATGATTATTAGAAATTTCTAGTCATTTAGGGAACTTGCCTAACACCAGCTTAGGGATAAACATTTCTATGTTTCTATTTAAAACTGAAGCATTCAGTATTTAGTAGGGGACTCATCCATTGTACATCTTAACTTCTATACTTTTTTCTGGTTCTGTTTGTTAAAATGATAGAAATTCTCTTTAATGATTTTTAGCTTTAGTGTTTTAGTTCTCTTTCATGCAGTCTAAAGCATTTTAGAAGACTGCAGAAAGCTGCTTATTGTAGCAGTTCATTTGCAATCTAGCTATATAAATGCCATAGCCCTTAAAACCCGGAACCCAGGTTGAAGAGTGCCATCTACTGTTCCTCTCAGGCACTGCTGGGAAACATTGCAGAACAAGAGGATGCTCTGGAAAGGCGCTGCCAGCCTCTTGAAGGTTTGGCATCAGTCAGCTCATTGGCTGTCCAGCACCTATTACTATATGCTAGTAGGCATTTAAAAATTGGTGAGGTTTGATTTTCAGCTTGGCTCCATTCAGCAGGTAAGCCAGTTGACCGTGTTGGCAGTACACAAGTACATTCTGTTACTTGTCTCTCCCAGCAAGGGAGGATTTAAAAACTAGTAAACTGGTGGCTCCAGTGGAATTTGATTATTGCCAAATTTAATTTATTGCTTGTGAGCTTTAAGATTAAAAACAAAAATCGTTCTCACATTGTTCCGTGAAGAAGACAAATAGATTCAATAGTATGTTTTATTTAAATCCATTTACGCATATATGTTTTATGGGTGTATGCATATATGTGTTTAGAAACAGTTTGGTTCGCTCTGGGATATAGAATTGGACATTTAAATTTTTTGCTTACTAGCTTTTCATTCTGCTAGTTTGTTTCTACAGTGAACTGATTACTTCATAGCCTTTTAAAAATGGCTTTATTGAGATGTCACATACAATTCACCCTGATGTGTATAGTTCAGTGATTTTTTTTTTAAGTACAGTCAGAGTTGTGCAGCCATCATTATAATCAGTTTTAGTAATTTTTACCACCCCAAAAGAAACGCCAGGCCCATTAGTAGTCACTCCCCATTCCCTTCCCAAACCCCCTCGCTGTGGGTTACCACTAATCTACTTTTTGTCTCTCTAGATTTGCCTATTCTGAACATTTCATGTAGATGGAATCATACAGTATGTGGCCTTTTATGACTGGCTGCTTTCACTTAGCATAACATACTCAAGGCTCATCATGTTGTAGCGTGTGTGAGGACTTCATTCCTTTTGGTTTCTAAATACTACTACTTTGTAACTTTTTAATTGCTAAAATTGCCTAACTAAAGTTCCTAATTAGGGAAAGAGTGGGTTTTAATAGCATCTTAAAGTAGACTATGAGTATGATTTCTGGTCTTAGTTCTTGAAAAAGACTCTATGAGAGTATGGCTTGTTGAGGTTTATGCTCCCCTTTCCTTCTAAGCTGAAGGAAGGGAAACTGGCTCGTTGAGCTCTCTGCCTATAATAGAGCAGTTTGTGACTCAGGAAGTCTCAGGAGATTTTGTAAAGCGGTCCACTGTGGGCCAGGTAAGTGTTTCAGTCCCAGAGGTGGGATCTTGTTTTGAAAAGAATCCCCAAGCCAGCCATAAAGTGCACAGTTGTTGCAGTGGGCCCTCAGAAGTCAGTGAGGAAACAAATTTTTCTGTTTCAGCATCTATTTTGCCAGGCTATTCAAGTGCAGTATAAAAAGGGGAGAATAATGTTTCATTATTGAGTAGCAGAATGAGTGTAGTATTTCTAGACGTTTCTATCCAATTTCCCAAAAATAAATTTAAAGACAGACATTTACTTTTTGAATATGGATTTGTTTTCTCTAAGAGCACACATTTATCGTTTTGTTGGTAACTCTACAAAGGTCTCTAAAATGGTATGATAATTAAGAAAGATCCAGATAGGGTTTGTTATTTATTCTTGTTGCTATATACGATTTCTACCCTGAGAGGATTTGAAGCTAACCCATCACTTACCTGTAGTCTAGCTATTTATTAAGGTATTTAAAATCCATAGTCTCACTTTGGGTATGAGCATCTGAATGGGACCGCTGAGATGGTACAGTTGTGTCTTGTTCCCGCACAGGCACCAGAGCAATGGAGCTGTCATTGCCCGCTGTGGACAGCCCGAGGTCAGCTGGTGGGGCTGGCGGAATGCTGATGACGAGCACCTGGTGCAGTCAGTAGCCAAAGCCTGTGCCTCCGACTCCCGATCAAGTGGCAGCAAGCTGTCAGCTAGGAACAGTGCTCGAGACTTCCCTAATGCAGGAGACCTTTCTGATGTGGAGTTTGGTAAGGTGCTCGCTGGACCCATGGCAGCAATTTTTTATAGCATATGAGAACCTTGTCTTGAAATGGCCTTTTTCTTACAAGATAAAGAATTCGTTTCATAGAAGAGAGAGCGCAAAGCTTCAGTTGATGGATTTGTTTGTGAGTCATGGGTCTTGGCAATGAACCAGAAGACCCCTCGTTTCAAACTTGGTTTAAGAGGACTCGAGTGTTTATGTTTCTTGTCATAGTGACAAGACTGGAGTATATATGTGATGGAGGACCTGCAGTGTCTCCAGACCATGGGGGGAAACACCCGGCTTCATTCAAGACTACCGATACAGAAACAAGGTGTAAGGGACTGTAGGCAAAATAAAAAATAAAGAGAGGCCTGTGTATCAAGGGTTCTGGTGAGGTGGATTTCACTGCATTTTTTTGGGTACTGTAATATGTGCCTATGGTTCTTATTTTGCACAAATCTGGGACAGACAGGTTCATTTCGTTTTCCTTCCCACTCCTGTTGTCCCTAGATTCTTCTCTGTCAAATGCGTCAGGAGCAGAGAGTTTAGCCATCCAACCGCAGAAGCTTTTGATCTTGGATGCACGTTCCTATGCTGCGGCTGTCGCGAACCGAGCCAAGGGAGGGGGCTGTGAGTGCCCAGGTGAGATGTGCAACGCTTTGTCCCCGATGTGCTGTCCTTCTGAGTCCAGCCCCTGCCCAGCTGGCTCTCAGTTCTCAATATAAAATGAATGGCAAACCATGGTCCTCAGCCTATCTTGAGAGAGCCAGAGCTCTTTGGATTCTTAACACTGTGCTCTTTTCAGGGGAGAAATGGAGGAGGAGGTGCAGTGAAACCAAATAATCCTCCTTCCCTGTGCCAACCTTTAGGTGATAAGGAAAATCAATCCTCTCTCATAATAAGGTCTGTTCATATTTGTAAGCTGCTTCTTTAGTGGCTCAATTTCTTAGCCTTCTAAGAGCTTTTTGTTGCTTTTGACAAGTGGGTGTGCTCATCACTGGTCTCACAAAACACCCTTCACATGGCTCCTACTTAGAAAACCTGGCGTGGAAATTGAAGCAGTAAATACAAAACTCAAGCAAAGCACCTCTGTCCTGACCTGTGACATGCCTACTCTTTGAATGCTGGTTTTCTCCGAGGAGGGACCCTTGCATTGTCAGTTGTGTGCCGATGGAGCAGGTAGAGGCACCAGGCTCTGTATTCGGATGTGATCTAAGATGGAAAGTAAAAACAGTGGTCCCAAGGTGAAATTTGAATGCATGAAATGCATTATTCTGCCAGGTTCTTCTTGAACAGATTCCAGAGCTACAGGTTATATGAGGCCTAAGAAATAAACCTGGGGTGAGACGGAAGTATATAGATCCTTTTTTTTTTTTTTAAAGTAACAGCTTCTATTTTATGTCAGTATCTTCACAAATCTAACCTTCCTTTTCACAAAGACAGCTAAAATTCAAGCACTGTTTTTCTCTCATAATAAAAGACTGGGCCAAATAGGCATCAAAACACTGCAGTTTCATTAGTCAGCAGCTGCAGCGGATTTGTGTTATAGCCATTTTGTTTCTTTTAAATTTGACGTGTGGGCTTTAAATTCAACATATTTGTGTTCTCTTTATTGTTATTCTCTCCAGAGTATTACCCGAACTGTGAAGTTGTGTTTATGGGGATGGCAAATATTCATTCAATTCGGAGGAGTTTTCAGTCTCTGCGGTTGCTGTGCACACAGATGCCAGATCCCGGAAAGTAAGACCTTGACCTTGGCTTTAATTGTGCATTGCTTTTTTAAAAAACCAGTTTGGAGGTGTATTTCCTTCTATTTCTTGGTGAACTTCAGTTTTGCTGTCAATCTCTATGGGTATTCTTTTTGTTAGGAGCATGACAGCATAAATGAGGAGCTGGGATTAAAATCGAGCCATTTGTAAGGTTTCAAAATGTGCATATTACAGATCTCGGCCCTCAGAACAGAACCATTGTCTTCTTGTTTTTCCTGGAGCCTCTTCCTTCTCTCATACATTGTTTTTGGCCCAAAGAAATTTAATTCTTTGGTTTCTGACGTCCTGTAGTGATACTAATCTGCTGTGAACTGGGATGCTTTGCCATAGAGTCAAAATTTATTCATCATGTTCTAAAAAGGGTTAAACTTTAAACTTGCCATTCGGTCAGTTCCTTTCACAAATGCTTCTGATTTCTAAACTACCCTCTCTTATTTACTAAGAACATTACCATGATTTTTATTGCTTATTAAAAATGAATGACTGGCATTTGCAGTGAGGAAGGTGAAATAACACCCCCTCCTCTCAAGGGAGCTGTTTGAATACAAGATAAATGAGGAGGAATGCTCGTAAAACAAATATAGACAGGTAAATATTTCAAAGTGCCTATTTTACTATTTCAGGAAGCCAGAAATGGTGCCAGAGAAGATAGAATTTTCTCTTTTCTGGTATTTGTGCTGGAGCCCATAGCTGTTTCCCTGGGTTCTGTTCAGTAGATCTCATGACCACATCAAGTTTTGCAGCATTCTTTATTTGATTTATTAAATCAAACGGCTGGCTGAACCACTTATGCTAACTTCAGGTAGCACATGATTAAATTCATCAGTTGCAATCAGCCCAGAGGGTGAAGCACTTGTCCTTGGGGAAAAGCCTGACCGAAGACACGAGCTTGCTGCTTTGGGAATTAGCAGCTTGCATCTGCTACACATTTCCAGCTATTAGTACTCTCTTCCTTAAAGTTGGGGCATAGAAAGGACGACTCAGGCGATCTTGCACTAATTGTATGAGTTTGGCCAAGTAGCCACTTGGCTGCTTGTTAATCTGTGGGTATCAGTTTTCTGATCTATAAAATGAAAGGGATAGAATCAATACTACTTGATCTCTGATATCTTCCATATGTTAAACTTCTTTGTTAAAAACTGTTTTTTAAACTTGGAGTGAAAAAGATGTAATTAGCCCTTGCCTGGTTCAAATGAATGTCTGAGGGATTTTATTAAAGAAGAAGGCAATGCTTTGTCTGTCTTTGGCAGCAAGTCATAATGCAGTACTGAAGCCTCTTGAGGATAAAAAGAAGCTATAGCAGTGGCGGGACCAGCTATAAACAAGCCTCCCAACACTTTTGTTTGCGGCCGTGAAGGGCTAGGGCACAGTATGTTTCTACTCCAGTTTGAGAATAGGACAAGGCGATGTGGAGTCTTAGCACCTCTCGGTTGGCAGATTTTAGAGTGCAGCTTCTCTGTTAGGACAACACCAGCTGGTATGTATATATAAATAGTCCAGTCAGGTTCAAGAGAACCTAACACTTGTTTACCATTTCTCCAGGGGCCAGGAGATAATTCAGTATTTGTTTTCCTCAACCTTATCTTTCAGTTTCTTTTAAGACTATGTGAAGAATGAGAATAAACAATTGATCCACCAGCAAAAAAAAAATAAAAAAAAAATGCTTCTCGGTACCTATTAGGAGATAGAAAGTCTTGAGATTGAGTTGTTACCCACGACTTGAACATTAGGAATCTTCCCTGTATCCTAGGCACCGTGCTGGGGGCCAGTTATACCTGAGACACCGTGTCCGCCCTCTGTGGATCCAGAGTCTGGTTGGTAGACCACGCTAATCCATGTGAAACCAATACTTAGGCAGTACTTTCTGTTGTCCTCTTGCCTGGAAAGACCCTCTCCTTGGACTGTTCTAAAAATCCACACTCATTTCCCAAGGTTTAATAGTCCTTTATAGCCTCGTCTTGGCAACAGCCTTCTCAGAGCCCCCTGGCAGAAGTATTTATTCCCTTGTCTGACTCAGTGTTTGAAGGGCTAAACTGTGGTCTTTGTGTTTGTTTTTAATCTTTAAAATTTTTTTTGTTGGGGAATATGTTTCCCAATGTGTTTCTCCAGGGCCCATCAGCTCCAAGTCGTTGTCCTTCAGTCTAGTTGTGGAGGGCGCAGCTCAGCGCCAAGTCCAGTTGCCGTTTTCAATCTTTAGTTGTAGGGGGCACAGCCCACGTCTGTCCCATGCAGGAATTGAACCAGCAACCTTGTTGTTGAGAGCTCGCGCTCTAACCAACTGAGCCATCCGACGGCAGCTCGTTGTCTTCAATCTAGTGGAGGGTGCAGCTCACTGGCCCCTGTGGGAATTGAACCGGCGACCTTGCTGCTCAGGCTTGCGCTCTCTAAGCAACTGAGCCATCCAGCCGCCCCTAAACTGTGGTCTTAATACAGATCTGATTGGATTTTAGAGAAGTCAGTGAATTTGGGGGTGAAGATCGTGACAGGACACAAGAAACAAACTGTCAATACAGTTAAAAGACAAGTGTGATTAGCTGTAATTACTCCCAAGTGGCAGTTCTTAGGATCTGATACTTTCTGAAGGCCGTGGATAAAAGGTTCTTCTAGATCCCTACATTATTAGCTACCTACATTATTAGCTTGGGCCCATCCAGTTTTCAGTTTTAGTCAATAGACGTTTAAGACTTGAGCAGTGGTAGGAGTTAGGGTGTGGGTAGCAGGTGACGCACTATTCTTGAATGTGGCATCCAGCTGACATCTTATTATAGGCATATTTGTATTTAAGTTTTCTTTGCCTTTTTTTTTTTTTGAGAACTTCTGTAGAGTTGGTGGTCATTAAATACAAATATCTTCTGTTTTACATCTCAGAAGTGGCTGTATTTTCTTCAGAAGATTCCAGAAAGAACCACTTTTCTGTTACTGGGTATATACCTACCACGGACTAAAATGTATTAAACATGAATTCTCTGGGAAGTCAGCCACAATATTTTTGGAACAAAAAGTGGCCCTGTTAATGACGGCCCTATTTCTAAGGCTCTTCTGTATTGCATAGTAGGGTTTGGGCTGCATCCTTGTACATGTTTTATAAAGAGCTTTTCTGTTTGTTTTGGCAGTTTTATTTGGAGGGAAAAGTCTTTAGGAACTGCTTTTTAATTTGACAGGTATTTGGCATGATGCAGTGAAGTAAGTCAGAAAAATCAGCATTTCTTTATTCCCTTCTGTTATTTTTATAGTTGGCTCTCAGCTCTTGAAAGCACAAAATGGCTCCATCACCTATCTGTGCTTTTGAAGTCGGCACTTCTGGTAGTGCATGCTGTGGATCGTGACCAGCGACCGGTGCTAGTGCATTGCTCAGATGGCTGGGACCGCACCCCCCAGATTGTGGCGCTGGCTAAGCTCTTACTGGACCCTTATTACCGAACCATAGAGGTGGGTACATCCAAGGAGCAGGTTTTGGTACTTTAGGATAAGTGGGGAAACCTCAGAGGCTTTTATGATCAGTTTTGGTCATGTGGCTAGGTCTAATGAAAGTGAATTTTGTTTTTAAATCATTGCTCCTTTATCTTGAGCTAAATTGTGGTGGTGCCTACCACAGTTCTTGCCTCTTAAAATGGAGCCGATTGTGGATAACAGATATTGAGAATACAGACATCTTTTCCTTTGTAGTCTACCTACTTGGAAAAGTTTTGGCTATTCCAGGAAAATGGGGCTTCTAGTGAAGAGTCTTGGTATGCTTATGGTCATGGGTGTAGAGATCACCACAGAGTGTTCTGTAGAGAAAGCCCTACTCTGAAATAACCACTTGTTGGGTTAAAGAGGTAAGAAAAACCATAAAGGTATCCTAAAATATACGTAAATCTGGGGTGGGGAAAGATTTTAAACCTGGCTTTGTAAGTCTAACATGAAAGACAGAAATTTAAAAATTTTTAAAAATGAGAAAAAATGTGACTTTTATATAAAAATTTATTAAAAAATGTGAATAAAAGAGGCTAAAAATATAAATTAACTCAAGAAAGGCTTAGATAAATGCTTAGTTAGTACTCTTTAGATGATTATGGAATGTTGTTGAGGGAATTGAGAAACCCCTGTAAGCATGTGTCCCATTGGGGGTGGAGCCTTTGGCTGTGGGGTTGGGTCAGGGGCTCTTGATGGGTTTAGTGGGAGGCTGTTAAAAGGGATTGCTGCCAGTGATACCAGGCTGTCTCAATCTGGATAGACAAGCACAAATGGTCTCTTGGATGCTTCCCCACAGGGTTTCCAGGTCCTCGTGGAGATGGAGTGGCTGGATTTTGGCCACAAGTTTGCTGACCGGTGTGGTCATGGGGAGAACTCAGATGATCTGAACGAACGTTGCCCAGTGTTCCTGCAGTGGCTTGACTGCGTTCATCAGCTTCAGAGGCAATTTCCTTGCTCTTTTGAGTTCAATGAAGCATTCCTTGTGAGTTTGGGCCTGTGATTCTTGGTTTTGGGCACCTTCTAAATCTTGCTGGTATCAATGCAAATGCTAGTGGGACAGTTTTAGTTGAAACTGCATCTGTTTTTAGACTTTAATAAACGGGCTATTCTTTCTCCCATTTTTAAAATTAAAAAAACAATAATAAACAAGTGTTTATTCTGTGAATCCAGGTGAACTAGGTTTGCATAAAGTCTTTGAGTTATTTTCAACTTAGCTTTAAAAATCAATGATAGAAGCTCTAAATAGCAGTTAGAAATAGAAACAATTGAATGTCTTCCGCTCCCTCCACCTCGCCTACCAAACCCCCTACATCTGTCCCAAGTGCTCTGCCCCCTCCCTTTTGATGGAGGACACACTCTCCCCGCCCTCGTCCAGCCCTGCCTCTCACGTCTTCACTAGCTCCTGCCTCCTGTCCTCTGCTCAGCTACGTGGCTCCAGCATTTTTCCTCTTTGCCTTTGGCACAGTTCCCTCTCTACCAGGTCCTTGCCATCAGCATACAAACATGGCGTAGTACCTCTTCTCAGTCTTGTACCCTCCTCTAGCTATTCTCGTTTCTCACATCTCATTTCGTCACAGCAGAGCTCCTCAAGTCATCTACATTTGTTATCTCAAATTCTTACCTTCCCATTCTCTCTTAAACCCACTCCAGTCAGGTGTCCGCCCTACCACTTTCGTTAAGGTGACTACTGACCCTCATGTTGCAATTCTAGTGGTCAGTTCTCAGTCTTCATCTTTTTTTTAACTGAGGAATAACTGACATAACATTATTATATTAGTTTCAGGTGTACAACCTAATGATTCAGTATTTGTATATTTTGAGACTTGATCACCATAAAAGTCTAGTTGACATTAATCACCATACATACTTACTTAATGTTTTTTCCTTGGAACGAGAACTTTTAACATCTACTCTCTCAGTAGCTTTCAAATATGTACCACAGTATTACTGACTATATTCATCGTGCTGTACATTATATCCCCATGACTTATTTTATAACTGGAAGTTTGTACCTTCTAAGTGTCTTCATCTTCTTTGATCCATCATTACTATTTGGCGCAGTTTAATCACTTCTTTCTTGAAACACTTTCTTCATTTGCCTTCCAGCACATACTCTCTCTTAGCTCTCAACCTCACCAGCTGGTCCTTTCTGGTTCCTCCTGACCTCCCCAGTTCTGAATGTTAGAATGCTCCAGGGCTCAGCCTTGGCTGCTGCTCTAGCTGCATTTCTTCTCTAGGGATTTCATCCAGTCCAGTGGCTTCAGTTGCTGTCTGTGACTCCCACATTTATACATCTTCAGCTCAGACCTCTCCACTTAACTCCAGACTCGCATGTCCAACTGTGACCACTTAGTACCTCCACTTGGGTATCTTAATGGTATTTCAAACTTAACATTTTCAACACTTAGTTCTTGATTTCCACATCTCCCACCCCAAAACCTGATCTTTCAGATGTCTTCCATCTCACCAAATGGCAACCCAGTCCTTCCATTTACTTCGGGCAAAAACTTTTATTTTATCTTCAACTCTCCTTTTTCTTTTATACTTCACATTCAGTTTGTCAGCAGATTCTGCAGCTCTTCTTTCAGAATAGATCTAAAACCTGATTACTTATTGCTGTCTCTGTTATTTTCACACTGGTCTAAGCCACCATCCTCTTCTGCCCCAATTCGAGAGGGTCAATCCAGCAGCCAAAGGGATCCTTCTAAGGCATAATGCAGACCATGTCGTTCTCTGCTGAAAAACCTCCAGTGACTTCCCATTTCACACAGAGCAAAAGTCAAAGTCCTTAAAGTGGCCTGCAGGGCGCCTAGCGGTTACCTGTCTAGCTTCTTTTCCTGCCATTCTCCTCCTGGTGCAATGTCCTTTAGTCACACTGGCTTCCTTCTGTTCCTCAGAAATCACAAGCATAGTCACCTCAAGATCACTGTACTTACTGTTACTTCTGCCAAGCATTTCCCTGCCAGACACCTCCATGACCTGCTCTCTCAATTCCATCAGTCTTGGGCCAGGAAGGCTTTCCCACACTGCCCTGCATGTGCCCTGTCCCTGTCCCTCTGTCTGATTGTCCATAGCATTGGTTATCCCTCTCTCACTCAAATAAGCTCCGTGAGGGCAGGAGAACCATCTGATTATTGTAGCATAGCCAGCCCCATAGAAATGTCTGGGGTATGTGAGATGCTCAGGAGCGATTTGTTGAATGAAAAGTTATGTAGAACTGTGTTCTCAGTTCAGACTTGGGTGCACACTGATCCGCTCCTGTACCCAGTTTAGATGCTCCATCGCTCAAGGGTAGCCGTTAACGTAGGACCTCAGAGACTCTGCCAGGAAGGCCCAGTGCAGTGGGTGTGCCAATTATCTGTCTTTGCCCATTTGACTTAGGAGCAGTGCTGGTTGGGGTTGGTGCTCAGAAATTGGTGTTTTGAGGAGGCGGCTGTTGCGTGGTTTTACTTGATTCCCCCGTCCTTACTGAGTGTGAACTGAAGTGCTCGCAGGGATATCCGGGAAGGGTGGCCCAGCTGCGCTGGCCTTCACCCGGAGCACGCGTACTCTATTGCTTGATTTTTGTCTCGTTGGACTCCCGTAGGTGAAACTGGTGCAACATACCTATTCCTGCCTCTTTGGAACATTCCTGTGCAACAATGCCAAGGAGAGAGGGGAAAAGCATACTCAGGAACGGACATGTTCTGTGTGGTCACTGCTTCGGGCAGGCAACAAGGCTTTCAAAAATCTACTGTATTCCTCTCAGTCAGAAGCCGTATGTATCCTTCAGCCTTTCCTCTCTGATCAGCGGAAGGAGTTTGGGGGTGGGGATAGATGCGAGCCTTTTTGAGTAGTGACTGTTTTCTCGAAGTCATCTCTGTTGTCTCTGGATGGGTTGGTTCCATTTTTTCCCTACCATTCTGTCTTGAGAATGTCTCGTGATGCTCTCACCTGCTTCTGACCCCTTTTGTTCCGAGTGGTTTAATATATATCTCCACTTTGCCACTCTAGACAAATCTTTTCTGGCACCTCTGCCAGAGCTTAACTTATTCCTAGTATGTTCTGTCTAAGGAGTGGTAGAGGCACTTAAGTTGTTCCCTGGATGCCACTGATAGCCCAGAAGGAGCTGCCACCAGTTCCCCAGCACCTTTCTGGTGTCAACGGGTGATGATACTCCCTGCATCTTCTGTCTCAGAGGGCAGAAAAATGTGTGGCATTGGCATGTGTGTCTGTGATTCTCTGCTCACGTGGAGAACTAGTAGGCCCTCTAAGACTTTCTTCCTCAAAGGAATACCTTCTGGTAAGCAGAGAAAAAGAGGCACTTGCATCTATGTGTTGACACATGGTAATGTTGCTTTTGTCAGAATGCATCTTAAATTCGAAAGTCAAAAGCAGGCTCATCAGAGGTTATATTGCTTTGCTGGACTATTAATACGCTTCTCACTACATTTGAGTAGTGGGAGGAAAGATTTAAACTAATTGCTTCTCCTTCACTGTGCTTGCTGGGGAAGTAACACTATAGGAAGAAAATTCCCTCCTTTTCACATGATTAATTTAAATGATCCTATAAAATAGGTTTGACGGTGTCTTCTGAAGCCAAGTTTTTGTACCAGGGAACAGACAATCACCATTTAGTGAAATGACTCACTCGCTTATGCAGTAAATGCAACACATTAAGCTATTGAAAGTCAGCCTTTCAATAAAGAAATGGATTTTCAAAAAATCCTTTACCTGTTCATGCCTACAAGAGGCTCTCAGGTGAAAAAAAAATGTTGCCAAAAAGTCTCTAATCCTTTATAGACCCTCTTGAGAGGTAGACCTGTATCCACTGATGGTAACTCCCTTTGGAGATTTGCCAAGACCTGTTGGGTGGTCCATCTTTGGTACTTGTTCTTGACCCTCATTTCTAGACATTTCTAAAAGACTTGTTGGGACTTGTTTAAACCTGTATCCTCTACTCTCAGGTGCTGTACCCTGTGTGCCACGTGCGTAACCTGATGCTGTGGAGTGCAGTATACCTGCCCTGCCCATCCCCGTCCACCCCCGTGGATGACAGCTGTGCGCCGTACCCAGCGCCTGGCAGCAGCCCTGATGATCCGCTCCTGAGCCGGTGAGCCCAGGGTCGATGCCAGGCCTCAAGTCCTGTGCGTTGTATCCCTCTGTCAGGGCACGCCCAGGGTGGGTCAGAGATCATGACATTGGCTGGCTCCACATGTTTTCTTAGGTCTCTGAAATTTTCTTAGGGAAGGTATAAGGGTTCTGGGGTTCAAGGCCATACGAGCCTAATTTCCTGATGGGTGTTTGGGCCCTGTCACTACATCCCTCTTCTCTATGCGCTGAGCAATTTCTCAGTGACGGAGCAAATCTCCTGGCTTCCTTGTGAGCCTCTGGCTTGAGTTTCAGCCACTGAATTAGCTTTATTGAATTCAGAGTGATAAACAAATTAATTTAAAATAATGTAATATCAGGAAATTAGCAACACTACTTTCCTTTGCCACTAGTTGAGAAACACAGCAGTATCATACAGAATGTCTCTTTAAAATGGCATTTGCTCTTAGCTTATTTGTATGTACTGGGCATGGGGTAGGGCGGTGCAGGAGGAAATCTGCAGACTTGAAGATGGATTGGTGCTGGAGGCTTTGCCTTTCCAGCAGTCTGAGCCGCACTTCAGAGATGCCATAGCTCCTTGAGTAGCTATAATGGACCCAATTATGAAACAACAACCTGTTAAAACCTCTTGTCTCCTACGCCCCCTCTGAACAGCTTCAGAGTCTCATTTCCCCCAAATTCCTTTCTTCTAGGCTACCAAAGACTAGATCATTTGACAATTTGACCACAGCCTGCGACAACACAGTGCCTCTCGCCAGCCGGCGCAGTAGCGACCCCAGCCTGAATGAGAAGTGGCAGGAGCACCAGCACAGACGCTCGCTAGAACTGAGCAGCCTGGCTGGCCCTGGAGAGGAGCCTTTTGATCCTGATGGCTTGGGGAAGCCAACCAAAGTGCTGGGTGGCGCTGAGCTGTCTGTTGCAGCTGGAGTGGCCGAGGGGCAGATGGAGAACATTTTGCAAGAGGCCACCAAAGAGGAAGTTGGGGTAGAGGAGCCTGCCCACAGAGGGAGCATCGAGCTGCAGGAGGGGAAAGAGGAGGCTCTCTTAGGAAAAGAGAGCAGGGGCAAGGCTCCTGAGGGCTCAGGCACTGAACTCCAGCCAGCACCAGCACTGGATGCTGCTGCTCTGAGGAGCCCTCCGGGCACCAGCCTTTCTCTCTTCTCACAGGGTATTCCTGAGCAGCAGGGTGGGCACAGTGTCCTTCCCAGTTCTCTCCAGGAGCCCCCCGGAGGAGCCGACGCCCAGGAGGTCCCTGTGGAGCAGCCTCAAATAGGAGCTATCGCAGAGGACAGGGAGGAAGCAAATCTTCCGATCCCAGTAGATGCAAACATTGGTTATGGTACCTCACAATCAAGTTCTCTGCTGCCCTCCCAAGTCTCATTTGAGGCCAGAGGACCAAACATAGACAGTCCCATGGACATGTTAATGGAAGATAAAATGAAGTCAGAAGGTGGGCCCCAAGGCCATCACAGACCTTACCTGCTAAACAGTGACAGGTTTAGTGGCAAGGACATGCTTCCTGAAGCCATGGAGCCCAGGCCTTCGGAGAGGAGCCTGGCTGAGAGGCCTCAAGTGGGACCTGTGGTGCATAGGACTTCCCCTGGCAGTGCCCGCGGCCCAGTGCATTCTTCTTGTGCCTTGCCGGTAGCTGAAAGTAAAGAGGGGCTCGTGTGCAATGGTGCCCCAGAGATGGAAAATAAGGCCCCAGAGCAGCCCCCAGGGCTTAGCACCCTCCAGAAGTCCCCCACCCCCAACGGGCACTGCGCCAATGGCGAGGTGGGTAGAAGCAAGGACTCACTGAGTCGCCAGCTGTCTGCTATAAGCTGCAGTTCTGCCCACTTACACTCAAGGAACTTGCACCACAAGTGGCTGCACAGCCAGTCAGGGAGGCCGTCTGCAACTGGCAGCCCTGACCAGCCTTCTCGCAGCCACCTGGACGATGATGGCATGGCTGTGTACACGGACACTATCCAGCAGCGCCTGCGTCAGATTGAGTCAGGCCACCAGCAGGAAGTGGAGACCTTGAAGAAACAAGTGCAGGAGCTGAGGAGTCGCCTGGAGAGCCAGTACCTGACCAGCTCCCTACGCTTCAATGGGGACTTTGGGGATGAAGTGGTGAGTATCCCGTGCTCCATAGCTGCGCGAGGAGACCGGGCCCACTGAGGCAGAGGACGCTTGGTGCCTGGTGCGTGGTGATTAGTACAGATTTCTGACAATCGGGAAGGTCCACGGCACCGCTGTTGGGAGAGGCTGGAGGTCAGCCTCAGCCACGTGAATGGCATCCTGTCTCTTTTTCATTTCTGCCTTGCTTAACGTGCCATGGGCGTCCTGTTCATGCAGTTTGAATAAGGAAGAGAGTTAGCACACACTGCGTGGTTGGTCAGATCTCTTTGGAGAGAGGATCGTATGTCTGAAGAAGGGCATGAACTCTGGGGCAGAATGACATTTGTAGGGCAATGTCAAATATTCATGTCAAATTGTAGTTCCTGTCCTACCCCAGTAGCTGGTCAACTGTTAGCGCCCCCAGACATGGGCTATAACTGTGAAGGTTTAGTTCTCTTTTAACAGATATTTGTGTCCACCACTGATGGCAGTAGAAATGGGGGAAAGGGATTGGTTTCTAGCACTGCCAAGTTACACTGACGGGTCCTGGTGACTGGAAGTGGAGGTGCCTGAGGGGAGGTTTTCCAACAGGCGCTCTCTTCATTGGGGGTGTTGATGTTCAAGTCCACGTGTAAGCCTGGCTCTGAAGCAGTGTACGTTAAAGGCGGGCTCATCCAGTAACTTTCAGTTAAAACTGACTTCTTGGTTTTTTCCTTCATACTAATAATTTCTTATTTTCCCAAAGAGTCCTTCAGAGACAGGAGGACATACCCAAAGCACTCAGTTTCAACACACAGATGTTAGGTGGCAGGGTTGGATTGACAGGCCTACTGGAGAAGCTGACACTGAGTTCCCAGTCCATCCTGTCACTTCTGCCCCTCTCACCTCCTGGAACCCAAGGCCCGGCTTTCCACCCCCGAGTCACTGCACACAGCCTTAGATCTGTGTATCTCTCTTCCAGCTGAGCTCAACCCTGTCTCTGCACCTGCTCAACCCAATTCTTGATGGCTGATGCACCTACAGATTCGGCAGCCCTACACCCAGGCCCACCCAAAGTCCCCAGTGCTCCCTTCTTTTCCGAGCCCTTTCTTCTTCTGGGAGGAGACCAGGTTCATTCTCTTCAGCTGTGTTTGTTTGCCAACAGACTTCAATCCCCGACTCGGAAAGCAATCTGGATCAGAACTGTTTGTCTCGCTGCAGCACAGAGATTTTCTCTGAAGCCAGCTGGGAGCAGGTGGATAAACAGGACACGGAGGTACAGGCTCAGCCCCTGTTCTGAGTGCCATCCATGCAACTGTGGTTGCAGTTCTTCTCCATCCCCAGTCCTGCCCCATGCCCCTGGCCAGGGAATGACATCATAGCACACTTAGCCTTGAGCCTCTGTGAATCTCAGCGCCTGTGACTCCCCATCAAGCCTAGAATTTCTGAGCCAGGGAGACTCAGCGAGCTGGCCCGCTCTCATTGCCTCTGTGAACTGGAGCTTTCCCAGTTCTCATAGTGACCCAAGTTGCTGCTGCCTGCCACTTTATCTCAAGGGAGTTTGGAGTCCCCTCCAGGGGAACGATTTGGACGCCTTTCTTGTTTCTTGCTGGTCTGGTGCCACTGGAGCCAGCATGGTCCTTGGGACTCTTGCTGCCCCCAGCATGGCTCTGCTGGCTCCACCTGGATGGCCCATTTCCTGTCACTAACCTGGCCCCATCTGTTTTACAGATGACCCGTTGGCTCCCTGACCACCTGGCTGCCCACTGCTATGCGTGCGACAGCGCCTTCTGGCTCGCCAGCAGGAAGCACCATTGCAGGTGCCGTGGGGGGGGTGTGGTGGGATGGGCCAGGGTGTGGGGGCTGAGATTTGGCCCGTGGAGCTTGTAGATTGGAGAAATGCAGGCATCTGGCTGGCAGTATTCTGTCTGAGGCAGACCCCAGGGCCTACAGGACTCCAATTCAAGCTTTGTTGCCCCTGAAACTGGTGTTTGCAGAACTGGATTTGGTGTCTTTCTTTCGATTTAGAGTGATCATGACCAAATTTTGAAATGTGCAAATGATGTCCCTTTTTGTTTTGTTCTATTTCGCTTCCTGGATGAGTGGAGCAACAGCCACCACCCAAACCACCGTTCCTTATTCCTAAAATAAAATTGCTTCCTATTGAACACGGCTGCTTCCAGCAAAAAGAGTTTTCCTGCTGTGGGCGAGGAACCGCGTTTTCCTACTCCTTACCCTGCTCCCTGACCCCACACTTCTTTTCCTTGTGCCAGTAGTGAGCAGAAATAGCTGGGGGGAGGAGTGTGACAGCTGAGGACATAGTCTTACATCCTTAGTGCTCCCCCTCCTCCTCCTCCTTCCTCCTCCTCCCTCCTCCTCCTCTCTCCTCCTCCCTCCCCCTCCTCCCTCCTCCCTCCCTCCCTCCTCCTTCCTCCTCCTCCTCCCTCCTCCTCCTCCCTCCCTCCCTCCTCCTCCTCCTCCTCCTCCTCCTCTCTCCTCCTCCTTCCTCCTCCTCCTCCCTCCCTCCCTCCCCCTCCCTCCCTCCCTCCCTCCCTCCCTCCCTCCCTCCCAGTTGGGTAGCGAGTTACTGGGGATGCTTTGCCCCAGCTGTGCTGGTGACTGGAGGATGTTCAGTGTTCTTGGGAAAGGAAGTTTATCTGAACGGTGGCATAGCTCACGCCTGAGTGAAACCACCTCTTTGTCTGGTAATGATGTTTCTAGAACTGTGTATCTCCCCACCCCGCACCCCAAGCCCAATGTCTTCGGTTGGCTTCTCCTCTGAGCTGTTTCTCCCCTCCTTGCAGGGACACTGACCGTGTTGATGAAACGTGGTGAGCATTTGCAACAACCTGTCTGTGATGTCTGCACATCTACAATAACTTCTCCACACTAACGCTGCCATTTCCCCTTCTCTGCACTCAGTGGGATGAAGCTTGGGGCCGGGAGCACAGGCAGGCAGGGGGCTTGGGGGAGAACCAGAGCAGCTGGCTGAGGAGACCATTAGGGCTGAGTCGGGCTGCAGCCCTGTACTCCCCTCCTGACTGCACAGGTCAGCCGAGTCACCTTGTTTGTGACGAGAAGCCGTGCTCCAGCAGGAGCTGATGTTGTGAGGTAGCCTGGTGGGTTTTTAGAGCCATTTCTTGCGGACCAGTCGTTCATTGAGATGCCAGAAGCTGCTAATGACTTCTAAGTCGAACAGCATTACTCCCCCCTCACCCCCGCCCTTTTTTTTTTTAAGAGACCAGAACTGAACAGAGGTGGTCTTTCCAGAGAACTGTTTTAACATGGAAGACTTAAAGGAAAAACTCCATTTAGGGTCTGGCAGGATCCCCCAAAGAAGTCAGGTTGAAAAGCTTAACTGATGATTTTATTTATGTCAGGCGTTTGAGCTGAATGAACTCCAGTTGGTACATTTAGTAGATGTAGATATTTAAAAATAGATTTAGGTAATTTTTCTGTGTAACCACAGGTTCTTGCTGACTCATGCTTTTCAGAAACAGAGTTGTGAAGTACTTCCTGCGTTCTAGAATATGAGGTTTTGTGTGTTTTAGTTCTCTGTCCTTCCATTGCCGTGTCTGGCCTTTTCCCTTTGTGGTATTCTTTTGTCCCAAAAGGGTATTCAGTATTGTTTCCTTCGTGCCTAAGTGCTCCTTAATCCAGCAGTGGGTTTGCATTGTGAGGAGTATAAATGGAAAGGTAGTGAGTGGCGATGGCTAAGGAGGAGGGTTCCTTTTGCTGCTTTCCCCAAGTCTTCAGTGGGCGGCGTCAGGCTCCTCACAGTTTCCCAGTCTCTGGCTCATGGGGACTGATTTGTCCTTTAGGGCCCAGCAAAAGTGGGGTTGTGACGTGGGCAGAAACTCATCCTCTGCCAGTTCCCTTTCCTGTGAGCTGTGCAGAGCATGTTGGGTGTGTGGACCTGTGCCACACAAACATACCAGAGCCAGGCTTTCACGTGGAGAAGGAGAGGGCAGCCTGGGGCCTGGGTACAGTCAGGCCTTCAGGCAGGGCCCTGATATTCCCTGGAGATGCATGGGAACAGGGAGTGAGCCGTAATCGACTGACACCTATCTAATAAGGGGGTGTGTGTGCACGTGTGTTCATCTGTGTTCTTGTCCATTCACCCTGAGCATGTGTCTGTCACTGGTTGCTTGTGTCCTGGCTTTGCATGCTGGCAGCAGAGAGCGGTCCTAGATGGCAGCAGTCTATTCTCCATTTTGCTGCCTCTGAGCCTCTGGGGAAGGAGCCCTTTGGGTAAGGCTCCTCACTCCCCAGCCGGGCTGGGTAGTTTCTCTCCTCTGAGGGGCTTGGAGGCAGTTCCATTAGACTCTGGCCTCTCCAGACACCATTGCTCAGGTCGGTGTGGCCACTGGCTTTTCCCGGGCCGACTTCCCCACGGAGCTGGCAGCTGCTTCTGCTGGGGGCCCCTTTGTCCTCACAGATCTCTCGGGAGCAGCATCTGTACATCTGGTAACCTTGAGTCATAGTGATGAGGCAGCCAAGTGAAAGTGGTGTGTGACTGTGCTAGGTAGGGAGCCGCTCCCTGCCTGGCTTTTCCATGGCTACACAGATGGACGTGTTCACTCTTAGAGGAGTCGCCAGCACATTCGAGTTACATACAGCAAAGTTCTGTCTTCTGACGTTGGTTTCCGCAACCCATACCTGCTACTGAAACTAACATTGTTTTGTTTCTTCTCATCTCAAGGAATTGTGGGAACGTATTCTGCTCCAGTTGCTGTAACCAGAAGGTTCCAGTTCCCAGCCAGCAGCTCTTTGAACCCAGCCGCGTGTGCAAGTCTTGCTATAGCAGCCTACATCCCACGAGCTCCAGCATTGACCTTGAACTGGATAAGCCCATTGCTGCCACTTCAAACTGAAGCTCAGTGACCTGGGCGGGCAGAGGCCGAGCTGCTGTTCCTCTGACAGGCCCATAGCCTGGGCAGACTGAGAGGCCCGTGCACTTTGGAATGGGGGCGTGGAACCACCTGTGCAGAGTGACAGAAATTTGGGATGTACCACTGGATTGTAGATTGATTTTTCTTTCCTGTTTTTTTCTCTCCCTTTTCCATCCTCCCTCTGCCTTCCCAAAAGGAAAAAGTCCCCTGGTTGTCTTTTAGAAAAGAATTTTTGGTTTGAATGCAAGACCAGAGGTTGCCAGGCTGCCTGTAACTATTGAGGTGCCTGTTAGGTGACACTGAGGGTTGGCTTGGTTCCTCAGGATGAGAGGGGGCCTGAGAAAGGGAAGAAGGCCAGTGCTGCCATTTGTGACAATTCCTCATGCTACCATCACATCAGAGCTGGTTGGAAAAACCTTTACTGTGACGAGGCTGGGAGCATCTTCCCTAAGAGCGCCTCCCTCTGCGAGGGACTGGGCCAGTCCCATTCCACAGACAGATACATGGCATTGGCATTGGAGGGAGGGGTGCATAGTAAATGGATTATAGTAAAAGGCCCCCTTTGGGGAAGGAAGGTGTATGCTCTTCTGAGGCAAGTGAGAGGGGCTGGGGATGGGTGGCCAGCATGTTGGCCCCCATGGAATGCTGTTTTTAATTTGACCCGGATTGTCTAGCTCCCTTCACTGTCGTTAGTGGTGTCTCCCTAGGCCAGGCTGTGGACTGCTTCCCACCCTCAGGCATAAAGTCAGACAGGCCAGAGTGCAGTGTCCTGTTGCTGTGGCCAAGGCCAAAGCCTGCCCTGAGCCCAGGCACCTGGAAGCCCCTTCTGGGGCCCCAAACAATCTCTCTTCCTCGGCTAGCACAGGGAAATCCAGACTCAGGGTTCCAAAAATTCCCCATTCCCATACCAAACAAATCATGGACCTCTCCCTTACGGGACAGAATCAGCCTTTTAGAGTGCAAGCCTCTGGAAAAGGGAGCATGTCCCATACAATCAGCCTCCCTCCTGCCCTGGGGCAGCAGGGAGGGCCCAGCAATCCCCCTGCCCTGTTCCTGTGCTGCTGGCCAGCAGTGAGGGTCCACGGTGACTCTGCAGTCCTTAGAGTGGCACAGCCCATTTGCAGTGGGGGACACCTTCCCTCAGTAAGCTTTGATGTGGTCCAAAAAGAGCCTTAAATCAAGAATATTTGTGGTGGAGGGGGTTATGGGCAAGGGGTAGAGAGGAGTTTAGGTTTGTGCTTTGGAATCTTGGCATCCATGTTTTGTGCCTGCCCTCCCTCTCAGGGGAAGGGCCATGCTTGGCTCTGCTAAAAGCTGCTAACTGGTAACAGGGCGGATTGTGGGGTGAGCGGTGGGGGTGAGACCAGGGAGCTCGTGTGACCCTTTGGAAGCAGTTCCCTGGCCAAGGGCAAGTTGTGTCTCAGGAAGGTGGCTTCTGTGTGTGCCTGGGTGTGGTTAAGACGTGGCCAGAAGCCTTCCTTGGAGCTGTTAGTCCAGCAAAGCCAAGAGCGTCTGAGCATGTCTCCAACTTCCCAGTGGCAGCAGGTTGCTCAGAATTTGAATTTAGTGAAACAGGGTGTAGTTCTTCTCCGCACTCTGTGTGGTCTGCCCGTGCAGGTAGGGAGAAGTCAGTCTAATTGAAGATTGTGCAGTTCCTAATGACAGGTGCCAAGAGGTTATGATACGGGTTTCTTGGGTCTGATGTACAGTGTGAATAAATGCTTGCAGCTCTTAGCCCTTTTTTGATCAATGAAGCACTTTTTTATTAATATTTTTCTTTGTATGTAAAAGAGGAACCGTAACTCTCCGTAGCTGTACATATAACCCTTTTCTCCTAAAGAGGAGTCAGTGCTCCTATATTTTTCATTTTTTTGTCAAAGCAAGAAGTAAATACTTTAGAACTGTTAAATATATAAATAAAGTGAATAAAGTTTAGTGTTCCGCATGGTAGCATTTGCTAACACATTCTAATTCTTTTCCCTGTGGTTTATTCCCTCTTCATCCCTTTTCCCTCTGAAACAGAAGCAGTTTGAGATGCTGCTGGGAAACTGGACTTTGGCGAAGGAAAACTACACATTTCTTTTCAACTCTGGACCTTGGCAAGGAGCTGCAGCACGATGCCCAAGCCCTGAAACACAGTTCCTGGGTGCTTTTGCCCCTAATGTCTCCAAAGCTAAAAAGGCAAACCAGGCAGGCCTCCTAACAATCAGTGGTTCTTCCTGACCTGAAGAACTCAGCAGCAATAGTCGTTCCAACTACCTCTGGCCTCCAGGCTCCTTTTTTTGCTGCTGCCCTGATTTCAGCGCAGCCAGTGCTCTGGCCCCATAACTTCACCCAGCCCTGGATCATCAGCTGTCCCGGGAGCAGCGGTGAAAGTCCTGTGTGCGGTGGAGGGAAAGGAGACGTTGGGAGAGGGTGGCTAGCAAGTGCCCCTGTCTGTCCTTGGAGGAGACCTCAGGGCAGAAACGGAATTGGGTGTGATTGGATTATGTGCCTAACCTAGAGGTCTCCTGCCTCCACACAGGTCCTTAGATCTGCAACCAGCCAAGCTGCTAGTCGCTTCTTGGCTAGTTTTCGTTCTTCACAGGTGGATTTTCTTTCCCTTGCGTCACTGTTGGGCATCCTTTGTGGGGAGTATGTTATGCAGTTCTTCCCTAGGGAAGGTTGGTGTTGAGTGGCACCCAGTTCGGGGGTCCCCAGCCCAGCATCTCTGGTTAGTGGGCTGGGCTCTGAAGAGTGACCTGCTCAGGGACTCCTCTGAGGGCCTTAACTCTTTGGGGCAGGCTTTCGAGGGTCACTTTCTGGATTACTGTCTGCCTGGAGTACACAAGCACTTATCTAGTCTGAAAGCTTCACATGCCATCCAGCCCGTGTGTGAGAATTAGCCTGTCTTCCGGGAGAAGCAGGTGCCACCTCGGCAGCCTGCAGTCCACCAGGAGCCCAGTCTGTGTTGAGACCAATGTGTGACAACCCTAACTGTGTCACAGCCATGAGTGTCTGTACACACACAGCTCCTATTGTTCCTTAGGTCTAATGGTTCAGCCCTCAGTTGATGCCCATAGTTGGGGAGCTGGTGAGACCTGCTCAGTGTGGGCTGAAGGCAGAGAGCTGCCCTGTGAAGATGGCTGTATGTGGAGAAAAGCGGCTCTCTGAGGACAAAGCCACTGTGGAGGAATCTGGTCTGAAGCAGTGGGGGAGTAACTGGCTGAGCTGCTCTGAATGTTCTTACCCTGCCACTCTCAGTATTTCCCTTCCTTCTATACTTTGGCGTCTTTCATCCTGGTCCAAGAAATGACAGGGCTGCCTAATCCATTGGGCTTCTCTAATGAGATGTACAGAAAAGTTTTTCTTCAGTAATTTTGCTAATATGTTCACTGTTCGTTTTTATGTTAGCAAAGAATATTCTAAGAATTAAAAAGGGACCGTGGCAGATTTAAAGGAGAATGAACAAAATGGTGCCAGAGGATCTGGTAAACAGTCTCCAGCTAAAAATATCAAATGGGAATCGAGGGTATACCCTAGAATAGTATTACAGGCTATTGTCCTTGAGGTAGCTCATGTCCTTGGCTGCTGCACATTGAGCCTGGAAATCCCATGTCTGTTGAACTTGTTAACTCCAGCCCTGACTTCTATTGATCTTTTAAGAATGAGGGCTGATTGGAAGGTGCTGTGGCAGGATTTCATTTAGCTGGTTCAAGTGACCATCTGATTGCATTAGTTGAGGATACGGCTAACAGCAGGGTTAAAAATGGGCCCTGGGCTGTGGCACAAAAGACTGACTCTCCGTTTGAAGGTTTGGATAATATAGCAGGAGTCCTCGCTGTTCAATTTCTAGTCACGTTTTCTAAGAACATTGGTACTAAGTTGAGGTTACTGACAGGATTTCTCCAGGGCAGGACTAGCATGTGTGAGAGGCTTCTAGCAAGAGTAGGAGGGGGCCCCTTCTAAGCCTCTGACTTAAACAGGAACCCCGCTGTCCCCAGTACATACCCACACTGACACTCTGTTCCTCACCCCTGTGTGGAGAGTCCATCTGCTGCACATTTCACACTGACACCAGCTGCCTGCCCGGTCGCACAGGCCTCTGCGGGCTAGTTCAGAGGCGTGAGGGGAATGGGAAGGGGAAAGGCACCCTCTGAAATGGGAATTACAGAGTTTTAAATGCTGCTGTTGTATTTTATTTACTGCTTAGTTTTTTCATTCATACCTGAGTTCTTAGTTAACTTTTTTACAGTGCTTATAGCAGTTGCATTTCAGTTGTATTTTCGGTGAAATTTGTTTTATATTGGCATTTAAAATTGGCCTTTAACTGCTTCCTGATTGGTCTATAAGATTTCTCTTAAAAATGCAAATACAGCCAGTGAGGCTTGGATGCTGTTTAAGAAATAAACTGTGTTGCTGCTGACAGTAATGTTTGCCTATGGTAACAGCATTGATTCTGCTGTAGCCTCAGCGACCGTTTAAAACTAAATAAATGTGTCATTTTCCCCCACAGACAGTTGTTTAGCCCCTGGATTTGGGTTCTCTAGTCAGAGCTGTGACCTGTGTATTCGGTGCGAGGGATAAATCAGCTCAGTCCCTTAGTCTGTCCAGGAGAGAGGGCGGGCCTGGCACGGAAGGGGCCGCAGGGATCAGTACGGCTTTCAGAGGCAGAGGACATGGAATCCTGACTTAGAGGCGAAAGGGACCTCAGATGATCCAGTTCATGGTTTTCATGCTGTTCTGTTGGGCCTTTGTGGGGAGGGAGCCTCCGGGCCCATTCAGTATTAGGCTTCCAAGTAAGACCTGATTTGGTGCTTAAAATAAGTCTGAAAACCATTGATTTAATCCAACACCCTGGTTTTTGTTGAGGAAACAGGGTTAGAAAGCAGCAAAGACTCATCCAGGGTTAACAATGAATTAATAACAAAATTTGAATAAAAAGATTCTCTCCCTCCTCCTCCCCCTCAGTGCTCTTGGTTTTCCAAAAGACAACTTAGATTAATAGCTATTTTAACCTAGTTCTCTTTTGAGTTTGCCAAACCACATATCTTAAAGGAGCTTAGCAGTCGCTACCAAAAGGCTTAAACTATGAACCCTCCGCTCCCTCCTAACAAAAATCAAAAGGTTTTGCTGTTACAATCTGCTGTTTTTGTTTTTCAAATGCAGAAAAACATGTTATTAGCATGAATTGTCTAAGTTCAAATCATAACATTGTCTTAAATTACTGGGATTGGCAGGGAGCATTTTTGACTATTGTCAGTGGGTTAATTATGAACTGTCTCAGCATCCAATTTATTTCTGAATTTGTTTTGTTTGTATGGTATGGAGAAAAAATCCTAATTGTACACAGAGCAGTGGTTGCAAATGGTAGTAGTTTGCCTGCAATCTCTGGTGACAAAACTGAAATCGATGTTTGAAAAAAGGGATTACTATCCAATACCTGCTTTCAGTTCTTATCCTCCAAATATCAGGTAAGAAACATCCAAAGGTTATAATGACTAAAATTATTCTATGGTGAGAGCCACTAGCATGGAGCTGCCGCTGGGCTTGGTGATCCCAGCACTGATTTGTCTTCTTTCTTGATCGATGACCCCTGAGAAGCTCACACAAGCACAGCAAGGGAGGCCTTACTGTGAGGTCTCAGGGAGCCTAAGCGAATGCATGTTAGCTGTACATCCTAAGGATGTGTCTAAATATTAAGGATAATTTTTAATATTTAAAATGATATTTGAAGCCAATGTTTGCAGAGAAGCCCTGAAGCACTACCAAAAAAGACAGTATCAAAACCACGAGTTTGGTGGAAAGAACCTGGGGTTCTGAGCCCACAGAGCTGGGTTGGAATCCCAGCCCTGTCGCGCCAGCCCAGTTGCCCGTGGGCAGGGGAGGAACTGAGCTTTTCCTCATCTAGAGCAGAGCATGTGCCAAGGAAGGGGTTGAAGGTGGGTGCTTAGCAAATGCTCCCCTCTCCACTGTCCGTGAGATGAGACGGCATTTCTGTCTCTGGGTGGCGGCAATTCTGAACTATTAGAGCCAGACAGCGCTCCCATTGCACCACATACTTAAAACTAGAAGACAACCGCCCCTGTCCTGGCTTCTTCCACCTTATAAAACTAAAATTTTGACCTTGAAGCAATTTTGATCTGAGTTTTGATAAATTGCAAATGTATCACTAGTCAAAGACTGTAAAGTTCATATATGTATTTTATTGAAAAAATTTTTTAAATGTTTAAACGGACGCAGGTCTGCAGGTACACCGATGGTTTAAGACTAGAGAAAGAAACTTGCAGTTGAGGCGCATCTAAGAGCTCTCCCGAGTCCTGTGGAGACTGATACGGCCTCACTTGACTGGACAACTTAGGAGTTACACAGTCCTGACTGGAGACCGAGCCCTAAGATGTAGCCTAACTCCAGGCTGCGGAGCGGCAGGCAGAGCCCGCTGGGCCTCCCCCCCGCGCAGCACACACTTGAGGCAGCAGCCTGCCTGGGCCCTGGGTCGTGTGCTCCAGCAAGGGAGCCCCTATGAGGATTCAAGCCCAAGGTTGGGACAGGAAGCGATAACCTTGCATTCAGATGGTCCTGCTGTCTCCACTGCCAAAGGAGTCCCAAGTGGCCTCATCATCCAAGTGAAAACATGTGAGTGAGTGGTACATGGTAGCCCCACTGTATTTTGCCAACTGGGAGATCAATCCCTACAACTGGAGGTTCTTTAAAGTCACCCAGGAGGCACTGGTACCAGCTGTCATACTGTGCACTGGTGACTCCCACTTTTCCAAGTGCCATCAGCCCTCGAGACATGACCTGTGTTGTATGATTCCTCGTTCTTTCATTTGAATTGCTAAGCCAGGCAACACTTCCCCAGTGTCACCAGGACTGTGCTGCAGCCCCCACCCCAAAGCATCCCTTCTCCAGCACTCCTCAACACTGATAAGCCTGCTGCTGCTTCTGCCTCTGCTGTAGGCCTGCAGGGGCCCTGCTCCCTAAGTGTCTGAGGTGTTCTTGAGGTTCAGTTCTCTCCCTGCCTTACACACATGCTTCCTTGGAGACTTACAAGTCGAGGTATTTAAAATGGAAACTTTTTAACCCTAGTTCCATATGCTACCAGGGATGCAGTGAAGACCTTCCCCAGGAACTTGGGAAACTGCTGAGGCATCAGCCAGTCTGCGAGGCCATGCCTCCACACACCCCACGCAGCTCAGGCATTCACTCGGGGGTTATTTCTCATGGACCTGAGGACTCTGCTAACCCAGTCTTGTCCGTGGAAAGGAGGGTTCAGCCTCCTCTCATCCGCTGCATGTAGGATATAAAGCACTAGGATGTCAGTGATTTTCCCAAGTAGCTTCTGTATCGGGGTGAACATTGGTGCTAATTTGCCCTCCTCTCCCCCACCCCCAAGGAGGAAGTTAATTTTTCATGTCTGATGACTTTAGCTTTCCTCCTCAACTTAGTGGCTACAGCAGCTTGGACACTGACTAGTTAGATATATGGCTTGACGAAAAAAAGCCCATGGACAGATCTGCGCCGAGGGCCTGCCCTTGAGGGACAGCAGTGACTTCTACCCATGGTGACATTGGGGCAGCATGAGCCAAGGCAGGAAGGCAGGTTTGGGGAACTGAGCCAGCGTGCATGGGTTAGTGAATGAGGGAAGGCAGGAAATACTTGTTAAAAGTCAGGCAAAAAAAGGCCAAACACTGGTCTCAATTCTATAGCTATCAGGTTTTGGAACAGAATTGAACAAGAAGATTTATTACGGGCCAGGCACTGTTTAAGTACTTCCATGAACTAACTCTCGATTCTATCAGTCTGCCGAGGTCACTCAAAAATCAGGATATAATAGTACTAAAATAAGGATATAATACAGTCCCATATCCAGAACTGCATCATGCATGAAGCAGTCCACATTTCAAGAGGGAAGTAGCTACTCACTAAAATTTACTAAGTTTCTTAGGAGGAGTTCCCTCAACCATAAAGCTGTGACATGTAGCAGCAGACACGACAATGGGGTGAGACAAGTCGCAGCCTGAGGAAGCACGAGACTGGTGTCTGCCTAGGCAAGTGCCTGTTCATGCGCTGGGCTTGGGGACCTGTGTTCTCGCCCTTTGATCACTTCTTGAGGATACGGCCTTGACCTCTCCACTCTGCTTTCATCTCTGTGCACATGTGTCCAATCACCCCGCGAGACTGCTGAGGATCCGATGAGGAAAGATGTTTTACCAAGTCGCACTGCCCTGCAGCGGGAGGTGTGGCATCCTGCCAAAGCTCGCACTTGAATGGCTGCCCTGACTCCGCAAAACGTACCTGATTTCCAGTAGAGTCCCAAGTCGGAGGAGGCAGGCACGCTGCTCCAAGGCAGTGGCACTCTTCTTACCTGTAGCTGCCAAACCAGAGAGGAGGGGAGTATGTCAGGTCTTTCAGGGGGTGGTAGAGACTCCCAGCCGTCTCCAGCCATGAAGGGCCCCAGCGTGGAATACTTCACATTCAGCCACTAATGGCTGCAGTGTTGCCAGCGACAGGTTTCCTGGCTGGGTGGGGCGCTCTGCCCTGGTCTGCGGGGAGTCCCGATGGGGTAGCCTCGCTTCCCGCACAGGTGAGGGCTGGGCGAGCAGCGCGGCCCTTTCCCTTCAGGGCTCTGCCTGCCTCACCACCCTCCTGGCCTGTGTCTGCATGTGCGGTAGGTGACCTCTGAACTTCCCAAATGAATCTTTTGGTGTATGTGCATCCTGGGAAAAGAGTCAGCAGCAGTGATTCCCTGGCCAGTGCATGGCATTTCCTCTGTCCCCCTGAGGCAGTGTTTTGCTATCAGCTGCTTCACTGGGCCTTCTCTGTGTGCACGCAGAGCTGGCCCTGCACCCTATGGGAGGCAGAGAAGAGGCAGCAGGCCTGGAAGGTGAGAAGTCGAGCCCAAGCCTGCGAAACCTGACCATGGCTTTGGGAAGGCAGAACACTTACCCTCAGAAGGGAAGTGCACCCCTCGAGTCTCAGAGTAGGCACAAACTTCAAAGGCGCCCTCCTGTGCCCTTCCGCCATGGCACTTTCGTCCTGCTCTGCATGTTAGCCCTGCCTGACCTGAGAATCCCTCTCACCTACCCGTCCCCCATGCCACAGCAGCTTCTGCTGCTTCCCCTCCTTTCCCTTCCACTCCCAAACTCCCAGGGCCTTGGCAAGCTTCCAGGACAGCCTCTCACTAAGGCATGGGAAACACACAAGCCAGAAACAGCACAAATGTCCATCAACAGGACAAGGGATAAATAATGTGTGAAACTTCATTCACAATGTAACAGCAATGAATGAATAAACTAGTTACACAGAGCCACATGGATGAGTTTCATAAAATAGTGAATGGGGAAAAAATGATGTGCAGTGGGACACCATTCTTTAAAAGTTCAAAACCAGACAAAACAAAACTATTATTTGGGGATGCAAAGGCATGGTAATTCCACAAGCCAGGGCCCTGGTCGTCTCTAGGGGATGGAGCGAGCAGCTTGGGAGGCTGCGTGGGCTTCCGGAGTGCCGGTGACGCTCCACGTGCTGCCTGGAATAACGGGTTTCATGGGTGCTCACAGAATCCACCCACCTCTACAGATGGTTTATGTACTTTTCTACATGTGTGCACTTCACGTGTATTTCACAAAGCTAAACCAGAAACCAGCCCTCCCCACTCCCTCTGCCTCTTTGGGTTTCTCAGGGCGCTGTCCCCTCAGTGTGCACACCTCTCATGCAACTGGCCCTGTGGGGACATTGGGTGGGGAGCCGACGAGGCCTGAGGAGGAAGGAGTTGGCCCAACCACTCAGGTGGCCCTGGGTCAACAAACCAGGGAGTTCCACCTGCCTTCCTTCTGGTGGAGTGTCCCCCTGCCCGAGTGCTGTCACATCCTTGCCCCAGCCCCCCTGCATTCTCCAGGTTTGGCTACACCGCCCTGGAGCTCCTGGTTTCCTGGCTGTTGTCAGGCTTCCCTTGGGCAGGCTGACCTAGGTCTGCTTCTTATAGAAGGGATCTCATTGATGAATCGCGCCCAGGGTTCTAGGTTTAAATTAAACTAGTGGGATACTCTTGGCCTCCATTGTTTGTTTACGTTAATGTGTCCATCTGCCCACTTGCTTACAGTTAGGGGGAACACTACAGGGACCCCATGCCTGGGAACCTTTGATTGCGTATGAGGATGGCAGTCAAACAGCAGAATATGAGTTCCTCCTCCACGGCAGCCACCGCACTACGCGGGGCAGCCAGAACCCTCGTCTTCATGGAGAAGACCGTTGAGAGAAGGTAGGTAAGTGTGACGAATGCTGCAGAGAAGTCTGTGGGAACCACACTGAGTCTGTGGCAACCGCACTGAGTCTGTGGCAAGTCAGGAGAGGGGTCCCTAAGGAAGTAATGTGTAAACTAAGGCCTGAAGGGGAAAGAGGGAAGATGCTAATTCATTGAGCGTGTACTGTGTGCTAAGCCACTTGCGTCACTCATCCTGACAACGCTTTAAGATAGGTATTATTATCCCCACTTTACAGATCAGGAAACTGAGGCTCAAAAAGGTGAAGAGCCCTACCCAAGGTCATCCAGCTAACAAGTAGCAGAATGAGGACCTAACTCTAGTTTGCGTGATTCAAGCCAGTCGGGGAGGAGGCTGCTGTCATAGTCATGGCCAGAAATGACAGATGGTGGTGTCAGAGGGGAGAGGAGCAGCCTCAAGAGGGACACTGAAAGTAGACCTGATAAGACTGAGCAAGCGGCGTGGGGGAAAGAAGGAAAGGACTCAGTCAAAGATGATGCCCGGTTTCTGTCTCGATGCACTGGGGGGACAGTCATCCACCCAGGTGGATCACTTACCAAGATGGAGAAAAGGGAGGAGCAGGTTTAAAGGGCAAAAAAAGTCACTCATCTAAATTTGACATATTCTCCTTCAGTTAAAAAAAAAAATTGGTTGACTAAATGAAAATAAAACAGGGCTAATTCCATGCCTAGAAACTGTCCTCCCCTTCACACCCCCTCAACCCCAACCCAAGGAGGTCAGGACCGGGAGGAGCACCAAGAAAGCGCAGCCCTTGGCCACACCATCCACTCCCGGCCAGAAGTGGCACCCTGGCCGGCTGCCCCGTGCTTTCTCGGGGTCTCCCCCTCCCTTCTCTGCAGAGACTCTGCCAGCAGAGGAGCTGCTCCTGTGCCTGAGCTCCTCGGGTGGAGTCGCCTCCTCCTAGTACTCAGACCGTTTCGTGTGAGCAGCCTCTGCCGTGGCACGGGGCCCTCCCTCAGACCCTGCCCTTGATTTAATGCCCTTCCACTGCGCTCTTGAAATTCCTACTATATTTAACAAGGGACACCCACGTTTTCATTTGGTACTGGGTCCTGCAAATTATGTAGCCCATCTCCTATGAATGTCTGCAAGATAATGGTGCGAGACAGTCCCAGCCTTTCCCACCTGGAAATGAACCTCATCTCCAACTAGGAAGACCCATGGTTTTAAATCAGAGGGAGATAAAGCAAAAAAGAGTTCTTTTTCTGTTTGTATGAAAGTCACGGCTTTATGTGCAGTTTTATGTTTCTTCCTGGGTAATAACTTAGGAGGGAGCCTCGGGAATAGAATACAGAAATAACAAATGATGGGCCATTAACTGTGGTTAATTGTTTCTTTATAGAGTGGAGGCACGTCGAGTTGCTCTGGCACTCAGTGAGGTAGGTCTGCTTACTTACAACCTGGCGTCCCTCCGGAGGTGGAGGGAAAAGCAACTGAGTCAGCCTAGCCCGGCTTCTGGGGCCGGAACTGCCACCAAAGCCTCCGTGCAGCTGGAGTATGTTCTCTGAGCGATTAGGGACCCCGTACCTGAGATCCCCTCAGCTGCGCAGGGGTGAAGGTGCTCTATGTGCTGTCCGGGCATCCTGCTGCAGCAGCCTTCGGGGTGCAGCTCACACTTGGACCCCAAGAAGTTGGTTTCATCTGCCACTCAGGCTCCAAACAGCTCCAAATCCTTGCTCACTTCAGTTAACTCCTGTTAAAAAATTGAACCAAAAAAATGTTGGGATTCCTTGCTAAAACAGTGGATGCAGAAACGCTCCACTGCCTATTACCACGGCCCTTCGTATCCTAGAGAGCTACTGGGTGAAGCACTATGACGGCTGAGAGGAAAGCCCTCCAGTTATTTACTTACAGTAGTAATACCAAACACCCAGCAAGTACAGTACCCAGAAAATATAATCCACCCCAAAATTCCTTGTTCTCAGAGCCATAACCGCTATCAATCCAAACGGACTGTTGCAGGCTTTTTAGAATGTACTAGGTTACCCCGTTTATTCTCCTCGGCTGTTGGCCACTCACAATGGCTGCCAGCCACTCATGGCAGCACACAGCAGCACACAGCAGCCCACGGCAGCACACAGAAGCCAGCAGCAGCCCACACAGACCCTCCGGCTGCTCACGGTAGCCCCGCTCCAGGGAGAGCCGTTGTTCATAATCTTAGCTGTAGAGGGCACAGCTCATTGGCCCATGTGGGAATCGAACTGGCGACCTCAGAGTTAGGAGCACAGGCTCCAACCACCTGAGCCACCGGGCCGGCCCCCTTTTTATTCTTTTTGCTCCCTGACTAGATAATTTAAAAGTTCCTGTTTCTTTCTCACAGATTATTTCTTTTGCTTGATTCATTCTGATGTTGACACTATTACATTTTTCATTTCATTCACTTTATTCTTCAGCTCCAGAATGGTTCTTTTCTATCTTTATTAAACTTGTTTTGTTCATGTTTTGTTTTCCTGATTTCACTGAATTGTTTTTCTATGTTTTCTTTGAGCTCATTGAGTTTCTTTAAAACAGCCATTTTGAATAATTTAATGGGTATAATTTACATATAGTAAAGCACACAAATCTTAAACACACCTCAATTAATTTTTACATATGTATACACCATGTAACCTCCACCCAGTTCAAGATACAGGCCATTCCCATTACCCTGGAAGGACTCCCTGTACTTCATTCATTCAGTAGTCCATCCACCAGAGGTAACCATCATTCTGATTTCTATCATCATAAGTTAGTTTTGCTTGTTGTTGGACTTCATGTGAATGGCATCATATAATTTGTATTCTTTTGTGTCTGGCCTTTTTTCTCTCAGCATAGCGTTTTTGAGATTCATCCATGTTGTTTTGTGTATTAGTAGTCTATTCATATTTATTATTGTTGGTAGTATTCTATTATATGACTATATCACATAGTTTTATTTTCCTGTTAATAGATACATGGATTTTGTCCAATTTTTGGTTATAATGAATAAAGCTGCTATGAACATTCTTGTACAAGTATATTGGTGGACATTTAAACTAATTTTTCTTGAGCTTATGCCTAGATGTAAAATTGCTGGCTGCCACAGTTGTATGTTTGGCTTTATAAGAAACTGTCAAATAATAATGTATAAGAGTTCCAGTTACTTCACATCTTCAGCAACACTTGATAATGATAGTTTAAAAACTTTTTAGCCATTCTGCTGAATATGTTATTGTAGTTTTAATCTGCATTTCTTTGATATTATTCCGAGTACCTTTTAATGTGTTTATTGGCCATTTGAATATCCTCTTTCATGAAATACTTATTCAAGTCTTTTGCTCATTTTAAAATTCAATGTCGGGGGGGGGGGAGGTTGGAGAAAGGGGAGAAAATTCAATGTCTTTCATTGATTTCTAGGAGTTCTTTGTATATTCTATGTATTCTTTGTCAATCTCTAGCTTGCCTATTTACTTTCTTAATGTCTTGATGACCAGATAGTCTTAATTTTAATTAAGTCCAATTTATCAAGTTTCCTTTTTTATTTAGTGCATTTTATGATCTGATTAAGGAATCTTTACCTACTCCAGTATCTGGAAAATATTCTCCTTGTTTTTCTTTGGAAATTTGATTGTTTTAGCTTTTGAATTTAGGTCTATGGTATACTTCAAAAACTAATTTTTGTATATATTTTGAGTTAAGGGTCAGGCTTCATTTTTCTGCATACACAACCAGTTGTTCCAACATCATTCCCCTAGGTAATTACTGTAACACCTTTGATGTAAATCAAGAAAGCATATAGTCATGAGACATACAATGACGTTTTGGTCAATGATGGACCACATATACGATGGTGGTCTCACAAGATTATAATGGAGCTAAAAAATTCTTATCACCCTGTGATGTCATAGCTGTTGTGGCCATCATAACATCACAGAGCAAAAGTTGCAAAAATCAACGGCTGTGGGAGATGGCAAACAACTTTATGCTACTGGGGAGTTCCTAGAGGTGGTTCCCCAGGAACTGACTAATGAGAGGTTGTTGAACCTGTAACAGGAACCATAACTGAAGAAGAGGCAAGAGAAAAGGAAAGGGCAGGAAAAGAAAAAGAACCTCCAAGAAAATTCACAGTGAAGGGTTTAGGAGAACTTTTTCAGACCTCAACAAGCTCCTTAGAAAGTTTGAAAACATGGACCCCACGGAAAGGTTTTCATTAGAGAGGAATGTTCATAGTGCATTATCTGCTTTCAAGAAAATCTATGATGAATAAAAGACACAAACCAAACAAACCACCATGAACATATTTCTAAAAAGAGTGACACCTCCTCAAGAAGAGCCTCAGACAGGTCCTTCAGGACATATTCCAGAAGAAGGCATTGTTATCATAGGAGATGACAGTTCCATGGGTGTTACTGCCTCTGAGGACCTTCCAGTGGGACAGGATGTGGAGGTGGAAGACAGTGATATTGATGATCCTGACCCTGTGGAGGCCTAAGCTCATGTGTGTGTTTTTGTATCTTAGTTCTTAACAAAAAAATTTTGAAAGTAAAAAAGATTAAAAAAAATTTTAAAAAGAAAAAGCTTATAGAATGTGGATATAAAGAAAATATTTTGGCCCGGTTGAAAGCGTCAGGACTCTATTCCAACATGGCCCAAAACAACTCTCCAAACAAGATCACAGCAAGGAATTATAGACGTAACCGCACCAAATTCACAGAAGACCAGTTGAATATCCTCATCAAAGCATTCAATCAAACACCTTACCCAGGTGATGCTACCAAACGAAACCTTGCTTTAGAAATCAACACTGAAGAGTCTAGAATCCAAATTTGGTTTCAGAATCGAAGAGCTAGGCACCGAGTTCAGAAAAGATCAGAGCCTGAGAAGGACAGAAGCACGCCAAGACCAAGATCACCCTAAAGAGAAGATTCATGGTAGAGAAGACAGACGGTGTTGTACCAGCTATACTTCCTCCCAGTTACACACCCTCATCACAGCATTTACAAACAACCCTTATCCTGGGATTGATTCCAGAGAGCAAGTTGCTAAGGAAATTGGGGATCCAGAGTCAAGAGTCCAAATTTGGTTTCAAAATCAAAGATCTAGATTCCATGTACAGAAAAAAAGAGAACTTGATGAGCCCTTAGAACAGAAACAGGACCAGGAACAGGACCAGGAACGAAATCTCTGAGACAAGGGAGTTCAAAGTACAGAAATTACACCAAATGGCACCAATCTCATTAGCACCTGTCTTATTTCTTTTTTTTAAAGATTTTAGTGGGGAAGGGGAACAGGACTTTATTGGGGAACAATGGTCAAATTGTTGTCCTTTCAATCTTAGTTGTGGAGGGTTCTGTTCAGCTTCAAGTTGTTGTTCTTTCAGTCTTAGTTGTGGAGGGGGCAGCTCAGCTCCAGGTCCAGTTGCTGTTGCTAGTTGCAGGGGACACAGCCCACCATCCCTTGCGGGAGTCAAACCGGCAACCTTGTGGTTGAGAGGACAGGCTCCAACCAACTGGGCCATCTGGGAGCTCAGCGGCAGCTCAGCTCAAGGTGCAGTGTTCAATTTTAGTTGCAGGGGGCGCTGCGCCCACCATCCCTTGCGGGATTCAAGGAATTGAACTGGCAACCTTGTGGTTGAGAGCCCACTGGCCCATGTGGGAATCGAACCAGCAGCCTTCGGAGTTAGGAGCACGGAGCTCTAACCGCCTGAGCCACCGGGCCGGCCCTAGCACCTGTCTTATTTCTCTGAAGCCAGAACACAATGGACCAAGAGATAAATCTGATGTCATCAGCCTGGGCTCCAAATCTCTCTCATCCTGGGAACATACCCTTCTAAATATACTTTCAGCTTCTTGAGAAGCTGAGCCTTCTGGAGATAGTAAACACAACTTCAGGAAGCAGACAGATACAAGGCACCACACAGCCCTACCCAATGGAGCCTGGCTCCACACTTCAGCAGATGTCAAAGAAAATGAAAATAAACTTATTCATATCATTTTTAAGTCAAAAAAAAGAAAGAAAATATTTTTGTACAGTTGTACAATGTGTTTTAAGCTGTTATTACAAAAGAGTCGAAAAGTTAAAAAAATTAAAGTTCATACACTAAAGTAAAAAAAGTTATGGTAAACTAAGATTAATTTATTACTGAAAAAAAATAATTTTTATATATATTTAGTGCAGCCTAAGTGTAGAGTGTTTATAGAGTCTACAGCAGTGGACAGTTGTGTCGTGGGCCTTCACATTCACTCACCACTCACTCACTGACTCACCTAGAGCAGCTTCCAGTCCTGTAAGCTCCATTCATGGGAAGTGCCCTGTACAGGTGAACCATATTTTATCTTTCATACTATGTTTTTACTGTACATCTTCTATGTTTAGATACACACATACTTACCATTATGTTACAGTTGCCTACAGTATTCAGTATAGTAACGTGCTGAACGGATTTATAGCCTAGGAGCTTATACCACATAGCCTAGGTGGTAGTAGGCAATACCATCTAGGTTTGTGTAAGTCACTCTAAGAAGTTCGCCCAGTGACAAAATCATCTAACAATGCATTTCTCAGAACATATCCCTGTCATTAAGCAACAAATGATGGTACATCTGTGGGTCTATTTATGGACCCTTTATTCTGTTCCAGTAGTGTATGCTATCCTTTCTCTAAAAGTACTCAGTGTTAATTACTATAGATTTATAGTAAAGCTTGATATATGCTGGTTAAGCCCTGCAACTTTTGAGAACCAGTAATTTGTTTAATTTTTTTTTTAATTTATCATGATTTCTTAGATATTCAATGCTCTTTGTAGGTCCATATACATTTTGGTTAATTCATTTTTCAGAATATAAAGTGTCCTGAGACCAAAACATTTGAAAGCTGCTGATTTAAAGCATGGACTCAAAAGCCAGAAACCAAATCTCAATCTTGCCATTTATTAGCTGTGGGACCTTGGCAAATAATTTAATTTTTCCATGTCTGTTTCCTCATCTGCAAGTTGAGACAATAATAGTACTATGATATAAATAGTTGTACTCATCAAATATTAAGCATTATATGACTGTTTTGTGTTAAAATAGATGAGGCAGGCACATATATTTTTAAAGAATATGAAGTCAAAGGAAAATAAAGCCTAAACAAGCAAAGGGAATATGTAATCTTTTTGACACTCTCAGGGTATTAGAATCCAGTTGTGTCAGTTTCATTTAAAAATAAACAAAAATATACAAAGTATATAAAATACAAAAATATACAAAGTATATGAGATATACAAAATCCATTCTGTTTCTTTATACTAGCAACGAACAATTAAAAATTGAAATTAAAAAATGACATTTAAATCAGCATCAACAAACATGAAATACTTAGGGATTAATTTAACAAAATATGCATAAGACCTGTACACTGAAGACTATAAAACACTGCTGAAAAAAATTAAAGAAGACCTAAACATGTGGAGAGATAGTCCATGTTCAAACATTAGAAGACACAATAGTGTTAAGATGTTAGTTCCCCCAACCAATTTAGAGATTCAGTCATTTCCCAATCAAAATCTCAGCAGGCAATTTTGAAGAAATTGACAAGCTGATTCTAAAATGAATAGGGAAAAGCAAAGAACCTAGAATAGCCAAAACAATTTGAAAGAGAATGATGAAGTTGAAAGGCCTGTACTACCTATTTTAAGACTTACTATAAACTATGGTAGTCAAAATCAGAAAAAGCACGAGGATAGATATATAGACCAAAGGAACTGGACAGAGAGGCTCATATATGTAGGCTCAATTACTTTTCTACAGAGTTGCCAGCATAATTCAATGGGGGAAAGGAAAAGTCTTTTAAATAAACGGTGCTAGAGCAACAGGGTACCCATATGTAGAAGATGAGCCTCAACCTTTGACTTGCATCAGAAACAATTATTAACTCAATGTAGATCACTGGCCAAAACGTAAGTGCTAAAATTATAAAACATCTAGAGAAAAAAAAATTCTGATCCTAGGTTAGGCAAAGTCTTCTTAGGAGACAAAAACAGTAACCATTAAAAACATTGATAAATTGGTTTTCCTAAAATTTAGAGATTGTTCATCAAAAGACATTTGCAGGAAAATGAAAAGACAAGCCACAGACTGGGAAACAATAGCTGCAAAACACATTTAGGATAAAGAACTTGTATCCAGAATATACAGCGGGTGCCAAAAAAATGTATATACATGACTTGTATTCATCTTTTGTTATCACTATATATTGAGTATTACAATTTTAATACAGTTTTTTCCTTTCTTAAAATGTGTATACATTTTTTTGGCACCCTCTGTATAAAGAACACTAATAATTCCTTAAGAAGATAAGCAGCCCAGTTGAAAACTGGATAAAAGATTTGAACATACACTTCACCAAAGATAGAGAAATGGCAAATAAGCGTAAGAAGAGATGCTCAGCATTATCAGTCATTAAAAAAATACAAATGAAAACCACAATGAGCGACCACTACACACCTTGTGTGTGGCTAAAATTAGAAAAAACTGGAAACACTAAGTGGTGATGAGGATGAGTAACAACTGGAAGTCTCATACTTGCTGCTGGAAATGCACAATGGCAAAGCCATTTGAAATAACATTAGGCAGTTCCAGAGAAGGTAAGGAGAGGGGACTTGACCAAAAAGGAGCATGAGGAAACTTTTCAGGGTGATAGAAATGTTTTGTATCTTTTTTTTAAATTATATTCACATTTTTTAATTTTTATTTTTCAGTTACAGTTGACATTCAATATTATTTTGGAAATGTTTTGTATCTTGATGTGGTGGTATACATTTGTCAAAACTCACAACTGTATGTTTATAAAGAGTGAGTTTTATTGTATATAAATTTTATTTCAAGAAATACGACTTTTAAAAATAAATTTCAAAAATTAACACAAAAAAGTTATTACCTTGCAAACAAAGTATTCCCTTTAAGCAAAGCAATACTGTGCAAAAGCAAAGTATCCCTTTAAAAATGCAGAAGAATAAGACATAGAATGATGTGATGGGTAAAGTAAATCGGAAACCATAAGAAAGAAAGAGTATCTCCTGTATACACGATTTCTACCACTTAGATTCAGAAGGCTGGAGAGGCCTATGCCAAAGTTGTAGCCCAAGGCACGATCTTATTTATCTCTGAAGTGTGTGTGTGTGTGTGTGTGTGTGTGTGTGTGTGTGTGCGCGCGCGCGCTTTCCTAGCACTTAGCAAATAAAAGGCATTCATTAAATGTGTGTTGAAATGGATTTATGCTTGATCCTAAGAGACATGCAGCCTAACTGCAGCAGTGAGTATGGCAGATTAGCTAGTTCAATATGAATGATCCCCAAGACCATCCTCAGTTTCAATAATTCATTAGAAGGACTCATAAAATGTGGGAAAAGCTGTTATACTCATGGTTACAATTAACACAGTGAAAGTATACAGATTGGAACCAAACAAGGAAAGTCACATAGAACGAAGCCCAGGAGAAGCCAGGGGCAAGCTTCCAATTGTACTTTGCAAGCTTCCCAAACAGTGCTTAATTCTCCCAGCAATGATGGGTGACAACATATGCAAAGTGTTAGCAACCAGAGTAGCTCACCTGACCCTTGGTGTCCAGGATTTTTATTAGGGGTTAGTCACAGAGGCATGCAGACCCTGTGTAACTGACCTTACCTATTAGTCTTCAGTTCCACACAGGTCAAATTCATGCCATGTGGCCCAGGGTCTCAGATGTACAGAAACAAGTGCTCACCATAAGGTAGATTGTTCTACAAAAGACAGTTTGAGGGATATAATCAATAATGTTGTAAAGATTTTGTAGGGTATCCGATGGATACTTGTCTTATTAGGGAGACCTCTTCATGGATGGTGCAGGGTTTGAGTAACCCAAGTCTGACGAGTAGATTACTGACCACTGCACTGTACACCTGAAGCCGAAGTTGAATAATACTGAATATCAACTAAAGATTGAAAACAGCAACTGGACTTGGAGCTGAGCTGCGCCCTCCACAACTAGATTGAAGGACAATGACTTGGAGCTGATGGGCCCTGGAGAAAGACACCATTCAACAATAAAATAATAAAATAAAATAAAAAATAAAATAGAACCTTTTAAAAAAAAAGATCTATGAATTACCTGACAAAAAAAAATCAAAATAATCATCTTAAAGGAGCTCAATGAGCTACAAGAGAACACAGCTAGACAACTAAATGAAATCAGGAAAATGATACATGAACAAAATGAGAATGTCAAATACAAAGAGATAGAAACTATAAAAAAGAGCCAAGCAGAAATTCTGAAGCTAAAGAATACACTAACTGAAGTGAAAAATTCACCAGAGGAGTTCAATACAGACTTGATCAAGCAGAATAAAGAATCAGAAAACTTGAAGATAGATCATTTAAATTACTGAGTCAAAGGAATGAAAAAAAAGTAATGAAAACCTAAGGTACTTATGGAATACTAATAAGATAACTTATATACACATCTTGAAAATCCCAGAAGGAGAAGAGAGAAGAGAGGAGAACGTGTACTTGAAGAAATAAGGGCTGAAAACTTTCCAAATCTGAGGAAGGAAATGCACATGCAAATTCAAGAAGCTGAAAGCACTCCAAAAAGATGAACCCAAAGAGGCCCACACTAAGAAACATTATAATCAAACTGTCAAAAGTCAAAGACATGGAGAAAATCTTGAAAGCAGTAGGAGAAAAGCAACTTTTCACATACATAGAATCTCCCATAAGAGTATCTGCAGATTTCTAAGCAGAAACTTTGCAAACCAGAGTGAAAAGGTATATTCAAAGTGCTGAAAGAAGAAAGCTGCCAAGCAAGAATACTATGTCTGCTAGGACTCTCCTTCAAAAATGAAGGAGAAATAGATATCTTCCCAGAAAAACAAAAACTGAGGGAATACATCACCACTAGATCTGCCTCATAAGAAATACTTTCAAGGGATACTTTCAATAAAGGAATACTTTCAAGTTGAAACAAAAGGACAGCAACATGAAAGTATATGAAAATATAAGGCTCTCTGATAAGAGAAAATTATATAGACAAATACAGAATCCTGTAATATTATAATAGTGGTGTGTGGATCCCTTATAATTCTTGTATATAATTTAAAAAGTAAAAGTATAAACTATAACTATAAAGCTATGTTAATAGATACAAAGTAGAAAAACATGTACTTTATGACATCAATAACAAAGTGAGGAAGGAGATGCAAAGGAGCAGAGTTTTGGTACTTAAGTTGGTATCCTTAGCACCTTCAATCTTGTCTGAGAGGATAAAGGCCCCCTCCTTGTTTCCAAGGCAGGTGTTCCTGGTCCAATTCCCTCCTACTTCCTCTAGAACTTTATGCCATCAGTCACTTCCCACACTAGTATCTGCAGTCACTCCTTTGCCAAAAGATTCTTCCCTGTTTACCAATATGGGTCTGTCTCCTCCAATGCAATCACCCTTCCATTTTTGGAAAAAATTTTACTTGGTGAGGGAGAAGACAATGATTAAACCATATTTAGAAAGAAAACCAGTAAAGTTTAAATCAGAGAGCTAGAAATGAGTTGCTCAGTTTACATATTTCTATAGTAGTCAAGGTAAGAAGTAACGGGGACCTGAGACAGAGTGGTGCCATGAGAATGAAAAGAGGGAATAATGGCAGAAACGTTATGTAATTAAAACTGATAAACCTTGAGCAAACAAAACAGAAACAGGCTCATAGCTACAGAGAACAAACCAATGGTTGCTGGATGGAAGGGGAGTTAGGGGGATGGGTGAAAAAAGTGAAGGGATTAAGAAGTATAAATTGGTACTTACAAAATAGTCAAGGGGATGTAAAGTACAGCATAGGGAATATAGTCAATACTATTGAAATAACCATGTATAGTGCTAGATGGGTACTGGACTAATCGGGGGGATCACTTCGTAAATTATATAAATGTCTAACCACTATGCTGTATACCTGAAACTAATATAAAATAATGCTGAATGTCAACTGTAATTGAAAACAAACAAACAAACAAACAAATAAATAAATAAATACAAACTGATAAACCTTGGCAAGTGATTATATGTGAGATAGATGAAAAAGGAAGCATAAAAGAGAATGGTTTTCAAGCAGAGACTTCTAGCCACACATAACAAAGAATACGTATTTTACAGAATTTATTCAGTCAAGTCAGTAAACAAGCAACAAGTCCTGGAGAGGAGGAAAATCTGATTTCCAGAGTTGCCACACTATATTATTTTAAATGTCCAGTTTTCAATAAAAATTACAAGACATGCAAAGAAACAAGAAAGTACACACACACACACACACACACACACACACACAAATAGCCAAGAGAAACTGTCCCTGAGGAAGCTCAAACATTGAACTTACTAGACAAAGACTTTAAATCTGCTTATAAATATGTTCAAAGGAGTAATGGAAACCATAGACTAAAGAACTAAAGGAAAATATAAGAATGTGTCACCAAACCACTGATTTGTACACTTTAAAGTAGTGAATTTTATGTCTACGTCAATAAAAAGTACTCTTTAAAGAGAGGACGGTTTTCTGTATGCACACTATACTTGAATAAAAAGGTTCACAGAAAAATACAATGGTTTCAAATTGGGATAAATGGAAAAAATAATACAATCAAAGAAATAGGAACTTGGCGTGCATCTTTTCAAAGATCAACTCCATTATGTATAATGTGAACACGTCCCAGTTAATTGCTTGGATAATATTTTGGATTCTTTCAACAACATATGTGCATTCACTCAATATGTGTTTATTAAACACGTCCTATGTCTAGATACTTTCCAACAGATAAAGGGGATGGGAAATGTCCACAGGTTATTGATAAGGTCATACTTTTGAATTCTCCCAATGTCTCTTACTATAATACATCTTTCTGTGCTGTGTACTGATGTGACCAGGGTTAAGACAGCCACTGGGACGTTTCAGAATAGGACTTGCACAGAAATCTGGCTTTCTGGGATAGTTTACTTAGGTGTAAACCTCTAAATGATGCCTTCTTCCAATCCTTTCTCCTTCCATTCTTAAAGCTGTGTAAGTAATTTTCCTGTGATGTCTTACTCACTTTCCAGTTGTTTAATCTTTGTCTGGGTAGGAAGGACTTGGTTTGTGTTTGTTTGTTTAATGAGATGTTACAAAAGCCTGCCTCAGCTGTCTTATTATATTCAGATCATGCTAAGATCAGAAGTATTCTGAATCTTAAATTAGGGATCTTCTTAATCAGAGGCCATTAGTACTTCCACACTTATCATTAGCTGAGTACAAACTAAGGGGGGAAAAAAGCCGTTTTGGGGGCTGAGACGGCACTATGATCTCACAGAAATTCTGTGCCATTTTTTTTGGTAACTGTCATTTTCCAAGCATCAAAATGTATAGAAAATAAAGAGCCTCAAAATATGGGCTGTCAGTAGTGTGGTAAAGTTTGAACATTGCCTCGTCTCAGATCTCTGTGCAGATGTACAAAGCAGCAATCAAGGAAGGTCAGTTTAAAATCTATTTCATTTGAAACTTTTCTATTAAATGATAAACATTAAGAGGAATAACATCATTTTACATGTCACCAAAACTTTACAGTCAGCAGAAAACCGAACCAAGTAGCCAAATAGAACATTTCTATAATGTTTGAGAATTCAGTACCTCCCATGACCTCATTTCTTAGTGGGGGAACTCACGCAGGCCTGTCACTGACATCTCCTGTCATTTCCAGTCCAAATTCATTAAAACCCTGGGCTTTCCCCCAGAAACACACAACCCACGTGGAGATTCTTGTGCCAGTAAGAAAAAGTCAATTTGAAGGAGGCAGACATTGATATGCAACTCTTCAGTGGGCATGAAGGCATAATAAATTGCCACCTTCACATGGAATTATGTTTTGTAGGTTGACAGTGTGTAAGCAGAAGTACTATGAGCTCATATTTAGACCTTACAGTCGGAACTTATATCACATTGACTGGCTTCTCTTTGGCTGCCAAAGAATGGATCAAGTTCAGAAGCTAGAGCCAAGTTGGCAGTCCTTTATCTTTGCCTTTCTAACAAATATCCTAAATAAGTTAAGCAATATGGCAATTTACACAGAGGCTTGATTCAAAACTTCAGTTCTCTAAATCAGTTTGCCTTTCTTTCCTTCTCAGTAATACTTAAAATTTTAGGCCCCCAGAGTGACATTCATAAACACATTTATAAACACCACTGACGAAAAAAAAAAAAGTCACATGGCTATTGCATGCCCCAATGGAGACGAGGATAAAATAACACCCCAATGCAGAAACAAGAAGGCTTGAAATAATGCAGCTAGCATGAAAAAGCCACCTCTGACTTAACCTTAGTGAGGAAGAAGACAAAGACGAAAAAAGACTCTCTCTTTTCAGCTCTTCTCTTAAACATAAGTGAGGCGCTTGGGATTGCAAAGGCAACATTCAGCTTTCAGAAGCATGTTACTGCCAGGAGTGGAAAGAAAGGATTTTACACCTCCTTTTCTTTCCTACTTCTAAAGCGGTTGGCAAATGTCTGCTTTTATTGGTCTGAAGTAGTCTAACCATTGTCAAAGAACGAGCAAAGGAAATTTTATACACATGCTGTCCTCCTAAAATGCCAACTCCTTTGTGAATCTGTCTCGATTCCCTATTCAGAATGCATAGCTTTCTTTTCTACATTATCATATAATTTATAGCTCCATTAATATTTACAAACTATTTTCTATGTGAGTAATGTGTTTACAGGTCTCCCTCTCTTACTAAACTGTAAACTTCCACAGCATGGGACCAAGTCGTTATCTCTCTGGTCCCCACAATGCCAAGCAGAGTGCTTTATAAATGGTAGGTGCAAAATAAATGCTTGATGAATGAATAAATATGGTTGTGTCTGCTTTATGATGACTGGAAATTATGATTTTAAGAGTTCTAATAAAAGTTGAATGCAAATAGGATAAAGAATCCATCCTTCCTACTTAGCTGCTTCCTCCACCCCAATCTCTTTTCTCTGTATTTGGTATCACGATTGTATACTCCCACACTGAAGAGGGAGACACATCTAGAAATGTCCTCCTGGGAATATATTTTATATTCAACATGTCTATTTTGCTAACCCTCAAGTAAACCATGTTTCGGAGAAGATTTCCAAGGTGAAACTAAACTTGATGGGGAAGGTTTCAATCAGTCAGACAAACGGTATCTCTACTTTCAGTGACACTGTGCTGTCAGATGCCTCAGAAGAAACTCCAAGATTCTAAAAGCTGACAGCAGGACTCGCTAAGACTCTACTAATAGGTATTGCCTATAGAAAATGATCAAAGAAGAAAGAACCTGAATTTCTTTTAACTGAGGAGGAAAAATGGTCTTTAGTTCTCAAAAAACAAGGGTGTAACTAGAGACCGATTAATGAAGTATGACAACTGTTTCAGGTATAGAGTAAAATGAAACATGTCTCTAAAGAGAAAGGTCAACTTTAGGCAATGAAAGTCATCTCAAAGAAGACATTTTCCTCCTCTATTTTCATGTTTCACATTTTACAAGGTTTGGCAAAACTTTAACAACTGGTTATTTGAAAATTTCTAAACAATGATCAATTTCTACCACAATGTACATTTTTTTCCTTCCAAAACAAATAAGATACATTGCTTTGACAGGGGCACTTTCCAATTTCTTATCTTTAAAAGGTACAAAAGAAGGTGGGAAATTGTCTGAATATCATACACCATTTTTGAGTTCATTAGGCCATTATCCCTATGACTGATTTAAACAAAAGATGAAGAGTACAAGCTCAAAAGCTTTTAGGTGACAGGAAGCAAGTCTTTGGCTTGGGATTTTTGTGTTTGAGTAATAAGGCAGGTTCACAGGAAGGTAATCAGAAACTAGACTGGCTGGAGATAAGAAAGAGCCTTGAAATGAGAGGTGTGAGACCATGCGTTGTGCTTGTGACGTGGTGTCTTAATAAGCTGGGGGACCTTGGGCAAATTACTTCAACTCTAATCTGTAAAGTAGGAGACTAGACTTTGATTATTTCTAAAGCCCCCTGTAGCACTATCAATTTTTAATAGCCTGCTATTATTCCTTAAGTCATGGATTAGTTCATTCAACTATCTATTTGAATACCTTCAGTGAACATAACACAGGGCAGTGTGTCCTCAAGGAGTTGATAAATCAGTGGGCAAAATGAAGGCTTTACCCATGGCTCCTAGAAGAGGTGCTCATTCATCCAATCAAGTTCTAAACAAACGTTACCAGGAAACCAGCCGGGAATGAGGATGGGAAGGAGTAGGAGAAACTCCATAGGAACTCTTAGAAGACAGGCTAATTTATTGTTTCAGTTCACCATGTTTACTGAGTGATCACTGTGTGCCAGGCTCTGTACTGGGCACTAGGAATCCTGCGGTGACTCTGACAGATCAGGTTGCTAATGACGCTTACTTACATTCCAGGTGGTGGAGAAAGAAAAACAGGTTAACTAATAAATAGAGAATAAAATCCAGATTTTATTCTCTATTTATAGGAAACGGAGTAATAATGAGAGAAGGAAACGGACTAATAATGAGAGAGTAACTGTGTGTGGTGGGGGAGGGGTTGGGGGATTGGGGTGAACTTCCATTAGCCTAGGGCAGAGGGGAAGGCTCTTTGGAGATGGTGGTGGTTAACTGAGCTGAGACCTGAAGGCGGATGAGAATGAGGAGAGCCAGCACAGAAGGGCTACTGATCTAGCCAGAGGGACGCAGGTAAACGTTGGGTCTGGAAAGGGCTGGAGCAGAGAGACCATCTGTGTGGTTGGAGCTTCAAGAGCAGTTACTTCTGGAAAGCACAGGATTAAAGCCATAGTCCGTAACTAAGGGTGATTTTGCCCCCCCCCCCCCAGGGGACATTTGGCAATGCCTAAAGACATTAGAGATTGTCACGATTTGGGAGGTGGAGGGGTACTACTCCTGAGGTTGAGAAACCCTGCACTGAAAGAGTATTACAGCCCCAAATTTGGTTTTAGTCATTATGTTATAAACTCATGGTTTCACAAACTTGAATTTGCAGAAACAAGTAAAAACTGGTGTAAAGTGGCCACTTCTTCATCCACTCTCTTAGGAAATTCCACGGCAGAGGTTCAAGGGACTTCACGAACCTTTGTAAAGCTTCACAGGGGAGGTTCTAAGTTTGTACCTGAACACGTGGGAAAGGATCTGAGGAGATTCACACCTAACCGCTCACTGAGGTTACCTCTGCGAAGGGACAGGGATTAGGGGCAGTGTAGGGAGGAGAACACATTCATGGTTTATTTGCATAACTACAAATTAATGTTAGAAACAAAGCAAAGTTGGGTCCATGTATTATAGGGAAGAAGCGGAGATGCCCTCAACGACTGAACCGCTGTCCTCTGGGGCTTCCATCCCTCAGCGTTGATCCGACCCTCCAGACTCTGGCCTCCCCTGCCCCACGCAGCAAAGTGCCGACCTCGGGCCTGTCCGGGACCCGTGGCCCGGAGCCTTGGCTCGCATCAACCCCCCAAGGTCCCTCGGCCTCTAACCCAGGCCCCTCCCGGCCGGCGAGTGCCTCCCCGCCACCGCCTCACCTCGGCGGGCAGGCGCCTCCTCTGGAAGCCCCGCGGCAAGCTGTCCTCGACGTACGGGTTGGCCAAGCGGAATACACCGTCAGGATCCTTGTGCAGCCCCGCGTCCCCGGTCCCCCGCGACGTCGCGAGCTCGGCGCGTGTCCCTCAGGCCGGGAGCGCGGGGCGAGCCCTCGGAAGGGAGGGAAGGGAAACACCGCAGCACCAACGCTGCGCCGGCGGCGGAAGGGCAAATGGATTGGGAGCTGAGGCCCCGCGGGGAGCACAAGCCGGGCGCTGAAGGGGCCGGGCCCGCCAGGGGTTCATTAGCCACCGCCCGCCCACTATTTGCATATTCATGAGGCGGACAGAGGATGGACGCCTGAGCAAGCCATAGGGGGTAACGAGTTATTCATGAGAAAGCTTTTCGCCCCGCCCAGGAAGACGTCGTTGATTATTCATGAGCCCGAGAGGCGGGTTTGGGCCGGAGAAGGCGTTGAATGCCGTCTGAGGGAGGCGTCGACGAGCTGCGGTGAGGGATGATGAGAAGCGAAGTTTCCAGAGAAAGAGGGTACTTGAGGATTGTTAGTTCTCTAGTCTTACATTGTTATTGTTTCATTTCTTTTTACTTGAGACTTTTAAGTTTGATTTGAAAGCATATCGCTGAGGACCGAGGTACTCTGAGGAGAAGCTTCGGGAAGGAGAGGGCTGAGGAGAAAGACAAGGGGGTAACATTCCGTCCTCCGCCCCCCAAAGCTTGACGATGAAAAATTTCACATATCCTGGGGGGCGAGGGGGCGGGAAACGTGGAGCGAATTTTCCTGGGAACACCCACATTGCCACTATCTAAGTAGCTTTTAAATTGGGGAAGCAGCGGCGGTAATGAGCCGCCACGCAGTTGGGGAGGCGGACGTGTATTGCCGAGAGTCGGCGGGACAACTTTCGGGGATTATTATTTGAGCTAGGGCCGGTTTTCTCCAACCATTGAGATGTGCTGCCAGAATCAATGCCTGGCACAGACTAAGAGATGAGAGGTGGGTGTGAGTCCCCACGAATGACCTCTACTTTACCCAGGGTTTGCCATTTAATCTCTGTGGACTTTAGATCCCCAAACAGTACAGGGGGAGAGAGTGTCTTGAAACTCAAGATGAAGCAATCATCAAAATGTTCAAGTGTACAGAGCATTGGACGGAGTGTGCGGTACATCATGTACTTGGCTGGTGGAAACGGGGCCTGGGGGGGGGGGCGAGGGGGGGCTGGAAGTATGGTTCTTGCTTTTAAATGAGTTTTAATCTATTTAGTATGATCATCTAATTTCTCCCCCATTGGACCGTAAATCTCTTGAGATGTGAACAGTCTTTTACATCTTTGTAATCCTACACGAAGCCTGGCACTTTGTAGTTGCCCATTAAATGTTGAATGAATGAATAATTGAAGTAGCATGAAGATAGTAAAAAGCCACGAGCATGAACAAATACCCGGTTAATATAGTGGAAACCGTGTACTCGGATTGAGCGTAGTTAGGGGAATTACCTGGGGCAAATGAGAGTCGTTAAAATGGGGAATAATAATTTATGGAAGCAAACTCTGTAAAATCCGAGTCACTGGGTGATCTTTGGCAAACCAAGACCCCTTGGTGGACTTCACTTTCCTCTTCTTTGTAGTTTTATATTTTACATTTAAATTCATGATCCATTTGAGTTAATATCTGTATATGGTATGAAATTTAGGGTGAGGTTCTATTTTTTGCCCATGGATGTCCCATTGCTCTAGCACCATTTGTTAAAAAGACGATTCTTCCTGCACTGCATTGACTTTCCTTTTCTTTAAATGAGGGGATTGGATTAGTTATAGAGAAATGTCTCCACTCCCTTCCAATTCTGCTGTGAAATCCATTTATGTTGACATGCACTTCCTTTAAGTAAAGCCATTCTTCATGTCATGCACGTGTAAGGAAGGTCACGTAGCTACATTTTAGAATCCAGCAATTGGATATTGTTTACTCAATAGAAAGGAGATTTTCTTGTTTCAAAAAAAAAGGGTTGTGGAAGATTGGGAAAGATGGGTGTAGAGAGTTAGGAAATCAACTATTATTGTCTTTGGAGAAACATAATAAAATTTTGGTTTTGCTTCACTCAGAATGGCCAAAAAAACCCAAACCAAAACATGGCTTTGGTCTTCATAAACTAAACAACAGTTGATTGATCTTAAACTGACTCTTGGATTCACAAATAAAAGGGTAAATTAGTAATTGTGTCACTATTTTAAATAGGCAATTGAAATGTAGGTCAAGAGGTAAGCCCAGGGTGAGTCTTTGTCTGCGAAACCATAGAAATCTTGCCTCTTTCTGAAGAAGATCATAATCCTTGTCACAGAGTGACATATCAAGCATAAGAGAGAATGAAGGGTCTTGATGCCCTGTGAAGTTTCAGATGTTTGTGGATCCTGTATGCAAGCAAATATGAGTGAGAGACATTGGAAAATTGGAGTTCTGTCGTTAAAATCCTTAGTTATGAAATCTCTCCTAGGTTTTTTGGTAACAAGTTAGAACAAGGTGATAAAAAAAATTCAGCTATTCTCTGAGAGTGAATGATCATAACTCCTGGGGCTCTCAGCTGGTGAGCTTTCAAAATTAAGCAGTTTGTACTTGAAGAGGAGACCTGCTCAAAGGGAAAACAACATTAGTAACAGAATAGTTAGAGGTTAAAAGGAACCTGCTTTAAAAAAAAAAACTATTCAGATCTTTTTTGCCTTCCTGAAGCATGCTCATTCTAGAACACCATAGAAACATTACCATGCTTAGAAATAAGCAAGCAAGCCCAACAAGTAATAAGGGTGCCAGTAGTGCATCATTTTAGATGGAATGAAAGCAAAAGGGAATTTCATTTGGGGGAGTCATTGTAGAAAAACCCCTGTATTGTGAGTCAAAATTTCTTGAGTTTTACTCTCAGTTCTGCCTCTTAAGTGGTTGGTTGACCCTAGGTAAGTCAATTGACTTCTCTAGACCTTGATTTCCTTATCTAGAAAATTAGGTGTTTAAACTAGATGACGTGTAAAGTTCTTTCTACTTTTAAAATTCTGTGATTCTTTTCTAGACCCTTAATTCTTTCTTGTTCCTATAGTGCTTCTCTGTAGACTCAGCAAATATTTATTGAGCATCTACGAACTTTGTTCCAGTACTATGATGGTGCTGAGGATTCAAGAATAAGCTAAACCAGACACAAAAGGTCACATATTATATGATTCCATTTATATGAAATGCCCAGAATAGGCAAATCCATAAAAATTAAAAAATAGATTAGTGGTTTCAAAGGGTCAGGGGGAAGGGAGAATGGGGAGGGATTGTTAAGGGGTTTGGAATTAGATAGTAGTGATGGTTTTGAAACTTTGTGAATACACTAAAACTCATTGAATTGATTTTTAAAATACAAGTTGAAAAAAGTTTTTTTTAACTTTAAAAAATAAAGAATGAGCTAGACAGATGCAACTTAACTCTCACATTTGCCTACAGTAGGATGTGGTGGATGTATAAATACAATCAATGTACAGCATATGTGACAATGGGTATGTAACCTGGACTTGGTGGGAGTGGTCAGTCAGAAAATAATTCCTTGAAAAAATTATACTAAGCCATGTCTAGGAGATGAGTAGGAATTGGGAACAGAGAAGAATGTTTCAGGCAGAAGGAATATTACAAAAGCCTGAAAGCTGGAGAGTTCTTTAGGGTAATTAAGGCAGATAAAAATAGTGGATGCATAAAAGTGTAAGGGAAAATGGTTAGAGATGTGGCTAAGGAAGCCTGAGCCAGATCTTGAAATGATGGTCAGGAGTTTGGATTTTATCCTGAGGGCAATGGGAAGCCACTGATGTATTTCAATCTAAGAAATTAACATGATCAAGTTTGTAATTCAAAAAGAAAGAACAGACTGGAGAAGGGTAAGACCAGTGACAGGCAGACAAGTGATTTGTACAGTCCAGGTGAAAGATGAGACTGATCCAATCTCAAGCAGAGATGACAACCATGTAAATAGTGAGGAGTGGACATTTGAGAAATATTAAGGAGACTGGGTATGGGAATGATTGGGGGGTGAGGGGTTGTGGTCAGAGTGAAGTCATAGTTTTTAGGCCTAAGCAACTAGGAATTTGACGATGTCATTCGCTAAGCTAGGGAACAGAAATAGGTTTGGGGGAAAAGAATTCACATTTGGATGTGCTGCGAACATCAACATCTCATAGACAGAGGTATAGATCTGTAATTTCCCACTGAAACCTGGGCTGGTGATATACATATCAGACATTAGAATAGAAATAGTAATTGAAATAATGGGGATGTTATTTGTACATCCAAGGAGTGTACTTAGAAGTTAAAAAAAGAAGAGGTCCTAGGACAGAACTCTCAAAAACACAAAAAGCTAAAAACTGGCAGGGAAAAAAGTCTGAAGAGAACAATGAAAAGGCACAACTGGGAGGCTGGAAGAAAACCAGGAGTTTGAATACTAATATATTATAAGATTTTAAAAAAATAAACATGCTTTGTTACATGTAATGAAATGTGTGTGTCAGACAGTGTTACAAGTGCCTTACAAATAATGACTCATTTAGTCCGGCCAACAACTTTATGAAGTAGGTACTATTACTATCCTTATTTTACAGGTGGGGAAACTGAGGCACATCACTTGCCTAAGATGAGAGTAAATTGCAGACTGAGATTTGATCCTAGGTAGTTTGGCTCCAGAAGAGTCCATGTGCTTAACCACTATGTTATGTTACCTCTCCAGATAAACACTTGCCTGAATAAATACTAGAAAAACCCTGAAAAGTTGGATTTTTTGTCTCCATTTTACAAAAAGGAAACTGAGGCCCAGAGAGATTAAGTAATTTGATCAAGTCACAGAGCTACTAGGTAGTTGAGCAGAATTTGAGCCTAGGGTTCTTAACTCTAAACCTTCTTTATATTAGATTATACTGCTGGTTATTTTTTTCTGTATATATACATATGTGTATATAAGTGTTAATTCCTCAAGTATTTTTTATGCTAATAGTGACTGGCATTAAAATCTTTCTCAAAAGCAAGTGCCCTGGATGTTTCAGAGTTTTCAGTGATAATATCAATTTAATCCAGGTTATCCATACAGTCCAAAAATATGGATGTAGTATTGCATTGGGTTCTAATGAGCTGATACTATTTTCAGGGTTTTGATTCTCTAGAAATACCATCAGAATGTCTTATGATCATAGAGAAATTAAAAAAAAAAAACAACCAATGTGGAAAGCTATTTAAAAAGCATTATTCCTCTTGTTTATTTTCTCTAAGACTAATAATTACTACCCCAGTAGGAGATAGTTTATTATGTTTTAATGGGCCAGAACTAGAACTTAAACTCTTGTAGTTATTTTTTCCGTTTTATTTCTTGAAGTCGTAAGGGAGACAATTGATTTGTTGAGTCAGATTTAAAGGTTAGACTCAGAAATGAAGGTTATACTCTGAAGTCAAGAGAAGATACCTTGGAATCTTTAAGGACCAAAAGACTGTTAGGTGGTTTTCAGTCTCATGTAAAATATTGTTAGAGTGTCCCCTAGTGCTACTCTGAAAAAGTAGTTTGAGAGAAATTAAATATTACCTGTTTATAATCTCTATCACCACCTTGTGGCCTTCAATAATTCTGCCCTCCTTTATTTGCAAAATCTTCCAGAATCTTACATTAATATATATATCCACAAAAACAGGTCACAAATATCCTGGGTTATCCAGAATTTCTTTAAATGGATTATTTTACAAATATTTGGTCAGGACTCTATAACACCTTGAAAAGAAGCCACAGCTTAAATTAAATCAAGGCCTCTGAAAAGAAAAAGGGAAATTTGCTCCTTTTAATGTTAGTGAAGCATTGAAAGTAAAAACTATTTTAAACATTATGTATTTTAAACATTAATTTTTTATTGTAGTAAAATGTATGTAACAAAATTTACCACCTCAACCATTCTCAAGTGTCAATTCAGTGGCACGAAGTTCATTCACAGTGTTATACAACCATCACCACTATACATTTCTAGAAATTTCTCATCATCCTGAACAGAAACTTTGTACCCATTAAACCCCCCTTTCTTTCACCATCTAGCCCCTGGTAACCTCTATTCTACTTTCTGACTCTATGGATTTGACTATTTTCCTCTAATAAGCGGAATTATACAGTATTTTTCCTTTTGTGTCTGGCTTATTTCACTTAGCATAATTTTATCCAGGTTGCAGCATGTATCAGAAATTAATTCCTTTTTAAAGGTGAATAATTTTCCATTGTATAAACCACATTTTTTTTAATGGACATTTGGGTTGTTTCCACCTTTTGGCTATTATTGTACATAATATGGCTGTGAACACTGGTGTACAAGGATCTGTTTGAATCCCTGCTTTCATTTCTTTTGGGTATATACCTAGAAGTGGAATTGCTGGGTAATGTGTAATTGTTTAACTTTTTGGGGAACTGCCATACTGTTTCCATAGCAGCTGCACCATTTTACACTCCCACCAGCAGTGAACAAGTATTCCAGTTTCTTCACATCCTTCGCAACACTTGTTGTTTTCCATTTTTTTGAATAGCCGTTGTAATGGGTGGGAAGTGTAAAGATTAACTTTTGAATTGACTTTGAAAATCAATTACACCATGAAGTTAATTCAAGAAATGTTTTTGAGCTGCTACTATGCACAAAGCACTGTTACACTCTGAGGGAATAACATGGATGAGAAAAATGTATTATTGAGTTATTAAGTGATTTACAATTTATTTTTCTCCTCCAAATGTATTTGGGGACAAGTGGGTCAACTTAAATTTTCATTGGGTGTTCGAGACAACTAATCCAGAGACTTTATGCCAAATTTATAGAAAATTGGTAGTGGAGATAAAAATGTTTATTAAAGTAATTTTCCAAAAAATGTAGTCAAATGCTAATTATATAGTTTTTCTTTGGAAAATTCACAATAAGGGTTATGTTAGGCAAGATCGCTAATTAATTTGTTTGTTTGTTTTTTGCAGATTAGACTTATTAAAATAATCCTGACACGTTACTATAATGGCCACAGCTCAGCTCTCTCACTCTATGAAAAGTCACAAGGCACCTAAGGTATTTATTAAGAATTAAAAGAAAATTGGGTGGTGAACACACAATGGGATTTATAGATGACGTAATACAGAATTGTACATCTGAAATCTATGTAATTTTACTAACAATTGTCACCCCAATAAATTAAAAAAAAAAAAGAATTAAAAGAAAATTGATGACCATTTAGCGAGTTAGTTCAGAATCATGACTTTAATCTTTGGTGTGTTTTTTGTTTAATTGGCACGTACTATGCTGGCAGGGTATGTCTACATTTTAACTGCCTAATGGACTGAGGATGTTCAGAAAATTAGAATAGATTTTAAATTAGAATAGATTAGAATCTATTTTGTAGATTCCTACAAAATAATTTACTGGGTGCTTGTTTCATATTTATATATTTAGATTTTCTAGGGTAAAAGAAAACAGATGTTTAAAGAGATTGGTTCTTTGTTGGCATTCACTTCCTGAAGCAATTACAACATGACGTAATTGTAAGAAATGAAAGAGAGTGCGCTGAGAAAAACTTGGATGCTGGGTCCCTGGGGAAGTATGCCAGGGCTAGGCAACCTTGCTGGATTCACCTGTGCAAATTTATCTTGTTCCATGACATTCATTAATGAGTCACTTATTTATTCATTGAGAGCTCAAAATCATATAGTATATACAAGTATGTAATGCTGTGTTATCCTCTGAAAGAATAGAAAAACAAGAATCTTCATCTTCCAGAAGTTTATAATCTGGTTAAATTAAGATTTGCAGGAGTTAAGTCAATATACAAAGTCATATATGCATTACATATATGTGGAAAAGAGTAAAGCAACACAAATTATAGGAATTTAGAGATTTTTGTTTAGAATGATTTGTATATTCCTCATGAAGAAGACGGGACTTAAGGTGGACCTTGAATAATGAAAATGATTTGGATAGTGGAGAGAGAAGAGAATTGCATGAGGAAAACCTAGCATATGCCTTGGCTCAGAATGAAAAATCAGCGTGGCATATTTCAGAGAATAATGAAGAACTCCATCCTGACTGGAGTGGAGTGTCATGTTGAACAGAAGTAGGAAACAAAATTGAATAGGAACTTTGGGGACAAAATAATACAGATCTTAAAAGCCAAGCTAAGGAATTTATGCTTTATTCTGCAATCCATGGAAAGTCAGCAGGTTTGATCAGGAGAGTGAGTAAAATAATTGTTTTAGGAATATTAAGCTGTAGCAGAAGGAGGAAAGATTGAAGTTGAAGAGAATTAGGCAGAGAGAAAGCAGTCATCTTTCTGGCTTGAATTCAATATACTCACCAAGCAGGCTCCTGATCTTACTTTGTTTTCTAAGTGTGCTTCTTTCCTGGAGAGAAAATGCTGAGATGGGTATATGAATTGCAATCAACTTGCAGTTATTTTTCTCACTGTAAATTAACAAATTGACCTTTTGATATAAACAGATCTTTGTAGTTTGGACCAGGTGAGCTACTTCTCCCAGTAAACTTTAAGTGATTATATGATTTTGCTATTTAACACTTAAAACAACAATAATAATAACTATAAAAGCTAACATTTATTCAGCATTTACCATGTGTTGGGCACTCTGTCAAGGGCTTCATATTATTATTTCAATTCAACCTTGCAATAAGGAGGAAACTGAAGCTCAGAAAAGTAAAGTAACTTGCCTTGGGTCACATAACTTGACAGCTAAGCTGTCAAACATCTCTTATATCATTAACACTATCTTATTAAAATAACTTATAATTGTGTTTTTTTATTATTAAGCAATAGTATTTTTATGTATTAGACATTTAAAGTATTAGACCAGCTGAACTGATAAAAAAGTTCCTGGAGTCCAGAGAAGTAACAGAACTCTAGGGTCCTTTTTAACCATTGATCTTCATTACAACAAATGGGCTTTTAGATTCTATATTTAAAGTAAATGTCTTTATACATTCATGTTATGTAATTTTACAAATGATTATTACTCAAGTATTACATCTAAGTTTTGTCACGTTTTCAATAACTTACTAAATGCATGTCATGCAAGCTATTACCCAGTCTTAGGATCTATGGGTACAAAGATCAAGAGCAATTTTCTGTAAAATTTTACACACATGCACACACACACACACACACACACACAACACATGCCCACCTAATTCTTCAGCTTTAATTTTTCCTACTTCTGCTATAGCTTGATATTCCTAAAACAATTATTTGACTCGCTTATCAGATCAAACCTGCTGAATTTCCATTGATTGCAGAATAAAGTATAAATTCGTTAGCCTGGCTTTTAAGATCCATATTAATTTTTCCCTGAAGTTCCTATCATACATGCAAAAGTAATAATTTTATTATATATCTTTTTAACAACTGAATATAATATGGTTTGACAAATGATAATTTATTGCTACTATATAGTACACCAAAGAAGATGCAGCTTATAGAGTAAAATTATGTGTAGAATGTCCGAAAGGCATTCTTGAACCAGAGCTAGATATAAAAAAAAAGCTTTTGGGGAGTTCTTTTTTGCATAGAGTCATATTTAAGTAACAGAATTATTAAAACTTCAACAATTGAAACTGTGCAATAGAGTAAAAGATACCTGAATTTGAGTAAGGCAATCAAAAACTTACCATTCTGACCTCTAACAGCATAGATTAGTTTCACCTGCTTTTGTACTTTAAATGAATGAGATCATACAGTAGTACTCATTTGAATCTGGTTAATTTTGCTCAGCTTTATGTGTGAGTCATTTATATTGTTAAGTATAGTTGTAGATCATTCATTCTCATTGCTGAATAGTATTCTGTTGTGGAAATATACCACAATTTGTTCATCCATTCTCTTGCTGATGGGCATTTGGGTAGTTTCCAGTTTGGGACTATTATGAATAAAGCTGTTATGAACATTCTTTTGGTGAGCATATGTACACAAATATCTTGAGTGTATGCCTACAAGTGGGTCATAGGATATGTGTATATTTAACTTTAGTAGACACCACCAAGCAATTTTCCAAAGAGGTTGTACCATTTACACTCCTACAACCAGTGTGTGAAAGCTTTGATTGATTCATATCCTTGTCAACATTTGGTATTTTTTTATTTTTAAAAATGTTAGCCGTTTTGGTGGGTGTGTAGTGTTATCTCATTGTGATTTTAATATGCTTTTCCTTGAAGTTTGAGCACTTTTTCATTGTTTATTGATTTTTTATTTGCATGTCGTTTTTATTGATTGTTTATTTGCATGTTGTGTTTTGCAAAGGGTCTGTTCAGGTCTTTATGCCCATTTTCCTTTTCCACTGTCTTTTTCTTAGTGAGTTTTAGGAATTCTTTGTACATTCTGGATATCAATTCTGTGCCAGGCATATGTATTATTTAGACTATCTTCTCCCACTCTTAAGTTGTCTCTTTGCTCTTTTTTCCCCCCCTTTCTTCTGCCTCCCCCCACCCCACTCCGGTTCAAGCCGTTGTTTCTCACTCTAGTTGTGTAGGACACAGCTCCCTGGCCCATGCTGGTGTTATGAGCCTTGTGCTCCCCCCCCCACCCCCACTGAGGCAGTCAATCGCCAGTCATTGGTGGGCCGCTCACAGCAACTCTCACCAGCTGCTGGCCACTCACGCTGGCTGCCGGCCACACTGGCTGCTCGCCACACTGGCTGCTCCTGGCGGCACACAGCAGCCCACGGCGGCACACAGCAGCCGGCAGCAGCTCACTCCAACCTCCGGCTGCTCAGAGCACCTCAGCTCCCTGGAGAGCTGTTGTTCACAATCTTAGCTGTAGAGGGCGCAGCTCACTGGCCCATGTGGGAGTCAAACCAGCGACCTCAGCATTAGGAGCACGGTGCTCCAACCACCTGAGGGGCCCCCCACCCCTCACTTGCTCTTAATAGTGTATTAATGAACATAAGTTTAATATAGTCTAATTCATCAATATTTGGAAAATACTTTAAAACTGTAATGTATTGACAGAACACCAGCTGGACTTCATGAGACATATTTTGTGCTTGGATTAAAGAAGACAACAAAAAGCAGTCTCATGGACTAATTAATTGTGACAAAAATTATCACATTTTAATTTTTATGTTAATACATGTACACAATAAATATTGAATGGTATGGCAAACATATGTTGAAATGATAACTCAAAACAAATTATCAGCAAAATACTGTATGCAGGATGTCTGTTAGTTGGTAGACACCTCTTACATAGTGAAGTAAAATTCATGTACCTATCATTCTCTTATGACATGCCTAATATGGGAGAGTATTTCTTAAGTCGGACTATCCAATCATTGAAGAACAACTGTATAAATTGTTTAGTATGTCACACAAACACACACACACACACACTTTAGAAAGAAACTATTGTTAGCATTGATACTTTTATAGAACACTATCTGATATCTTACAGAACCTTAGTATTCTGCAGAACTCCAGCTTAAGCAAAGAACAAAGGTGTAGTAGAATAATAGATGAATTGTAGTTCCACATGGCTAAAGAGTAGGGTTCATAGGAGAGGATAAGGCAATAGGGACAGAGACGAGTGGGTGGGACAGGCAGGAGAGCTAGGCAAGGATAAGATTTAGACAGCTCTCAGATGCCACACTAACGTACTTGAACTCCGTACTGTGTGAACACTGGGAGAGTCCTAAGATCTGTATTCTTTAAAGTTAATGATGACTATATGAAGGACAGATCGAATGGAAGGAACTGTTGGCGGGGAGATCAGGGACTACTGCGGTATTAAGGAGAGAAGTAAGTATGTCCTGAGCCAAGACAGTGGCAGTGAGAAGGGAAAGGAAAGCACAGATTTGTGAATTCTTCTAGAGAGAATTAATAGAATTTAGTGATTGGATGTGGGGTATAAAGGAAAGAGAAGCCAAAGATGACTCTACTTCTAGCCTGGATGGTTGGAGTGATGCTGATTCATTTGTCTGAGAATGAAATGTGAGATCAGGTTTCAGTCAGTGGTGATAGAGATAAACTGAGTTTGAGGGTCTCCAAAGTGGTCTCGGTGCAGATGATCAGAAAACAGAAATATGAAAGTGGGGCTCAGAACAGAAGTGAGGACTCAAAGGCTTCTCCATATAGGCTGTGGCGGAAGCTGTGAGACTAGATGACATTTCCCAAGAAGAGAGAGCTATGAAAAGAGAAAAGGACTGGAGACAGAATCCTGAGATGGGACCAACATTTAAAGGGCAGAAAACCAGGAAAAAATAAGAGGTTGAGATAGATATGGAGGGATAGGTGAAAACCCCGCTCCCCTACTCCACGCCCCCCAAAATATTATGATAGCTGAGAGAGAAGAGGGAGAGTGCAGACAAGTGTCAAGCACTGCAGAGAAGCTAGTTACATAGCACCAGGACTGAGAAGAGGTCAATGATAGCATATGCTGGGTGACTTTGGAGAGAACAGTATAGAGTGGATGCGGTAAAGACAGATTGCAGTGGGTTCTGAGGAGTGTGTGAAAGGGAAGAAGATTATATAACTACAGTAAAACTCCAGTTTTGCCTCAAATCCATAGATCATTTTGAAATAAATTATATTAGTCTTGAATTACTTGGGTAACTGCCTTTCTCCTCTGCTTCACCTATGAAAATCTAAATTTAATATATTCAAAGCCTGTTTCCTTCTGATAACCTATGAAGGTGTCAGATTTGAAGTCTTGAAAAATCTTCCCATTATATCTGTGCTAATGGCATGATGAACTGATTATATTAAAGAATGCTAACCTTTTTCATCTTTGTTTTTTTTCCAGGAAACAATTTTCCCATCCGAAATTACTAATGAGCATGAGTCATTGATAATGGTGAAGAAACTTTTTGCTACTTCTATCTCATGTATAACATATTTAAGGGGACTGTTTCCAGAGAGCTCTTATGGAGAACGCCATTTGGATGGTAAAGTTTAACTAAATGGTTACCTGGCTGTTGCAGTCCTTTTCTCTATTTGGCAGGAGTAGACCTTTAATTTCTCACAGTGTGCTAATTCCAAATCATGGGCTTCAAGATCAATTTGCTAATTCATGTTCCATTTTAATTTCACTATGTTTAGTGGTTTTACTTATAGGAACCATTAGTTCCTGGCTAGATACCAAATGACAGACTGAGGAAAAAAAAATCTGTGTGGACAAGCCCAATAATTCTAAACTATACCTATAAAAGCAGCAGCCAGATCAAAATCTTTTTAGGTGCTGTAGATTTGCACTATGTTGTGCCTAAATTGAATTTATTCCTTGAATTATATTTTGGCATTGAAAAAGTTTAATGGAGCCAGGTGAAAAACTCTGTCCTATTAACACATTTATGCAAATATGCTGGGGAAAAATGCATACTCATGCCAAACCCATTTGTTGATTAGCATGGATATGTAGATAAATTATTATTCTAATCAGCGCCAGTCTTTTCTCAATTGCCAGGTCTTCTACTTTTTTCCCTTTGTGTTTTTTTAAAATAAATTTTATTGGGGAATATTGGGGAACAGTATGTTTCTCCAGGGCCCATCAACTCCAAGTCATTGCCCTTCAGTCTGGTTGTGGAGAGTGCAACTCAGCTCCAAGTCCAGTCGCCGTTTTCAATCTTTAGTTGCAGGGGGCACAGCCCACCATCCCGTGTGGGAATTGAACTCGCAACCTTGTTGTTGAGAGAGCTTGCGCTCTAACCAACTGAGCCATCCAGCTGCCCCTTCCCTTTGTTTCTTGTGTCCTTAAACTTATGCTCTCATTTCCTTATATTACAAGCTGTTTCTGGCTCCTTTCCTTCTCTGGCTCCTTTCCTTAAAAAAAAAAAAAGAAAAAGAACAACCTAGGACTCTTCAATTTTTCAAAATCTTATTTGTTTAAAAACCTGGATTGTGATAACAATTCAGAAAATCTTGCCGATTTGTCACTAAAGGGGGAATTATCATTTGGAAAATAAATATAGAGAGCTACAAGTTTCCTTTAAGATGTTATTTTTTAAAATCTAACTTTGCTTTAAATTTCTCACATTTGTATTTAATGATATACCTTGGCCTCATTCCAATTTAATTTTCTTAAACAACATTTGACTTTCTACGTGAGCATCAATGAAATGCATCTATGCTATAAACACAAAAACATGATACTTGCAATTATGACAGCCTCATTTGTATTGTGTCCTTTTTTGATTTATTGGATATGTGGATAAAAAAAAAAGGGCCACATACTAAACCTGACAAGCTCAGGGGAGGCCAGTACGGTAGGCCTTACAAACTAACTCAGAGACCAAAATTAACCACATAGAATGGTCTGAGCATAAAAATCCCTAACTAAAAGTGGGTCATGGTGGGTAATCACATCGTTGGCCTGTATCTTCTTTGACAAAGGTCAATCTTTACCTTAAGTGAGACTGTCTATTGTCTTTTTGCATCTAAGATAACATACCCTTGGAATGTCAGAGTAATACCTTTTTCTGGACCCCTCAAGGCACAGCACACTGCACCAGAGCACATGACCACAGGACCCCTCATTGTTATCTTGTTCCCTGATTACCATCCCTATGTGCTGTAAAATGTTAATTATTAACTATCTTGTACCCACCAATGTAAAAGAAGTATGTGTCTTTCCATTTTACTTTTTATCCAATCCCAGAGATTTCCCTGCTTTGCTTTCTCCCACCCCTTTAATCTACCACCAGTGGATTTCATGTACCTTCTTTATTTTTCTCCTTCTTTGATTCCAATGTATAAAATAAGTTGCAAAACTGCCATTCTCTGGAGCATTTTCTTAATTCATTGAGATTTTGCTTCCTTGCAGTTATCATCAGTTTGGCTCAAATAAACTCATTAAAGTTCTCTACAGGTTTGGAAATTTCTTACGTTGACATATACAAATCTGTAATAGTGAACATGTTTATGTATAGTACATAGTTTCTTCTTTTGTTTGGAACATAGACTTGGAAAAAGACTTCTTTTTTTTTTGGTAGTTAATTGACAACAAAATTCAACTGAGTAAATTTGAAGATCTAATTGACTTTATTAAGCAATTCATAAATTGGGCAGCATCCCTTCTAGCAACTGGAAGGGCACTCTGACGGCTTGTACAAAATGGAAACTTTTTAATAGGAATAAAGGTGAGCAAAGAAGCTATTGACAAAGAAAAAAATGGATTATCTTGGGGCCAGGACACCTTTTCTTTGGAGGAAGAGAATGGGGAAGGGTTTTTATCAGGCAGCTTGCCTTTTCTTTCTGTGGGGGATGGAGAGGGTACACAGTGACACATTACTGGTGCTGGACCAGAAAATTCCATACTGGTTGATTAAGATTACATTTCTGGGAGAGGTATGGTCGAAACTGCAGTTAGGTCAGGTATTAAATTTAGGTTTGATATCATGGGTTTTTAGTACAGCTGATGCCATTTGGGGCCTGTGGCTTTACAGGCTACATGTGGCTACATTTCTTTAACACAATTAAGCACTTACTGTATGCCAATCACTACTCTAGGCATGGGAGGGGTAATTCCATGCCTATACCTTTATTTTTGTGGACAGTTTTAGTGGAAAATATGTCCCCTCTCAATGTTTGTACATAAAGTAGCATACATCATAAAAATGTTCATTACTCCTATGTCACTCTCATTTTTGTAGTCTCTAATGTTACACCAACATGGAATAATTTTAATATCCCTAAATAGAGGTAGAGGTGACACCAACTTTAGGATAGGAAAACAATATGTAAAGGTTAAGTGACTTATGCAAAGTCATACATGAATCAATGACTGATTTTGGACTGATCTAAACCAAAACTCTTTTAATATGATTCTCTATACTTCCCTATGTTGACGTAAGAATGTCCAAACCTGAAGAGAATTTTTATAAGAGTTTATTTGAGCCCAACTGACAGCATGCTGGGAAGCAAGATCTCAAATGCTCTGGAGAATGATCGTTTTGCAGTTTGTTTATGTATTTGGAATTAAGGAGGGAATGTAAGAAAGATTACATGAACTATAATCCAAATTGCAACTCAATTAATTATGTACGTAGGATTTTTAAAGTAGATATTTAGAGATTCAAAATGTTTTTATAAGCTATAAAACTAAGTAAGTTTTATAAACAAAATAGTTAAAGGAAGTACCCTTATTTAGCATGGACAATTTTAGCAGAGCAGTCATTTAGTAGATGAAAATAGACTGTTTCTATTTCTGTAGACCTCAGTTTAAAAATCCTTCGAGAAGATAAAAAATGTCCTGGGTCACTGCATATTATCAAATGGTAAGTAATTTAAATTTTACAAAAGTTGAACAACATTATTTTCATCATGGTTGAAATTACCTATAATACTTTATTTGGTAACATCATTTCCTTAAAAACACTTATTTTGTACAATTTCCTAGAAATTTGTAACAATTATTCAATATTATTTTCAGATACTGACTTAATGTTGTTTTTTGAAGTAAATGGACTTGTATAAAGAAAGGGAAATATCAATCAAAATTTGATTACTCATATGTGTGTCAGTTTCCTACATATTATGGGAGCTGAAAAGAAAAATATGTGATTCCCTACCTCAGAATTGCTTGTCTGTTATTTACAAAGTATCAACAATATTCAAGGATATTGGGAATTTTAAAAAATTGATTAAATGAGAAAGGTAAATGATTATCAACTTAATGTTCTTCATAGCAAAAAATGTAAATCAATTTAGTACTTGGAATTTTTTTTTACTTTGCATCGAGTCCAAATTGACATCAAACATTTATTTCTTCACAGGATTCAAGGTTGTTTTGATGCTTTGGAAAAGAGATACGTAAGAATGTTTTCAATTTTACACCATGATCAAAGGCTCATCTTTTATCTCTTAAAAAAAGAAAAAAGGTTTTAGCCTTTACTTTGTTGTGTTTTAATGGTGTACCAATGCCTCCTGGTATTTGCATTCATGAACCAGTTTCTTTTTATGTCTTTGTTGTCCCATTGATGTCTCGTTTACATCAATTAGAAATGAAACCCTCATTTTTCTCTCTTACATACTCATATCTTTGTTACCACAAATTTCCTCTGAAGTCACTAGGAGATATCCACAGGATGTGGGAGACAGGAGACAAGAATCTGGCATTTAGCACATTGAACACGTTCAAAATAGTGGCAATTCAGTTCCCAGATATGAAAGGAAAAAATGAACTTGAATAATCCATTTTTATTCCATGTTGGTTATTTTGTTAACTACATTCGGTGCATGTATGCATATGTAATTTGTTCCCTCAAAATAGCTAGTAATTGTAGCTCAATTTTTTTTTGAATTTTAAGTGCATCAGATCTCTCTTGCTGCCCAAGACAGCTACGAAGGGTGTAAAAATTAGAGGCTCTAGTCCTAGTTGAAGAGACTAGGTAGATAGATCTATCTGTCTACCTACCTACCTATCTATTTATCTGAACTTTTTATCACTGCTTCTTCCTGTTTCCCCCATCTATCTTTTTACTCCTCAATTTCCATTCTTTTAAGAAATCTGGAGGTGAATAAGCCTTACATTGGATTATTAATAAATCTTTGGATTGTTTAGTCACACACATATATTTTCTTTTTCATTGAACAATTACTATTTATAATTTATTCAACACTGACCTGGGGAACTGAGGGCTACGAAAATAAAACAAATAAGGGAATGTATACTCAAAGAGTTTGTTGACCATGGCAGAAGATAAATGATATTCATGGGCCCGGCTGATGATCAGCTGTTACACACTGGCCCAGCTGTTCCTATTGTTAAAATACTGAAATACTCTGTATCAGTGGTGAATAGCTGCTTCTCTGAGACCCCAAATGACTCCCACAATGTCCTCTCCTTCATCCCACCTCTGTCTCTTTTGAGATCTCCCCAGACAGCTCTGTAATCTAGCAACTAAAGGGTTAACAACGTGGTCCAGGGGAGTTTCCAGAAACCCAGCCCCAGTGCTAAGTTTGCATCCTTTCTGATTAGTTAGTACCTGAGCCATATTGGGATGTTAAATATTGATTTTTTTTCATATCATACTTTGACTATCACAAGTATACGATAATACTCATTAGAAAGTGATGCATGCCAAAGGAAAGATACTGACTGTATGCAATGGATGTTTGGAAAAGGAGGGGTTATATCCAGTGAGGGGCAAGACGGAGATCTTTGGGAGAAAATGACTTTTGATCTTTAAAAGCCCTGAGTATTTGGACAGGTTGAGAAGGGGGAGAAGGTCTTCACAGCGTACTGAACGGTGCTCATTCATTCTCCTCACCCATTCATTTGTTATAGCAACACTTCCTGAGTGTCCATCATTGAGGGGCGGCAATACAATATAGTTATAAGCTCGAGTTTTGGAATCAGTCTTAAATGAATCCTAGTTTTGCCACTTGTTGACATAAGAATGTCCAAACCTGTAGAAAATTTTTGTAAGTTTATTTGAGCCAAACTGATGACAGTTGCCGGGAAGCAAGATCTAAACTGTTCTGGAGAATAACAGTTTTGCAGTTTCTTCTATGCATTTGAAATTAAGGAGGAAAACAGAAGAAAGAGTACATGAACATGGGAGAAAGCAAGACCGAGCTTGGATTACAGGATAGTTAACAAGATTATGTATCATCCTCTTAAGGGTAGCTTATTTCAAAAGTGTGCTATTCCTAGATACACAATAGGGTCTCCAGGTGGGAATTCCCTCCCGATCTCAGGAATTTTCTTCGCTTTCCCATTCCCAAACCCAAATCCCGAGAAAAGTTGGTTGGGAAATCGGGAAAATTGGCTCCTTGAACACAGGTGGTTGGTAGTATCAGCCGTCACTTTGTGGAAAGGATTCATCATGGAGAACAGAAAACAGTTTATATCTCGGGATTCAGGAATGGGAAAGGGAAAAAAATTTCCTGAGAAAGGGCGGGAATTCCCACCTGGAAACCGTACACAAGAACAATGGACAGGGCTTGCTTAAGGCAAGATAAACCTTTTACTAAATAAGTTATATGCCTGGGGCATGACGACTACCCACCATGACCTGCCCAGTTAGGAATTTATGATCAGATAATCCTGTGAGGTTAATTTCTGCAGAATCCCTTTTTCATCCACCCTCTTAATATTTGTGTGACCTTGGACAAATAATCTACCTCTTGGTACCATAGTTTCTTTACATATGAAATGGGGACAATAAGAGTACCTACCTTTTCGGATGAGAATTAAATGAATTAATAATCAGTGGTTTTCAAATATTAGCTTGCTTCAGCACCACCTGGAGGCCTTGTTAAAACACACATTACTAGGCTCCACCCAAAATTTCTGATGTAAGAATTTGCATTTCAGACAAATTCCAGGTGATGCTGAGACTGGTGGTCTTGGGACCATACTTTGAGAATCACTGATCTAAAATATTTAGAACAGTCCCTGACACATAATAAGCACTACAGCCCTATGTCATTGTTCTTTCTCTCCCTCTCCGCCCTGCTCTCTCTCTCTCTCTCTATCTCTCTCCCTCCCTCCTTCCCATCCTCCCTCTTTCCTTTTTTTTTTCTCTCCCTTCCTCTCTCCTTTCCTTCCTCCCTTGCCTATTTAATCTGTGCCTGACATTGTGCCTAGGTGCTTGATAAGATGAAAATAAGAGAAACATGTGATTCCTCCACTCAAGGACATCACAGTCTACTAGAGAGTCACTTAAATAATTATAATATTACGTGTACTAAAATAACAGTGTAGTATAAAAAGAGTATCTACCTACTTTGATGGATTCGTTTTACTTAAATGACTACCTGTATAACTGAATCAGTTAAATTTATTGTTTTTGGAAATTAAAAGACAAGACCTTAGATGAATGACTTAGATTCTTAAGTAAATAGTATTTATATTGTTTTTCAGTTGTTAATATCTTATCACTTTTCCCAGGGTGCTCACATTTCTAATAGGAAGTGATTAATGTTTTAAAAATAGATTAAGTAAAGTCAAGTTTGAGTATCTAGAGATCTTGAAAGATGTTTTGTTGAATGATTATTTCTAGTTGTGAAATTTTAAGTGATTTTTAGTTTTCTTTATACTTTATATTATGCTTGCTACCTTTTAAAATAAAAAAATATTTTTAGATAGTTATTATATAAAAGAGACTCTATTGTATATAGCCTCCGAATTTGTCTCCTTATTCTCATTCTCAATCCCTTCCCATTCCAACCCACCGTCCACATTACATTCTTTCAGAAACCTGAGTCTGATCATGTCATTCTTTTGCCTAAAAATCTTCCATGGCTTTTAAAATAAAATTCGGAATCCATCGCATGATCTACAAGGCCTGTATGATCTGGTCTCCATTTGCCTTTCCAAAGCATCACTCTCACCATTGCTCACCATGTTCAAGCCATATAAGGATTCTAGAACATGCCAAATGCCTTTTACCTTTGTACATATTTTTCCCTTTTGCCTGGAAACTTTTTTCCCTACCCAATACCCTTTACTTGGCTAACTCCAATTTATCTTTCAGGTCTTAGCCTAAATATTTACTTCTTCCGGGAGGCCTTCCCTGACAGCCCGCCTCCCCTAGTCTAGATGTTTAATGTTCTCAAGCACTCTGTGCTGCTGCTTCATAGCAGTTCACGCAATTCAGACCTATCTGTGTAATTTTTTTTGTTTAATGTTTTCTCCCCTGCTCATCTGCTTGTTCCCTGAGATAAGGATTGTCTATTTTTGAATGAAATGAACTTTTAATTAAATAATTAATATAAAATAGTTTCACTTTGTAGTCTTAAAATCAGTTGTATGCAGTAACCAAAATAGCCACACAGTGTCACCAAAGTTTTAGTGCTTTGCATGAGATAGGTGAATAATTTGATATGAAATTATGGTCCTGAATTTTTTTCATTTGTAGTCTAGTTTTTAAAAATTTATCATAGGCTTTATTATGTCTCTATCTCTCTATCTCTATATCCTATTATTCTTTCAAAGAGAGAGAATCGATTTATAGTGATGTATATATGTAGGGAGGGCATGGGTTTTATAGATTTATGTCAGACTTAAAAATTTTTATTTTAGTAGGTCAGTTTCAAAAGGCACAATTTTTTGAAATACTTGTGGCATATTTAATTTTTAGTAATAATAAATTATTTTGTATATCTTTTGTCTCCCAAACTAGAATATAACTTAGAATAAGGATAATTATTTTCTGTTTTTGTATCCCTCCCCTCCCCAGCAGAACCCTGGGTATGTAATAAGCACTGAATGAATAATTAGTATCCCTTTTTCTGGTCTTCTGAATAATATTTTTTTCTACCCAAATCTTTAGAACCCCTCTGAAATATTTTAATTAGCCTTTAATAAAAATAACAATAATATAGTTGCAAGTATATAATATATAATTAATATATAATAACAGTAGTTTTCTTTTCTCTTGAAGCTACACATGGCAATACTTACAGTAAGTACACATTTAAAAGACCAAGCCTATCTCTACTTTATTGTCTTTTGGCAAGTGAAACATTAAAACAGTAATTTCCTTCCTCGCTCTTGAATTTCTTTATCTGTCATATGACATTTTGGAATTTAAAAAAACATAGAATCTATCAGAAGTTTTAATAAAAGATCACAAACTATATACTGGGGGTGCCAAAAAAATGTATACACATGACTTGTATTCATCTTTTATTATCGGTATATATTGAGTATTACAATTTTAATACAGTTTTTTTCCTTTCTTAAAATGTGTGTGCATTTTTTGGCACCCTCTGTATTTCTTTGGTGTATTACAATACATAGGAAAATATACAGTATCTACTACCTGCTTCTTCTATTGGCTATCAGGATTTCGTTTTTTGAGTTACTTTACAGACTTGAAGTTTTTTGTTTTTGAAGTTTTGTAGACTTTTTTTTAATTAAAGTTTATTGGGGTGACAATTGTTAGTAAAGTTACATAGATTTCAGGTGTATAATTCTGTAATACATCATCTATATATCACATTGTGTGTTCACCACCCAGAGTCAGTTCTCTTTCCATCACCATATATTTGATCCCCTTTAGACTTTTTTGAAGTGTTCTGTAGTTAAGCATAGAAATAAAATGAGAAGATACCATTGAGAATATATGATTTATTTTTTAAATGTATGATTTATTTAAAAAATTTTAAACCTTAACAAATTATTTAAAGCTCAGTCACAGTAATTATAAATACCTTGTTATAATTTCCTGATAGTCATTGTTCGCAGAATACGCTAAAGACTTTCTATGTTTACAAAATAAGAGCTTATTCCATCTCTAGCTTGAACTATATATCTTAATATACGTGTGTGTATATCGTATATATGTATATATCAATACTCCATATAGCATATATATCAATACTCAATACAGCACAAATTGAACTGTTCACATAGAACATGTATTCTGTGAGGAGTAATCTAGTAAGTTTCAGAAATTAAATGCTGTTTATTTTTTCTTAAACAGCTTTACACAAATCCCAAGGAACCTGAGGTAAGAACACATAAAGATTGGCAGTATATGTATATTATATTTAAATATGAGTTGAAGCAATAGATTGTTACTAGACTACCACGCGAGCAAAGTAACTCGTAGTGAGCTCTTTCAGTGTGTTTTGTTATAAACTTCACCAATTTGTTATTACAAGAGTTTTTAAACTAGTTAGGGGCATTGGAAAAAGAAGCATTGAGTAGAACTGAGCCTATTCTCTAACATGTTAACGTTAAGAATCTCTGCTTGTATAAAAATCACATTTCATTATTTATTTTAACTAATTCTGAATCCTTTCTGTTTGTGGCCTTTGGGAAGATATGGCATATTTCTAAACTTTTTTTGCCAGCTACATTCTCCTCTTTTTGACCTTTTCACAGATATTCAGAGCTTCACCTCTTTGCTTTTCTCTCTAAATTTCTTCCTTCTGCTTACTGAGTCCTACTCATCCTCAAGGCCAATTTATGTACAAATATTTCATGAAAGCCTCTTTGCCTATTCGGTTCACACTAATTTCTTCCTTCTCTAAATTTCCAGCAGGACCTTACAATTTAACACTCCCAATTGATTCATGCAGATTACTTTATTTTCCCAACCAGATTGTGAATTATTGTTTTCTGTCTTCCAGAGTGAATATTAGTCGTGAACATGTCATAGTTACTTGTGCTACTTTAAATGGTAGCTGTGGAGGTGGCATAGAAATGGAGTGAAAAGCCTTCTGATTTTTGTTTTTGTTTTTTCTTTCTATCCTCTTTTTTCTCCTTCTAGCTTTCTTTCCTCTTTCCTTGCTTTCAGTTTTCCTTTTCTAAGACAATGGGTTTAGCTTAATCCGTGGCATTCAAGACTAAATTAAACATTTTTTAGTCTTTAATATCCTTGATAGACAAGATTATAAATAGCTGTTTGAGCAAGGTGGAAGAAAATTGGTGCATACAGGTAGGTAACAATTCCTCAGTGCCAAACTACCTCTATTTATCTTTGTCTCTTGCGTAGTTTCAAAATGCTTTTATTCCCTATACGTTGGAGGGGAAGTTTCCCAACTAAACCATCCTGATAAATTGTTCATAAATTGGTCACTTCCTTAGTGCAATAAATTATTATGTTTTCTTATGCAAGTAAAACTCCTAGTCTGAAACCAGTGGTTTTGAGGTAGTGAAATGCTAAGCAAATTGGGCTTAGCCACAGAAAAATCTTACCAAGTAGGAAGAAAATTATTAAATTAGCTTTGATGCAGGCAATATATATATATAATAATGAAGTTAGAAACAAAAGCTTATTTTATGATAAGTTCTGAGCTATCATTTATGACCCAGAAAAAATATTTGGAACGCTTACCGATTCTTTCCTATAGCAGTGATCCCTAGCCTTTCTGTGTTCATGGCAGACTTTTGATGACTGGAAAATTTGGTGGCCTGTTTGAGCTATTAAAAGACTCAAAGGGACACCAAACAAGTCAGCAGTAATTACAGTACAACTATGGTATAGCAATATTCATAGTGCCTAAAAGTATCCATGGGGTTATACTGTTTTATGGTTGCTATTTAGCATCAAGTCACTAATAGAACTATTTACCTCCCCGATCTCATTCTTGTATATACTCGCAAAACAACATTCTCATAAAAAAATAGTCTTTCTTTGACATTTATATTGTACCATGTTTCTTGACTCCTATCTGTAGAAGTGTATCCTCCCCAAAACAAAACTGCACAATCAATAACAAATACTAGTATTTACTTGAAACAAAAGTACATTTTACACATGGATTAAACTTTGCAGCACTCTTGTGAAGAATCTGTCATGGTACACAATTGAAAACCTCTGTCTTAAATAAAGTGTGCTTACCCAGGCCAGAGGCCAACAAGAGTTTTGAGCATTGCACAAAGTTGTGATGCGTCTGTTCTCATGAAAGAGACAAACTGACAAAAGTAACTGAAGTGATGAAGAAGTATAGTGTAACTTTTCTACAGACACACACTACAAAATGTGTGGAGGGCATTAATGAGATGTCTAGGCCAAAATCTATATATACTGAGAAAAGATTTACACAACTCTGCATGATAGACCCGTAAAGAATTACTATATATGAATATTGTGAGGACACAAATCTTACTGTTTCACCATCTATTTCTTTGTGCCTGTTGGGCAGTAGGCACACTTTTAATAGACTAGTTCAGGAACTTAACTTTAGGTGGTTCTTGTTTCTAGCTACAATATGCTTTTAGTGACTTTGTTGTTGTTTTTTTAAATCCTTGTTGAAACCCTTGATGAAATCTTAATTGAGTGTAAACTCTATTCTGGCTGAATATTTATTCTTTCAGCAAATATTAAGTAGATTCTCTTTATGTGCCTAGCCCTGTTCAAGGTAAAAAAAAACACATGAGTTAATGGGATAGACAAGGTCTCTGCTCTCTGGAAGCTTAATTCGAATGAGAGAGTATAAAAAGAAGCAAGAAAACAAAAATTAGCAAATCAATTTCAGATAGTCCTAATGGCATAGAGAAAATAAAAGAAGGTGGTTTGCTGGAGAGTGCTGAGATAGAGAATGGAGGAAGAGAGATTAGAAGACAGTCCAGGGAAGGCCTCCCTGAGGGGCCACGGTGAGCTGAGACTGAACAGCCAGAGAAGGCAGCCTATGAGGTCTGTGACAGGCAACGGCTGTGACTGGCAGAATATCACCACAGTTAACATTGCAGGTGCTGGAGTCAAATCCCAGCTCTACCACTTAACTAGATTCATCTAGGATAATAATATCTACCTCAGAGTGCTGGCTACATAAGAATGAATAGACGTAGAGCATTTAGGGCAGTGACTGATAATATCACTGACAATAATATCATTATTGTCCATTGGAGACGGTGTGCTCCAGACTACAGTTGTGCAAGGGTGCTAAGGCAGGAAGGCTTCTTGTATGTTTGTGGACAGAGAGGGTGCCGTGAGCCCGGAACTTAGGGACTGGGAGGGAAAGAGGCAGGAGAGGAGGTAAGGTCAGAGATGTAGGCGGGGACAGATGAGTAAGGCCTTGTAGACCACGGTAAATTTTGGTTTTACTGTAAGGGCAATGGGAAACCGTTGGGAGTTTTAAGCAAAGGATAACATGGCCTGATTGGTATTTTTAAAAACTATTTGGCCATAGAACAGAATGAATTACAGGAGGAGTAATTTGGAAGCAAGCAGATCAAATGAAGAGAGATGGTGGTAGCTTGGATAGGGCAATGGCAGTGAAGATGAAGAGAATCAAATGAACTTGGGATATGCTTTGGAGACAGACCTGAAAAGATCTGGTTTTGCCAGTGGATTGGAATGTGGAGGGAAAAGGAAGGGCTATATACGTATGTTGCCATTGCTGTGGTCTATGTGGATATATTCAGTGTGATTAATGGAAACCATTCATGAGCAGTTTAAAGGGTAATCTTTATTAGGCAACACATTAAAAAAACACATTTTAGGTGTTAAGAAGAGGCTAGTTGTGCCAGCTGTAAATATACCTTCCTTGATCAATGAGTCAGATTAAAGTTATTAAGGATTAGCATCTTCTGTAAAACAATTACAAACTACTCATTATTTGTTTCAGGGGCCAAATAATAAACTGTTAATAAAATTACCAGCTACTAAAAAATCTACTCTTGACACAATGTAAAAAAAACAAAAACAAAAGTTAGCTCAGAGCATCAAAAGCTACAATTGATGGAGAAACGTGGGCAGACAGGAAAAATAGGCATTGTTTACTTGACAGGGCAATTACACCCAGCATCAGCGGAAGAGAGGACGCTGTGTAACTAGCCTGTCTGGAGTGAACCTTTCAGCTGTAGGAACCTCTACTCTCACTTACCTCTCCTATTGTATAGTTAGTTGTCCCTCGGGAGATTGATTCCAGGAACCCTGTGAATGCCAAAATCTGTGGATACTCAAGTAAAGTGGCTTCATATATGCATATAACCTATGCACATCCTCCCCTAATCTTTAATCATCTCTAGATTACTTACAGTACCTAATACAATGTAAGTGCTATGTAAATAGTTGTTACACTGTATTGTTTAGGGAATAATGACAAGAACAAAAGTCTGTACATGGTCAGTGCAGATGCAGCCATCATAGGTCTAACTACATACTACATGTCAGCAACTACATAACATTTTTTTCCCAAATATTTTTGATCCGTGGTTTGTTGAATCCGCAGATGTGCAACCCACAGATATAGAGGACCGACTGACAAAGCAGCCTTCTGAACTTGGTTTGATTTCTCAAGTAGACCATCTTACTAGAAAAATATTTTTCTCTTTTAAAATTAACTCCATTACAAATCAGTCTTCTTCAAGTTTAAGCAATGTGAGCTAATTTCCCTAGGACTTGATCACTTGTGATTAATGGAATACTAAATCTTAGAATAGAGAAAGGTAACAAAAACATTGAGACTTTTTCTGATCAATCTAAGATCCTCATTCCCATATTGTCAAAGAACAAATACAGAAACGGATGAATAAAGGGTATTTTTTGTGTTCTAACTTAAACCCTTTGCCTGTCTTTAACACCTTCTCCAGCTCTGGGGGTGAATTACAATGTATCTGGGCCAAATGTTTGCTTCAACTACTAGATAATCATTTTATTTTAGATAGAGTATATCTCTCACAAGGAAATTTGTCCTTCAGGAGAGCAGATAGCAGTAGTATCTAGTTTTCAGTGCAAGATCAAAAAACCAAGACCTGAAATCATGGATCCTGGTTCCTTTTCTGGTTTTTCCAGTTTTCCTGTTGCCATTCTAGTCTTCCCTGAATTACTGCAGTAGCCTCGTAATTGCTCTCATGGTTTCCACTTCTTCCCTTTTGCACTCTTAAAATCGCCAGGGTGATCTTTAAAAATGCAAATCACTCCCATGCTTAAAAACCTTTCCATGGACTCTGGTTTACTTAGAATAAAATCTAAAACCCTTCCTGTGGTTGACAAGGCCCCAAAACCTCCTCTACAACCTCATCTCCTATGCTCTCCCCCTTGCTCACTCTTGGCCAGCGACTTGGCCTCCCCTCTGATCCTGGGAGAGGCTTTGTTTTCCTACTTTAAAGCCTTTGCATTGCTGTTACCTCTGCCTGGGGCACCACCACCCCCTTTTCCCCCAGGTCTGCACATGACTGACCCCTCTTGTTACTGAGGCTCAGCTCAAGCATCACTTCTTAAATGAGGCCTTCCTGGCCCTTCCAAACCAAACAGCACCTCGCCCCTTCTGTGCTCTCTGTCTCGTATCTCCTTCATGTTGTTCACAGCTCTCATTATTACCTGAAATTATCTTATTTTGTTTGTTTACCTATTTATTGACTCTCTCTCCCGTCAGACTGTATATTCCAGATAAACAGGGACCTTTTCTGTAACATTCATCACCGTGACTTCAGCACCTGACACAAAGTTCAGTAAATATCTGTTACATGAATGGATGGTTTCTCAATCGGGTCCACAGTCATTTACCAATTCTGGGTCAGATACTTGACTCTGTGCCTTAGTTTTTCCAGCTTTAAAAGGTAACAATAGCATTTGCCATCGAACTCATTTTTAGCATGGAGAAGAAAAATTATCTTTATATCTGCAAATGTTACTCCTGAATAATGTAATGCTGTGAAACAAACAGGTAAGTAGGAAGTATAGTAGGTACATGATGAAAATGTTATTTATCTATTATAAGATTCTAGATTTATTTTTTAAAGTAATTTCTCTGTTCCCTTTGATGTTTCTAGAAAGTGACTGAGATATACCAGTTCAAATTCAAATACACAAAAAAAGGAGCCACTATGGATTTTGACAGGTAGAATCTAATTGTTTAATAAACATGAGAAATATATATTATTGAGGTAAACATACGCCTCTTGAGGCCAAAGATAGGTGTTATACTTCCTTTGTAACTCCCCCAACAATCCTACAAAAAACCACTGTTATAAAGAGGGATTATAATAATTGTTTAAATTTCTGAAATCTATGGGTTCCTGGTGGGAATAGAGACTTCTTTTGCTTCATTCCCTCTCTTCCTCATAGGTGATGTGAGTAGAGTCTAAAGGCAGTTAAGTTTAGTGGTTAAGCGTTCCTACAGCAGAAAGATCTAGCTTGGAATTCCAGCTCTGACTATGATTGGTTATGTAACTTTGGGCAGATTACTCAACCTTCCTAAATGTTAGTTTTCTCATCATCACAGTGGAGTTAATAATATCTAATTCATATGGTTGCTGTGGTTATTAAGTTATAATGCATATATAAAGCTTTTTCCATGGCTGGCACATAGTAAACACTTAGCAAATGGTATCTAGTGGTGAGGGTGGTGATGGTGGTGGTCCTTGCCCGCAATGGTGGTTGGTGGGCGGCATAGCAGTAGAAATTATGTTACTGAAGCTGTCTACATGGTGTTGATTGAAGAATTTCATAAGGCTCTATCTAGCCACTAAACCAAAATTTCTCAATTGCTATGCCAAGATATTGGTCCTCTCTGCTCTCGATATAGCCAGATCGGACCTGGGGTAGATGAAACCCTGAACTATTTACTTATAAACACAAACTTTCTCATCACTTACCCAAGTATGTAATACAAATATAATTATCTATGTGTGTCCCTGTATGGAAAAGACTGGAAAGCACTGCATTTTCCTGTCAAGTCTAAAATTCCAAGTTAAATAGCAAAAACAAGAACATTTGCTTCAGAAGGTCCTTAGTGCAGATGGAGATGTTTTATTGAGGAGCAACGTTTATTTCCTTCTTAGTAGCTTTTGGATTCGGATAGAGCTAAGTATTACTGATGAGATGGAATAGAAGTGGAGGGGGCAGATGATGGTAAAAAGCTCTGGATAGTAGAGAACTCCACGTTAGTAGGATGAGTTTCCCAGAAAGAAATGACTGAAGAGAAATATGGCCTAATTCTCAATTTTCCGTACTATTAGTTCTGCTTCATCATTTATTGCAAGTTTGAGGATTTCTCTCCAAGATTCACTTCCTTAATTATCTTCTCATTTGTAAAACTTAAAAATAGCACTAAGATTTGAAGAGGAAGTAAGTTCTAGGAATGAGAATTAAAATATTAGCCATCATTAGCTAACATTTGTGTAGTACTTTACAGATTGTATGGTACTTTTCTTACATATTCTCTTACATAAAACAGTTGCCTATTCCTCTCTGAAATTCAAATGTAAGTACTACTGACAACCAGATTAATCTCTCTTGTTATGAAAGCACATATGCCAAGAGGTGAGCAGTAAAACAGAAATGGCCAAATCTTTCGGCTACTAAGGAGGAGAGAAGGTAATGCATACTACTAATTTCTTATAAACCAAAGGTAGGCATTTGTTTAAATGATCATTCATGTAAAATTACCTTACAACCTTTTCCGTAGTAAAGATAATTTCTCTTTTAAAAGAATGCTAGGGAATCTTGAATATGATTTTACATGAATATGATATATACTGAAAGATCCCCTTAGCTACGTGGCTATAGCCCTTCACTCTGGTTACCTGTTTCGAATTGGCTAAATCCTGGTAAACAAAACTTTAAGTTGTTCAAAATTGAAACAGGAGCAAATGTATTTACTTAATAATGTTTGTTTTATGAATTCATACTGCCTCCGGTAGCTCAATTACTTAGGATGATTTTTCAATATTGAGTGCTTACTATGTGAAAGGCATAGTGCAAATATATTACAGTCACAGTCCTTCCTGGAAAGTACTCAAATGTGAGACTAATTGGGAAAGAAAATTTTGGAGAGAAAGAATGTTTAGAGTTGGAAGGTAATTTAGTTCAACTTGTTCATTCATTAATTCTGCAAATGTGTATTGTGTACTTACTGTAACTGGGCACAAACTTAGTACTGTGGAGATGAAAGATATAACCATTCATAGTCTAGAGAGGGACATACAAATAGTTATCAACAGGGGTGAGGTATAGGGATTGTCAGGGAAGTCTTCCTTTAAAAGGTGACACATGAGCTAGGTATTAAAGGATGAATTTGGGAAAGTCAGGAAGGGAAGTGGGAAAAGCACAATATAAGCAAAGTGAACAGCATATGCAAATACACATGAATGAAAAGGAACTGGGTAGCAGTTGCAGATAAAGGTGAAGGTGAGGGCACAGCTGGTCTGAAAAGCATTGTACACACACCATTCTCAAATTTGATTGAAAGGTGATTGGTGTGTTACAAGAATTTTAAACAAGAGAGTGACATGAGCAGAATTCCCTATTAGGAATATTATTTCACAGTGGTGTGGATAATGTTTTGCAGTGTGGACAAGAATAAAAGCAGCAAGTATAGTGATTGTCATAATCCATGTAAAAATGAGGAAGGCATACCTCTGAGAGATAACTAGATGGTAGAAAGGCCCAGAGCTGATGATTGATTTTATACTTGAAGAGGTATAGAAATGTGTGTAAGTTTATCTCACAAATGAGCTAACTGACCTAGAGTGTCTAAGTGACTTGTGTGAGGTCAGTCAGCTAGTTAGCAGCAGAGACAATATTAGATGTCAAGTCTCCTAATTCCAAATCCATTTTTTTCAATATTATAGCATGTGGTTATTTGTAAATCAAACTTTTTTTAAAAATCAGGTTATATTTAAAATGCCTTGAGGGAACTTGCTAGTATGTAAAAAGTCCTTTGTATGTACATTGCAAAAAGTATACACTCTCCTCTAAGTTACATTCTAAAAATAGTCTCGAGTGTCCTGATGTTTAATTTATATTTATTTGATCATATAATAAAAGTTTGTTCTTTTTGAAATGTATTTTCAATATTGTATATAATTGAAAAGTATGTTGTTTTTCTATGTGGTTGTAGCAGTAATATAAGCTTCAAAAGTGCAACAAACAGTGAAGATATTAAGAAAGCGAGTGTTTTGCTGATCCGTAAATTGTATATACTGATGCAGAACCTTGGACCCCTTCCTAATGATGTTATACTTACTATGAAACTCCACTACTATAATGCAGGTAGGTGGAGACCTCTAGTCAATTTCTCCTTCAGTGCTGAAATAATATTTTATATAAATAGAAGGATTTTGCAAGCATCTGAAAGAGATATGCGTATCTGTTGCTACATGTGAAAGATTAATCTCACTTATTCTATTGAAACTCAGTTTTTTTGGTTTTCTGCCCTTTTCATTTTGCAGTGACCCCACGTGATTACCAGCCCCCTGGTTTTAAGGAAGGGATAAACTCTCACTTCTTGCTGTTCGAGGGGGAGCCCGTAAACCTGCAAGTGGGAATCGTCTCAACTGGCTTTCATAGTATGAAAGTAAAAGTCACAACTGAGGTCACCAGAGTGTCTGATTTGGAGAACAACCTCTTTCAGGAGAACAGCACTACTGAGATTGCCCATCAGGGTCTAGACTGCGATGAGGAAGAAGAGGAATGCAACAGTCAGGTAAGGCAAAACTTGAGTGATCCTCCATTGCTTTGGTTAAACACAGTGGACATTTTTCAGTTCCTACACAGGTCATATCACAGTAACAGCGTCCAGTAGAGTGTGCCAGGTATAAAAAAATGAAACAAAACTACCCCCTAACCTCAAGGAGTCTTTATTCTTACAAAGTACTGTCTTCAAGAAGGAAATATACTTTGTTAGAGGAAATTGTCCATGACTAGGAGAAGAAAAAGACTTTCCAGTATATGTCTTTTATAAAAGGTACTCATGAATTTAAAAAATTTGAGATTTTCTTTCATTTATAGGTAACAAACATACTCAAAGAGAGTCTGGAGGCTTTGCAAGAAATAAATGATAGAGATTTATTCAGGGGTCTTAGAGTTTACAAACTGGAAACACAGCTAAGCAAAAACCCAGAAGTGTTCCAAAGAGAATGAAAAGTTAAAAGTTGTTACGGCAAAAAGTACATTCTTGAGAATTACCAGTCCTGCATTCTTAGCCCTAAGATTGATCCAGGATGGTTATCAGTCAGATGACCAGCAATCAGGACGTTGGGTGCCAGGTGGTGTGGAAGATGGGTGCTAGGAGGTCTGGTCATGTCCCAGTGGTCTGGATAATGGATGTCGGGTGGATGTATACATGAGTCCTTTGGAGTTAATTAGAGGGTTACTGGGAGGGCCATATGTATATCCAGGCACTGACATTGGACTGGAAAGTTCAAACAAGTATAAGTTTCCAGGGTAGATAGAACAAGAATGAAGTCTTTCCTCATGCGTCAACATTCATAATGTTAATCATTTTAGTAGCTTAGTTGAAGTGACTCCATTTTATATATTCCCCATCTTCACTCTTTCCTCACTTATTTTTAGGATTAAAAAAATATTCTAGGTGTTTATTCATATTCACTGGAAGTATAAATAAGTTCTTGATTACTGGGGTAATTGGGTGGGAGGAGGTTGGGGGAGAAAAAGTTATGGATAAACTCAAGTCAAAGTGAAAACAAAATGATAGTCAACTCTTGGTTATGTGGAGAGAGACCATCTTTAGGTAGGTCCCTGGGAAAAGCCAGGGGGCTGGGGTTGGAGTCACTGGAACCAAACAGACAGGGCTCTGAGCCCTTTACCTTCCTACTTCTTTCAGGAGAGACTTGGAGTTGAGTACTTGCTAGGGCCCCACTGTACCCTAAGTAAATCCACACTCTGTTGTCTGGATAATAAAGTTTACTGAATGCCAACATTGTATTAAGAGGGTGCTGAGCTAGACATAAAGAATTTTCAGATGCCTAGCAGAAGGGATGCCATAAAACCTTTTCAGGGGCTATTTTAAGATTAATTTATTTGCTTGAAATAATTTGAGTCTTACTTAAAGATATTAACTATAGCAGGTAACCTTTGAAGATTACTTCTGGTTCATTAACTCTATGTTATGTTTAATACATAGAAAGAGTCTTAATTAATATTTTTCATTTTCAGTATCATGTCATACATGATAATGGCTTTAGATCTTGATGCAACTTTCTTCTGATTCTATTCAAGGAAGATATAGCTAATGTAGATTGGTTTAAAAAATAAAGGTTAAGAAAAGAATGAGCATGTATCAACTAGATTTTTATCTTTTAAAATTAAGAATTTCTTTCTGTTACCAACTGAAATGAAAACAGGATAACTTGAGAATGAATGATTCAATGGATAGATTAAATAAGGCATTTAATAACACTTTCCAAGCACATTTTTAGTAGGAAGTATATACAATTGACGCTGAACAACACAGGCTTGAACTGCACGAGTCTACTTATATGCAGATTTTTTTCGATAAATACCCCTACTGTTTTCACTCTGCGGTTGGGAGTCCGTGGATGCAGGGGCTGACTCTGTGCATTGATCGATGCCATTTTATGTAGAGGATTTGAGAATCAGTGGATTTTGGTATTGGTGATGGGTCTTGGAACCAATCCCCCTGAATACCAAGGGACAACTTAGTTTTGGGGGCGTCAAAACTTATACTCGGATTTTTGACTGCATGGGGGTCAGTGCCCCTCACCTCAGCATTGTTCAAGGGTCATCTGTCTGCAAAGATCAGGATTTTGTGGTAAACTCAGTCAATTCTAGTTCCTTAGCTAGCCAGCCATGAGAGAATACTTTAGTAAGTCTAGTGAAGTGCTTACTGACATTTTCCCACTAAGAATTCTGTGTTCCTTCATGGAACACACACATTCCTACACGTGTATACTTACGTAGAACACTTTATTGCCTTTAAAAATTATTTCATTTTGAAATACTTCATGCATACAGCAGAATATGTAAAATAGCATGTACAATTTAAAGAATAATGAGAACATCCATATATCCTCCTTTCAGGCTGGGAAGCAGAACATTGTCGCTACCTTAGCAGCCACAATGTGACCCTTCCTCATTGCACCCCCTCCTCCTCCTCCAAAGGTAACCATTCTCCTAAATTCTATGATAACCCTTCCCTTACTCTTCCTTATAGTTTTACCGTCTGTGAGTATATCCGCTTGTTTAAAAATTTTTATACAAATGTCATCATACTCTAGGTATTCTCTGATTTACTTCTTTTGCTTGACCATCAAAAATGAGATTCATCCATTTGTGTGTGGGTGTTCACTCATTTTCACTACTGTAGAATAGTCTCTCTCTTAATATACATTCTTTGTTTTTAATTGTTATAAACATTCATGTATACACCTCCTGGTACACATGTGCAAGAGTGTCTTTAGGGAATATACCAGAGTCCTAGGGCTTACACATTTTCAACTTTATTAGGTAATGCAAAACTGTTTTCCAAAGTGGTTGTACCAATTTATATTCCACCAACAGTAGAGGAGAATTTCCTCCTCTTGTCAACACTTAAATTATCAGTTTATTTTTCTGCCTACTTACAGGATGTGAAATGGTAATACCACATGATTTTGATTTGCATTTCCCGATTGTTACTAAGTTTGAGCATTTTTTCATGTGTATTGATTGGTCACTCTGGTTTTCTTATATATAAAGTAACCATTCAAGTCTTTCATGTATTTTTCTATTGGGTTATTTATCTTTCTCATTGATTAAAAAAATACATTCTGCATAATAATTGTTTTTTACTTATTTATGTTGCAATATTTTTTCAGGGTTGTGGCTTGTCTTTTCATTTTCTTTAAGATGTCTTTTGCTAAAGAGAAGTTCTTAATTTTAATGTAGTCAAATCTTTTCTTCTAATATGTGCTTTTGGATATTCTTAAGAAATCCTTTTTTATCTGAGGTCATTTATAATATTCTCCTATATTTTATTCTAAAAGTTTTAAGGTTTTTCTTTTTACATTTAGATTTTTATTACATTTAGAGTTTATTTTTATTTGTGGTGTGAGATAGAACAAATCACTTTAACATGTTTTAATCGAAGTATAATACATATATACAGAAAAATACACACGTCATAATGATACCGCTCAATAAATATTCACAAATTGAACACCAGGGCTGAGGTGAGAGTGAGGCAAACAAAGTGAGAGTGAATGCCTCCTTAAATTTTGCTCCGTAGGTATCTTGTTTGCCTCATCCAGGCCTCAGCCCTGTGGAATAAACATGTGAAATCAGTACCCAAATCAAGAAATAAAATACTACCAGCTCCCCAGAAAACCCAGTCTTACTTTGTAGACACTGTTCCACTCAATAAAAATATCTCTATCCTGACTTGTATTAGCATAGATTAGTTTCTCTTGTTTTGTATTTTATAGATGCCGAATCATAGAGTATGAACCATGTTTTCACTCCACATTATGTTGCAATATTTATCCATATTTTTGTATGTTGTTGTAGACCATTCTCACTTTTTATCCATCTAGTCTTGATGGGCATTTGGATAATTTCCTACTTTTGACTATTATGAATAGTACTGCTCTGAACATCCTGAACATGTTTTTTAGTGAAATGTGTACACATTTCTGGTGGGAATAGAGTAGAATTTCTGCGTCAAAGGATATGTTTTAATAGATACTACAAAACAATTTCCAAAGTGGTTGTGCCAATTTACACTCCCATCAGCAATATATGAGAGTTGTGGTTGCTCCACATCCTCACCAACCCTTGGCATTTTCCATCTTTTTAATTTTAGCCATTCTGGTGGGTGTGTAGTAGTATGTCATTGTGGTTTTAATTTGCATTTTCCTGATGACTAATGAGTTGAGCACCTTTTCATATGTTTATTGAGCATGTTAGATATCCTCTTTTGTAAAATGTGTTTTCAAGGTTTGTCATTTTTTTCTATTGGGTTCTGTTTGGTTGTCTTTCATTCTTATTGATTTGTGGGAGTTCTGCACATATATTCTACGTGTAAGTCCTTTGTCAAATACATGTATTGTGAATATATTAATATCTTCAACTTTATGAGTTGCCTTTTTACTCTTAATGGTGTGTTGTGATGAACAGAATATTAATTATATTTTAATATAGTCCAACTTATCAATTAATTAGACAGTTTTTATTTTTTTAATTTTCTTTAAAGTTTATAGAGATGTACTCTGTTTTTCTCTAAAAAGGGGAAATAAGTATAGAAACATTTAAAATTATAAAAGACATCCATGAATAACTCATACCAAAAGTATAAATACCTGACCTTCCTCTCTCCTACCTTCAGGTATTCATATATTTTGGTATGAGTTATTAATGGAGGTCTCATAATTTAAAAAATCTCTTATGCTTCTGTAGTTATTTCCTTGTTTTCCTATCCAGTGCTGTTTATTTGTGCCCTGTTTGTTTGTCTAGGTTATATTTGCCCCAAATCATTATTTTTATTACTCTTTTTAAAGTCACTTTTTGCTTGTGCTGATCACTTCTATTGTTTTTTCTGTCTGTTTTCTATTTCATTCATGTTTTGCTTTTATCTTTGCCTTCTTCTAGATCTCTGGTTTTGTCTCCCTGACTCCAGATTGATCTTTCCATCTCTCTCTCTCTCTCTCTCTCTCTCTCTCTCTCTATATATATATATATATATATATATATATATATATATATATATATATATATTTCTGACCACACATGCATTTCCCCGTCCCAGATTCTTTATCTTCGTATTGCAGCATCATTTTACCAATCAGCCTGACGAGGAATGTGTTCAACTCCTACTTTCTTCTCACTTCTCACATCCTTTTGGTTACTATTTCCGTTGGTTTTGTCTTTGAAATATTTCTAAAGTCTGACCCTATTGCCGTTGTGCTGATTCAGGCTGTTGTCATTGCTTCCTTGGTGAATGACAGTTGAGTTTCCTAATGAGTCTCCCTGATGTCAGCATTGTCTCTCTAATGTGTCTTCCCGAGTGACAGAGATGGAGGGTACTAAAACTATGATGATCATTTTCAAATATTTAAAGTTGATTTATTTTGTGTAATGTCAACGGGCAGAATGAGAGCGAGTAAGTGAAAATTACAGTGAGGGGAGAAGGGAGTAGGTTGATTTTGGCTCAGCAAAAGGAAGACCTTTCTCTTAAACCATCCTATCAATATAGTTTTTATTTTTATATGTTCCATCCCCTCCAGTCTTTTCCCACAGATATACATATTTGTATATGGTTTTAATCATGGTGTACATGTAAATTGGTTTTACTTTTATACTTGACATTAATTTTATATATATGTCCCACCTTAATCTTTGTATTTTTAATTTTAATGACCTTGTTTCATTTAGGTACACTATGATTGCTCTACTATTTCTCTACTTTTAAACATTTAAGTTGATTTTTGTTATTATAAATAGTGCTGTAATAAATACCTTTGCATGCATGACAGATTTTTTTTCTTATTTTCTAAGGATATAGTATTAGGAGTTAAATTTACAGAAAATTTGTATAGCTCTTGAATGAGTATTACCAAATTATTTTCCAGAAGCTGCCAGCTTCTTCACCTCCTTAGAATAGATTTTCCAACAATGACAACTACTTAATAAATTTGGCTGTTTTGAGAAGAGTGAATGTCTTGTCACCAGCTGTGTGCAAGATATATGCTCTGTTCAAGATAGAGTATAGATTATTATCTAGGGTGTTACAAGAGAAAATAGTGACTTAGGGGGAAGGTTTAACTAGGTTGACCTCTGAGATCCCTTCTATGCTAAGGTTCTCTGGGGTATTTTTTTTAATTCCTAGTAAGAGCATAATGCCCTGTTACACACTGTGAGGAAAACAGACATATAAAGTATAATTTCCACCTTTGAGAAATCTGGCTGAAGAGATAATACCTACATAATATAAGGAGAAATAATGCTGGAGAGTGTATGAATGATAGAAATAATATTAACTAATAATATCGAGCATGTTCTCAGGGCTTTACATGGATTACTTTTCTTTTAATCATTCCAGCTATTTTATGAGGTAGATTCTATTATTATCCTGATTTTTCAAGGGAGTAAACTGAGACTTAGAGCAATTAGACCAAGGCTACATACTGTGTAGCGAATAATTAGCAGGGCCAAAATCCAAATCAAGGCAGTTGGACTCCAAAGCCTGTGTTCTCAGGATATAGAAATAAGGATAAATTGTCATTGTGTGGGAAGGTTTCCTTGAATTGGTGATTTTACGGTGAATCATATTTTGATTGCAGAGATTAAAGTAGAGGACATACCAGGCAAGCTGAAAAGAACGGTATGGTAGCATCAGAATTTCTGTCTCTATGACTTGGAATTCCAATACTGAACTTTCCACACCTTTCTCCATATCCTACATGGCTTTGCTGAGTTTTCTACTTTTGGTAACCTCTAGGTGAAAGATTTTTTTTTCCCCCCACAGGACTTTATTGGGGGAACAGTGTGTACTTCCAAGTCTTTTTCCAAGTCAAGTTGTTGCCCTTTCAATCTTAGTTGTGGAGGGCGCAGTTCAGCTCCAGGTCCAGTTGCCATTGTTAGTTGCCGGGAGCGCAGCCCACCATCCCTTGCGGGATTCGAGGAATCGAACCAGCAAACTTGTGGTTGAGAGCCCACTGGCCCACGTGGAAATCAAACCAGCAGCCTTCGGCATTAGGAACACGGAGCTCCAACTGCCTGAGCCACCAGGCCGGCCTTAGGTCAAAGATTTTTAAAACCTTTTTTAAATCATAAACTTTTTCTGTTAAAATAGAAAGTTTATAAAATCTTGATCAAACAGCTTGTGCTGATTTTTCACCAGTGATCCATAGGAAAGAGGTGGTAACATAATCACCTTGTTGTGAGAGTATTGTAAGATTGAAAAAAAAAAGATTTTAATACAATTTTCTTTTGCAGATTATTCCTTATCTTGGTCACAGAAAGACAAATATAAAAAAATTCTACCAGTAGTAGAAACTGTTAAGTATTTGTACTATTCATTTTCTGGTGTGATCCTTAAGATCCAAGGAAAAATGTAAAAGTAAGATGGTAATTTGGCAATGGATTCAGAGATGTCAAAAACAAACAAACTTGAAATTTAAAAATTCTTAAATTACAAGAACTCTTAAAACCTAATTCTGCTTGGAAAATAGGACATGGAACCAAGTAAGAGACCCCAAATCCTAGGACAAATCCTAGGGTTATGTAGAACTGTATAAAAAACCCTATCCTAAAATGTGTCCTTATTTTATCTACCTCCGCAACACTTTTAGGACATGTTTTCATTCCTAATGGGAATCAGGGGTGGTTTGGGTTTAAGACCTAGCTAGTAAGGCCATACTGCGCAGTGCTCTGGGAAGTTGGGCCTGTTTTCTTTATTGTAGTCAACTGAACAGATAGCAGTAGACATATACATCAGAAAAAGATTCCTGGATAGTCTTCTTTAAAGAACTCACCTACATGGTGACAGTCAACACATTGTGGAATTGGATGTGGAATCTTATTTCAATTTTATGGTAAATTTAAGTACTGAGGGAAACAGACTTCTTTCTAATAGAGGTAGTTAACCCAAGCTCCTTTAAAAAGTAGTAATTACTGACACATACATACAGACAGCTATGAAAAGATGGAGGGTTAATATCGCCCAGGTCTACTTTAGAGACCAGTGGTCCTAGTTTATAAGCTGTTACAGCTCTTTGGGAATTCATATTTTAATCAAATTTTTAGGTAGGGGTCTGTATGCTGTAATTTTCTGAGATCCGTATGAGTCTTTGTACCTCCATGTTAGAAAGAATTGCTAGATACTCTGTATAGATTTTTTTCTAGGCCTTTCCTTTACACTTAGGAATCTTGATCCAGAATGGTATATTTTTCTCATTTGTAACACATTAATTAAACTGAAGCATGAATAATTCATGTCAATAATTTTTTTGAGGATGAGAATATTGTTTTCTTGCAAGACCCTCAAGTATTTCAAAAGAGTCGATTCAATAGTTTATTATTTGATCTAGTTCCAATGAATGGTTTTGCTTTTTAAACTATGTCCAAACATATACACAACATCCCACTATTTTCCAAATGTAGTTTAAAAATAGTTTGCATTTTCATGGATTTTTGTGTCTCATTTCAATTTAAAAATAGTATTTTGTCTTAGCTTTTTTCTTTTTTATGAATTCTACAAAAGGATACATATATTATAACAATATATGGCTTACCTATATGCATTTTTTTTTCTGTGTGAAGTCCATTTCTCACCCTTTTGGGCTAACATATTTGATTAAAGTGCAAATGATTTGTTTTTGATAAATTAAAATGTAAAACACATTGGTTCCAAAGTAAATGGGACAATTTAAGTGTGGACTAGGTAGATATTTTTTGAATTGCTTTGTATTCTGGCCAGTGGATTAAAACAAGAGGTTTTTTCATTCAGAACCTATTTTCTACCACTAAATTCTGAACTGAAGTTTGCAGTTTTGAGGTATAGTTTGATGATTTTCACAGCAGCACATCTCATGAAGAGTATATGCCTTGTTTGATACAATGTAGTACTGGGAAGAATATCTCAGATTCTTGGAAGTAGAGTTGATTATTGAAAACGTTGGAGGAGGCACATTATCTACAGAAAATATTCAGACTTAAAAACCACACATGATTCTTTCTTTATCATGGGGCTAAAGTCCTTTTCATAGAGTTTCTTTTTGCCAAAAAGGAAATTTTTTCAATTAATTTTTCCGCTTTGCATACAGAATGTAATTGTTATCTTCTGTTAACCATGCAAAGAGGAATACAATTTGGTTGACTTTCCCATCAGTCTTATAAGTCATTTCTTTTTTATATGAATCATTCTATAACATATCAAAGAATTATTTTCCTCCTGTTGTGAGTGGGAAGAGCCACACTGATGATCTGTTTCACTTACATTGAAAAAAGAGTATATTGATATATATATTATAGCAGAAGAAAAGTTGCGCATAATGAGTAATCTTAGGTGGGAACACTTTGGATGTTACTATTATTAAATGCTAGCATTAAAAGAAATAATTTTTGTTTTTTAAAAAAGGAGTAAGACTGAGAATGTTCTGTTTAAAAAAAAAAAAAAAAGAGTCGGCCCAGTGGCTCAAGTGGTTGGAGCTCCGTGCTCCTAACTCCAAAGGCTGCTGGTTCAATTCCCACATGGGACAGTGGGCTCTCAACCACAGCGTTGCCAGTTCAACTCCTCAAGTCCCACAAGGGAAGGTGGGCTCCGCCCCCTGCAACTAAGATTGAACACGGCACCTTGAGCTGAGCTGCTGCTGAGCTCCCGGATGGCTCAGTTGGTTGGAGCGCGTCCTCTCAACCACAAGGTTGCCAGTTCGACTCCCGCAAGGCATGGTGGGCTGCGCCCCCTGCAATTGGCAGCAGTAGCTGGCCCTGGAGCTGAGCTGCGCCCTCCACAACTAAGACTGAAAGGACAACAACTTGAAGCTGAACAGCACCCTCCACAACTAAGATTGAAAGGACAATAACTTGACTTGAAAAAAGTCCTGGAGGTGCACACTGTTCCCCAATAAAGTCCTGTTCCCCTTCCCCAATAAAATCTTTAAAAAAAATGCCGATAATAGTCCAAAATAATATAATGTTATTATTAAATTAAAACTAGTGTAATATTAGGTTCTATTTATAAACTATAAGTTTTTCAAAATGAAGACTGTTGGGATTTAGTTAATTGCACATTGGGAAAAAATATAACGATAATGTTATTTAGTTATCTAGAACTATATTCAGTTGGCCGATTTTTCTAATACTTGTCGTATGTGCTTCTAGTTTTCCATTTGAAGCTAAATTGTCTTTTAGTTAACGGATAAGATTATAGTTTGTAACAAATTTAGGCATGGTAGGGAGAGTAATTCTTTTAGCACTTATATTAGGATCTCAAAATTGAGATCTAAGACCTCAGAAGACCAGTGCTTCAGACAATGGTAAAGAAGAGTTAGAAACAGAAGTATATATATTTTATGGAGCCACCACCTCAAATTCGCTTCTTCCTACGTGATGAAGGGCTCCTCCTGCTTTGATAAGCAAATTCAGAAACATTACAGCTAATAGCATTATTTTCACTTTTAAACAAGTCTACACAAAACTAATTGTGAAGAAAGCTTAAAATAATATTCTAATCAACCACAAATGATCAACATTTATTCAGTCAACAAATTTATATTGAAACCTATTGTGCTTCACTGTGCAAAGGTAATGTACACAAAGATAAATAGGCCAAATCCCTGATTCAAGATTGCTTAGAAGAAGTGAAACATAAACAAATAGCTGTTATATAAATCATCATCATCATCATCATCATAACAACCATTTATTAAGTGCTTACATGGCTTCAATTAATTCCAACAACAACCTTGCACACCATTTTATTGCTAAAGAAACAGAATTCACAGACATTAAGTAGCCTGTCCAAGGTTGCCCAACTAGAAAGCATCAACTCAGTAAAACCCAGGTCTCTTTGGCTCCAAAGTTCATATTCAATCCATTAAACCTTACACTCATTCATGTAGGGAGAATGTGAAAAATCCCACAAGACAGTTAGAAACCCTATAGAATGATCAAATTTCACTTTCAGTCATGAAAGAATAATGTAGCAGACTTGCTCTCTTTCTGTAAACAGCTAGGAAACTGGGCAAAATATATGAAGTAACTGTTTTAAGACAGAAGTACAGACAACAGAAGTACAGAATTGTGATCCCTGAGAGAAGACAAACAAGATGAGTCTTAAAATTGCCCCACCTTTCTGTCAGGAGGTACTTTCTGGATCAGTGGTGCAGGGAAGGGGGACCCAAGAAGAACATGGCAGTCTTGCTGGGTTGTAGAAACAGATTGGAGTTTGAGGAAGCTGAGGCAGTTGGGGACAGAGCATCAGAAAGGAGAGACCTAGAGATAAAAAGAGCTCCAGAAATCAGCATGGGGTTCCCTGAATCTTTGGTTGAATAGTCAGCTGAGAAGGTGTGGGTTGAAATTCTATGAAGTTGGACAAAGAAAATCATTGGGGAACTATAAGCTAAACAATTCCTAGAGCTCTCAGGGGACAGGGATATGTTCACATAATGGCCGGTTACATGGACAGATCTTGTTGAACAGCCAGAACTTTTAGTAGAGACTCCAGAAGGGTTACACCTTAGCATTAGCGCCAAGTCAACACTTTAGTAAAGTCCTCCATACTTTCTAATAGCTTAAGAACAAGCTTCAAAGGATCAAGCTTGTTACCCTGCCAAAAGAAAATTCAACACTTTTTTAGAGGCAGATAACAAAGTGCAAACACTCAACTATGTAAAATTCTTACTCTCCAGAATCTAATAAAAATTTATTGACATGTAAAGTAGCAGGAAAATTGACCCATAACCAAGGAAAATCAGTCAGTAGAAGCAGGTCCAGAAATGTCAGCAATGATAAAATTAGTCAATAGGGACTTTAAATTTTAAAACAGCTATTATAACAAGTGCAATGATGACCCATGTTTATACAAAAACATGTATACGGATGTTTATAGTGGCTTTATTTGTAATCCCCCCCAAATTGGAAAAAGCCCAAATGTTCCTTAATGGAGAGGAATGAATAAACTTAAAAAGAAATAAACTACTGGTACATGCAACAACATGGATTAATTGCAAATGCATTATGCTAAGTGAAAGAAGCCAGAGTACTATATGATTCTATTTATACATTTTTTCTCTTTAACAGCTATGTTGAGATATAATTTGTACACCATACAATTCACTCATTTAAAGTGTACAATTCAGTGGTCTTTAGTATATTTACAGAGTTGTACGTCCATCACCAGTCAACCTTAGAACCTCTTCATCACCTCAAAAAGAAATCCCTTTAGCTATCACTTGCCTACTTCCCCATTCTCCCTCTCCCCAAGTCCTAAGCAACCATTCATCTCTTTTCTTTCTCTATAGATTTGCCTGTTCTGGATGTTTTATATAAATGGAATCATACAATATGTTGTCTTTTGGGACTGGCTTCTTTTACTTAGCATAATGTTTTCAAGGTTCATCCATGTTATAGCGTATATCAGTACTTCGTCCCTTTTTCTGGCTGAATAATATTCCATTGTGTGGATACACCACAAGTTTATCCATTCATCAGTGATAGACATGGGTTTTCCTACCTTTTGGCTATTATGAATAATGCTACTATAAACATTTGTGTACAAGTTCTCTGTGAACACCTAGTTTCAATCTCTCGGGTATATATTTAGAAGTGGCATTGCTGGGTCATATGGTAACTCTATGTTTAATCATTTGAGGGACTCCAGAGTGGTCTTCTAAAGTGGCTTCTAAAATTTTATATTCCCACCAGCAGTGTATGAGAGTTCCAATTTTCTCCACCAGCACTTAGTTCACTTTGTTATTCTAGCCATCCTAGTGGATATGAAGTAAGTGGTATCTTGTGGTTTTGATTTGCTTTTCTTTAATCACTGTTGATGTCAAACATGTTTTCATGTGCTTATTGTCCATTTATATATCTTCCCATGGAGAAATGTTTATTCAGATCTTTTGCCCTTAAAGTGAAGTGTAAGAATTTTTTATATTTTCTAGGTAGAGTCTCTTATCAGATATATGATTTGCAAATATTTTCTCCCATTCTAGGGGTTGTTTTTTCACTTCTTGATGGTATCCTTTGAAGCACAAATGGTTTTTAATTTTGATCAAGTCCAAATTACCCATTTTTGCTTATACTTTTTTTTTTTTTTGGTGTCATATCTAAAAATCCTTTGCCAAATCCGAGGACAAGATTTACCCCTTTGTTTTATCTAAGAGTTTTATAATTTTAGCTCTTTCATTTAAGTCTTTGATCCATTTTGAGTTAATTTTTGTATGTGGTGTGAGGTAAGGATCTGACATCATTCTTTTGCCTGTGGATATCCAGTTGTCCGAACACCATTTGTTCAAAAGACTGTTCTTTCTTCTTGAAATGTTCCTAGTGCACGTGTCAAAAATCAGTTGACCATAGACAATAGTTTTATTTCTGGACTCTCAATTTTATTCCATTAGTCTATATGTCTATCATTATGCCAATACCACACTGTCTTGATTACCATTGTTTTGTAGTAAGTTTAAAGCCATTTATCATGTTGAATATATTCCTTCTATTTCTAGCTTAAGTGTTGTTGTTTTTTTATCATGTAAGGCTGTTGGATTTTGTCAAATGCTTTTTCTGCCATTTATTGAGATGATCGTGTGATTTTTGTTTTTTATTCTTTTGATATGATGTGTTACATTAATTGATTTTCAGTTATTAAACCAACCTTGCATTTCTGGGATAAATCCCACTTGGTCACAGGGTGTGTGTGTGTGTGTGTGTGTGTGTGTGTGTGTGTGTAGTGCTGTTGAATTTGGTTTGCTATATTTTTTTGAGGACTTTTACATTCACATGCATAAGAGATATTAATCTGTAGTTTTCTTTTCTTGTGATGTCTTTGTCTGGTTTTGGTATCAGGATAACACTGGCCTCATAAAGTGAGTTGGGAAGTGTTCACCCTTCTTCTACTTTTTGGAAGAGTATGTGAAGACTTGGTATTAATTATTTAAATGTTTGGTAGAATTCAATGGAGAAGCTATCTGGGGCTGCATTTTTCTTTGTGGGCAGTTTTTATTATTATTATTCATTCAATCTCTTGTGATAGATCTATTGAGATTTTCTATTTCTTCTTGAGTCAGTTTTGGTAGTTTGTGTCTTTCTAGGATTTTCCATTTTATCTATGTTATTTAATTTATTGACATATCTGTTCATAGTATTGTTTTAAAATGCTTTTTATATTTTCATAAAGACAGTAGTAATGTCTCCTCTTTTATTTCTGATTCTAATAATTTTAGTTTTCTATCTTGTTTTCTTAGTCAATCTGGCTTTGTCAATTTTGTTGATCTTTCAAAGAACCAGCTTATGGATTCTTCAGTTTTCTCTGTTGTTTTGTATTCTCTATTTCATAAATTTCCAATATAATCTTTATTATTTCCTTCCGTCTGCTTGTTTTAATTTAGTTTGTACTTTTTCCACTGTCTTAAGGTAAAAGTTTAAGATATTTGACCTCTTTCTTCTTTCTTGATATAGGCATTTACACCTGTAAATTTCCCTCTAAGTACTTCTTTAGCAGTGTTATGTTATGTCTTCATTTTATTTATCTCAAACTATTTTCTGATTTCTTTTTTGATCCATCAGTTATTTATGAGTATGTTAATTTCCATCTCTTTATGAGTTTCATAAACTTTATTCTGTTCTTGATTTATAATTTTATTCCATTGTGGTCAGAAAACATACTTTTATTATTTTTATCCTTTTAAATGTATTGAGGTTTTTTTTTTAATACTCTAACATACGAGGTCTGACAATTAAGTTCGTGAACTCATCCTAGAAAAAGTGCTACATACCTCATTGCTGAATATCACTACAGTCACCTTCAAACTACTCCCCTTGGGAAGCTATGCACCGTTGCCAGTGCCTAGTCCATCCTTCAAAGCAATTTTGGAACTCTATTTCTGGAATGGCCATAAGAGCTGTTGTCATATTACCCTTGATGTCCTGAATGCCATCAAAATGTTTTCCTTTCAATATTTCCTTTATCTTCAGGTAAAGAAAGAAGTCATTGGGGGCCAGATCAGGTGAGTAGGGAGGGTGTTCCAATACAATTATTTGTTTACTGGCTAAAAACTCCCTCACAGACAGTGCCGTGTAAGCATTGTCGTGATGCAAGAGCTCCTTCGGGACCATTTTGGCACACACCTTTCTCATGCCAAGATTTTCAGTTAAGATTTTCCTGTTTCTTTATCGATGTTTACTTGGTCTTTTATGCTTCTCACAGTCAGCCAATGATTTTGATACACAATTTGATGAATTTTTGTAATGTTTTCATCAGTTCTGCTTCTTACTGGCCGCCCTGGCCTCTCTTCATGAGTGATGCATTCTCTCCCCTCAGAAAAATATTTAATACATTTGTACACTGCTGTTTTCTTCATGGCACTATCCCCATAAACTTGGACTAACATGTCCCTGATTTCCCTTCCACTCTTGCCAAGTTGAACAAGAAAATGTTTTTCATGTTAAAATTGTTAAGCAATGTTTTACAAATTCTCAGAAACCCTGAATAAAGCAAGTAATATTATTTTTATTCTTCAGACCAAAATGCCTAAAGAAAAAAATGCATTGCTTGTTCTATAAACTAATTCTTGACATTTATTTTTTTAAGAAACATATTTACTGACTTCTGGGTAAAGATTGTCGATTGACACACACATTTAATAAATGTACCGTTTTGGACAGTTTACGTTTAGATCAGCAGAAAGTTTGAGATTGAATTAGGAGTAAGTAAGTATACAGAAAACTAAGCAAATGAAAACAGTTATTAAGTGCAGGGAAAATAAAAACTTATGCAAGAAAGGAAAAGCAATCATGGCTTAGCTTACTACATAACTCAGCTCTGTATAGAATTATATCATTATAAAAAATATAAGCACAAGTTATTGACATAACCCAAATTATATTACATATTGGGAGGCTATTAGGTGGCTTGTTTTATTTCACCTTCATTTGCTAAAAAAGTAGAGATATTTTTTCCAGATCAATAATTTTATTTCTCTAATATGTTCTTAATGGCTACATAGAACTTCATTTCATTGGTCTACCCAAATTTATTGAACTAGTCCTTCTCAGAGAAACATTTAGATTGTTTCCTATTTAGGACAATTATAAATAGGGCTTTAATGATTAACACTGTGGATCACTGCTTTTTAAAATTAATCTGTAATGAGACAAAATTTACATACTATTGCACATATCATGCCATCTATTTTGTGTACATTTATATGAGCTTTGACAAATGTATAAATCCTGTAACCACCACAATCAAGACAGAGAACATGGCAGCCGGTTGGCTCAGTTGGTTAGAGCACAGTGCTCATAACACCAACGTCGCTGGTTCGATTCCCACATGGGCCAGTGAGCTGAGCCCTCCATTGTTTAGAGTGAAAACAATGGCTTGACTTGGAGCTCAGCTGCTGCTGGGCAGCTGGTTGGCTCAGTTGGTCAGAGTTCAGTGCTCATAGCACCAAGGTCACTGGTTTGACTCCCACATGGGCTAGGGAGCTGCGCCCTCCACAAGGAGATTGAAAACAATGACTTGACTTGGAGCTGAAGGATCCTGGAAAAACAAACTGATCCCCAATATTCCCCAATTTAAAAAAAATAAAAAGAAAGACAGAGACCATTTCTCACCCTAAAGTTTCGTATTGTCTCCTTACACTAAATCCTCATCCAATCCCCACACCTAGGCAAATACCAATTTGTTTCTTATCATTTTAGATTAGTTTTGTTTTTAGAATTTGATGTAAATGAAATCATACAATATGTATTCTTATCTGACTTTTAAAAATTCAGTCACAGTTTTGCATGTATTGGTCGTTCTTTTCTTTTAAGATTTTTTATTGGGGAAGGGGAACAGGACTTTATTGGGGAACAGTGTGTACTTCCAGGAATTTTTTCCAGGGTTGTTGTCCTTTCAATCATAGTGTGGAGGGTGCCATTCACCTTCAAGTTGTCCTTTTAATCTTAGTTGTGGAGGGCGCAGCTCAGCTCCAGGTCCAGTTGCCATTATTAGTTGTAGGGAGCGCAGCCCACCATCCCTTGCGGGAGTCGAACCGGCAACTTTGTGGTTGAGAGGACGCGCTCCAATCAACTGAGCCATCCGGGAGCTCAGTGGCAGCTCAGCTCAAGGTGCCATGTTCAATCTTAGTTGCAGGGGGTGGAGCCCACCATCCCTTGTGGGACTCCAGGAGTTGAACTGGCAACCTTGTGGTTGAGAGCCCACTTTCCCATGTGGGAATTGAACTGGCAGCCTTCGGAGTTAGGAGCACGGAGCTCCAACCGCATGAGCCACCGGGCCGGGCCGGTTGTTCTTTTTTATTGGGCAGCAGGTGAAGGGATCAGCAAATTGTAGTATCTTTGTACAATGAATTATTGTTAGCAATAAAAGGTGGTTGTACATTTTATATACCAACCAGCAATGTATGAAAATTCCAAAAGCTTTACATCCTTGACTACGATTGGTATTGTCAATTTTAATTGTATTCATTCTAGTGAATGTGTATTAGTATCTCATTTTGGTTTTAATTTACATTTCCTAATGACTAATGCCAGTAAGCATCTTTTCGTCCATTCTCAGGACTTCAAGCATTACATTTGTCCTGTTGATGCCCCGATATCTTATTTGCCTTGAGCCCTGACCATGCCCCAGAACTCCACTTCTATATTTTAACCTTCCATTTCCATTTTGATGTCCCACTAACATGTCAAATCTAGTATGCTCATCTTTTTATTCACCACTGCCTTCCCGCTTTCACACCCAGAACAAGTGTCTCTGCTTCTCAGCATCACCTTTATCCTCTCAATGACTTAAGTCCAGAATCCTGAAATCATTCTCCTTATTTAGTCAGGTATCAAAATTCCCCCAAGCCTTCCCTTTCCAGTCTGTTCTTTCTGCCCAAACTTGAGTCCAGGCCTTCATCCTCTTGCATTTGAATTGCTGCCACAGCCTCCAGGCTCTCCCACAGCCTCCTGCTCTATCCCCCGTACCACTGCCAGTCTAATCTGCTTTAAATATAACTTTCATCATATCACTTCCCTAATTAAAGTAGCTCATGACTCCTGCTTTTTACTACATCAAGTCTAAACACCTCTAACTGGCTCTCAGGCTGCTCATGATCTGGCTCCATGTTACCTGTCTTATTTCCCACTATTACCCAACATGTTCCCCTTCCTTGTTAGGTCAGTTTTTTTTACTGTCACAAGAACAAGCCAAGTTCATTTCTGCCTCTAGATCCTGATAAATATACTCTCTCTTGCCTGGAATGCCTTTCTTCTTTCCATTGACCCCAAATCATAGCCATCTGATAAGAGACTTGTCTATGCTTTCTGTGTCCACTTCCCTGCTTTCTGTTCTCTTTAAGCTACTTTAATCAGGTATTCATCCCCACCATTCCACTCCAATAGACAATTCTCATTATTTTCCTATCATTAGTCACTTCTTTAGTGTTTCCCATCTCAGTAAATGACACCATCATTTACCCAGTTGCTCTAACCAAAACCTTAGGAGCCATCCTTTGTTCTCCCTAACCCACATCCAGTCCACCAGCAAGTCCAGTGAGCTCTCCTTTCATCTGACCACTTGGCACTGTCTCATTGCTACCACTTTAACCCAAGAAAACAGTACCCCTGTAGTGGTCTGCCTATTTGCATTTTTGCCCTCGCACAGTTTATTCAATATAAAGCATCCAGGGTCATCTTTTAAAGATACAAATCTGCTCGTGCCACTTCACTTTCAGTGGCCTTCAAGTGCACACCTGATTAGCTCTAGCCCAAGGCTCTGCCCTTAGCTCCTGCCACCTTCCCCTCACTCCTTCATCTCCAGCTCCTCTGGCCTTTTTTTTTCTGTTTCTAGAACAAGACAAGCTTCTTGACACCTCACTAACATGGACACATTTCAAAATAATCACTAGATAGATTTGAACAGAATAAATGTCTTTAATTTCCACAATATTTGTCTGTAAAATATGTATTATATTCACAGGGGGAAAACACAAAATATACAATCTTTCTAACAATATTTTTGTATAAATTTATTTTTATTTTGAAACAATCTCTAACTTACAGAAAAACTGCAGGTACCACACAAGTAATGTTTTTTCGGAACCAGTTGCTTCATCACTCCTGAATACTGCAGTATGCAATTCCTAGAAGCAGGGACATTCTCCTACATAATCATAATCCAGCCACGAAAATCAGGAAATTAATTTTGATACATTACTATCATCTAACTCTCAGACTCCATTCAAGTTTTTCCAGATGGCTCAATTATGTCCATTATAGCAAAAGGATCCAGGTTAGATCACATGTTGCATTTAGTTGTTAAATTTCTTTAGCCTCCTTTAGTTTGGAACAGTTCCTCTGTCTTTCCTCTATTTTTATGACCTTGACATGTTTTTACAGAATGGGCCAACTATTTTGTAGAAGCTCTTTAAATTTGGGTTTGTCTCATGTTTCCTCATGATTAGATTCAGGGTATGTATCTTTTTCAAGGATACCATAAAGGTGGTGCCGAGTACTCATGCTCTTTGCTTCCTGTCAAGTGACACATGATTTTGATCTGTCCATTACGGATGATGTTTGTTTTAGTCACTTGATTAAGGTGGTTTCTGCCAGGCTTCCTTACTGTCAAAGTTCTCTCTTCCCCTTTGTAATGAATAAGTAGTTTGTAGGGAAGTACTTTGAAACTATGTAAATTATCCTGTTCCTATTAAACTTCCCACTTATTCATTCTTTATTTATATCAGTATAGACTCTGGGTGCTTAGTTTATCCATTACTGTCATTATTTATTTTGATTCTCTCACTGTCTCAGATATTGCCAGTGGGAGCCCTTCAAGCTCTGTTTTTTGACATGTCCCACTTACCTACATTCTGATACAACAAGCTATTCCAGGCTCATCTTGTGCCTTCTCTTTCCCAATCCTGGAGTCAATCATTTCTCCCAGGACCCCTGAGAGAAATGTGTTTCCTTTTAGTAGCAAAGGTGTGGGCTGTCTCAGTGGACAGAGCTAGAGAACATATGTATGAACACACGCACACACACACATACACTATACTTAGGTCTTTATGTAGAGTCCACAAGTTCACACCTATACCGACCAGTATTCTGATACAATACTGTAGAAATTATTCAACTTTTCTCACTGTCCGTATTTGTAATCTCTTTCTCCACCAGTGAGAAATCTGGCTCCCATTTTACTTTAACATATTGACCTATTTTATCAGTCCCCTCAAATGTAACCAGACCCTCATCCTTGCCACCTTCCCCACACACATGTAGATACCCATCTCCCCCACTAGGGCTTCTGCCCTTGACCTTTTCCCCATGTAGATGCAGTGTCCTTCTCACCCTGATTGGGCTCTGACAACCCACTGTGAATCAATACTCGTGAGGCCCTCCTCGCTTCATTCAGCTTCTGACTCCTCATGTCGGCCTGTCCTCCACCTGGATGCCCTCCTCACACAGCTCAGGCTGACACCCCTCCAGGTGGAAGCCCATCTTGCTCCACCACACTGTCATTAGGACTAAGCTGTTCATCAAGGGATGGGAAGAGGAAGAAGAACTAAGGTGAATATTTTATTTAGAAAAAGCTTTCTAGTCAGTGTGGATTTGACTACAAGTCGAGAAGGTTATAACATCTCTGTTCCCTTTCCTCTAAAAAGCATATACGTGTTATCAATACCTACCAGTCTCCCATACCATCAGTGGACAAGAAGTCAAATCATTTCTGAAAGAACACTCAGCCTAGATCAATGTAGAAACAAAACTTCCAGATAAAAAAAAGATTCCTTCACATTTTTCCATCTTTTTTGTTCAAATATTTTGGTATTATAGATAGCCTCAGAATCATTGTTAAGTGCTAATGATTATGATACGTTTGTGAATCTTACACTTTGAAGATGGTGGTTTCTGATGTCTGAGGCCCTTGGATCAAAATTAATTTTATCTTTTAAAACTGAGAAATGCAAATATTTTGTCACAACCACATACTGTCGTTACCACAAGACTTTGCAAGGCAATGTCTACATTGAATTAATCGTCCTTTGAAACTTTAGAACTCATGCCTCTGCAAGATTGCCCTTGATAACCGTTTCACAGATGTGAAGCTCTGATGGGGTGTCAGGATATTGCCATCAAAGAGATTACAGCCCCTGGAGACATGTCTCATTCCTATGCTTACTTCAGATTTTCTTTGTCTGAGAAAGGTAAATTTAACCTTCTCAATCAAGGTATGATATGACTGGACTTTTGTTTAATTCTAAGGCAAAACATTCCCAAACTCCCACTGCATTCCAGGGAAGCCTTAAAGTCTATTGAAGTGTTCTCTTGGCCATGCCTCAGAGTCGAACACTCGCCATCGCTACCCTCTTGGTGACCATGAAAAGGGACCCTAGCCTCCATGACTGCTTCGACCAGGTGGGTCAGATTAGCTTTACAGTACGCTTTCAAGGAAGCTAACAAGGCCCCTCTGTGGGTGTTTGAGCACACTTCACAAAACTGCTGATGATCTCATGAGCCAAAGAAAGCAGGTCTCACATTGTGGACTAAGCCTAAATATTAATACTACTTTATATTTATGTAGTGTCTTTTTTCCAAGGAGCTCCAACCTCTTTACAGACATTATGTCATTAATCCTCAAAGCATCGCTGTTTGGTACACGGCAAATATTATCCCCCTCCCTTTTTTTTTTACTGTGATGGAAACTTGCAAGTCAGTGATGGAACCCAGCCCCCGGTCCTCAGTCTTTGCACTATACCATGAAAAAAACCAGATGAATAATTTTTCAAGCTTATTCATTGCTTCTTGGGTGGGATTGGAGAGGATGTCTCAGTTTGTATGCAGTTCAATTTTCAGTGTCTCTAAGTTCCGTGCTCCTCTTTTTCGTCTTTATTTTAAGGTAAACATTTTCAAGCAATGTAGTTCATCTGCCACTATTGCATTTACAGAGACACTAGAAATTTATGGCTAAAATTTGAAGTAAAAGACTGTTGTTATTGAATATGTAATGTCACTTATCACTCTGAGATCCCTTATACTTCTCATATCCCAAGATTAGATTTTTTTTTTAATCCCCATGTCAGCTCAGGGCACATTTCATTTATAGCAACCACATATTTAATTTGTATTGAGTGATTAACATGTACCACATATTGTGCCAAACATTTTCAAATACATGATCTTATTTTACATATGTAATATTCCATGAGAACCTGTTAGATTAAGTCTCATGTGTGGAAACACTTTCTTTGAGTAGGGCAAGAAAAAAGAAGGCATTAATAGATATATGGCCTCAGCTGCTATAATCCAAAAAAAAAAAAAAGCTCAATTAACTCTAATTCCCTTAGTGGAAATCCCCAGTGTAAATATTTCCACAAAAAGGGAAAATGTGGGTCAATTCTAAAAACCACCAGGAATTAGCTCAATATCCACAAAGTAAAAAAATTTTTTAAAAGATTGGTTCCTGCAGACTCAACAATTAATGAAAAGTGCAGAGGAGAACAAAATACAGCCATAACTAATGATGACAAATATTTCTTGATTTCACTGGTGAGACAGACATTTCCTAATAAAGAACCAGGAATTACGAATTCAGTAGCATAATTTTAAACACCCAGAAAAATCAGTTTCACATCTCATTTTTTTATTCTTTATATGACCAACTGTCTTGCTGTTTTCCAAATTGGTGATGTCTGTGCATTCCTGAGTTAGATAACAGCAGTGAAAAGAGAGATACTGGGGGAAAATCAGAAAAACTCTTCTTCTAAGACAAGGAGAAACTTTCAACTTTTAACCACTAAATTCTAAAAGCCTCAGAGTAAGACCTGCCAGATGCCCTGCAATAATAATACTATTTTATTCTGCTCTCTGGCCCAGTCTGATTTGAAATAGCCCTGCATTTCTAAATAAATAGTGTTTAATTTGAAACTGAGCAGCCCTACCCCATCATGGAAAATCTTTATAGGTTGGAAAATATGTACAGTATGTCATACTTTAGGTATATAATTTAGCCAAATTCTGTAGCATAGCTACACTGCAGTTTATACTCAACAACCTTGGGTTTTTAAGAAAATACATTCATAACATTCTAAATGTTTGTTTTTTCTTGTCATAGGCAATATTAGCCAAAAAGAATACCCTGTATCCCAAGTAAAAATTTAATGATGGGGAAACTTAGAAAGTGGTAGTCCAAAAACTGATGTTTACTCCAGGGTTTCCATGCAGTATTGACTGGACACTGCACAATTCCAGGGATACCTGAAACATAGACAACAATGTGAATGGCGCCCCCTGGAGGTGAGCCATGCTTGGCAGCCCTGATTATAATGAGCAAAGCTTTTGAAAATGCTCACATTTTTTTCTCTGATTCAGGACTGAAGACTAGTTGTGACTGCAGTAGGACTTTTATTATTATTCCTTATGTTTTTCTGTGTGTATGTGTGCAAAAGTTCTTAGTTTTTCCTTTCTATATTTGTTTCAAAAGACTTCCCCACTGACACCGTAGGCACACTGATCTGGCATTCTCCCAGCTGTAGGTTTGCCTGAGTCAGAGAAAACGAGTGTAGTGTGAGAAGAAGCTCACCAGACATGCTCAACCAGCCCTGGGCTTCCTTATGAAGTCCCTCCCCCCATTCTCTTTCTCCCTCTACATTCTGACAGCACACAGCTTGTACCTTTATTAAGCCCTTACTTCATCTTACCTGTGTTAGGTGTTGGTTAGAGTTCGTTGTTTACACATCTGTGTTCCTTACTACCTTGAAACATTCTGCTGCCATGCCATCCTGCTGCTCCCATCACCACCAAAGCACAGTACCTTAAACCTCTGCTTTCCTGACCCACCTCTTTTACCCTTCCACCCTTTGATTCTCTTTTATTAATATTTCCTATAGTCCAGAGGAAAACGTGTGGTCTCTAGATGGGGACGATAACTGGTGGCACTGGGAAGAAAGCTCACCTCCAGAAAATATGAGACCAGGAGTGGCCCTGCAGATGGGTCTGTTCCTTGGTGACAACCCTCCTCCTCCTCATTTACTCTTACTGTGGATAGGCCTGCTCGAGCTTGAGTAAAACAATTCGAAGAGAATGATATTGTGAATTTTATAGCAGTTGATTTCAAAATGGAAATAGAACAGACAGTTTCTGGAAGGATGTTTAAGAAACTGTTAACAGTGGTTGCTTTCTAAGGGGGGGCACTGAGTAGCTCTGGGATGGCAGGGAGAGTCTCACTGTACCTTGTACCTTTTGAATTTCATACTATGTAATTGTATTAGTTATTGAAATAGATAAATAAAACAAAAAAAAATGGGAGCAGGCAATTATATAACTAAGCATGAACTAAATTAATGCCATAGAAAATTCTCTTAATTATAGGCATTCAAATAAGTTAAAAATAAAAGTAGATCAGAAAAGAGGCATGATTATTTTCATTTTGTTTTAGAAACTTTGAAAATGTTTTACTGTTTGCTGGAAAAGTAAAATAAAAATTAAGTTTAAGTGTCTGCCCCTCATATAAAACTTATCCTCACGCTACACACCCATTACTTTTCGTTAGGGTTTTTTTTTGTTGTTGTTGTTTTCCTTGTCGTTTTCTCTTCAAGTAAACTTAGGGTGAATTTAAAGTGAAAATTTGACTTCTTAATGCATGTATCTTTGCCACTCTGCTTCCACCTTGTATGGAAGAACTGGTCAGGAGATGCCAGAATTCCTGTGTCACCTACTTCACTGTCTCCTTCCTGCCAGTGAGAGTAGTAGTTACAACCCGAGGTTTGGATATCACACCAATAGCGATCTTCCATCTCAGACAGTCTTGACGCCAAAGTGGTCTTGTTCTGTGTATCTTGTGGAACCTATTTCTACAGTCATTTCTGTACTTACAGTTGTACTATGTTCCTCTCAACACCTGCTAAAGTACTTTATAGAGACTAAGGTTCAAGCAAATGACCTACATACGTAGCAAGTCTATGAGAAAAAGGGTATCACATTTCCAATTCTGTGTCTATTATCTGTTCATCTCTTTTATGAAGAATCAGCAAACCTATGTCAAGTTTGTACATCTAATAACACTATCATGTCATTGCCTGTAGGTTTTCTCCTACATGCCACAGACCAAGAAACAACGTTTTCATTTTTATAATTACTTCAAGTATGTGCTTGAGTGTGTTTTTATGTATTTTATGTGTTTGCCTTTTGCTACCACAGAATTAGTAGTTAATTATTCTTGAAACTAGGAAAGTCACTGACATTTTTCTATTGAAAAGTATCTAATAATATTTTAGAATATTTTATAATTGTGAAAGATTAAGCCAAATAAACTTTAAGGTTTTGTTTTTATGTTCTTTTATTACCTTTCCAGTTTACAAATAGAAATAGTTTCATAATAAAGCTTTCAGCACATTGACATAAAGGAAAACAATGAAATCTCATAGTAAGCATGTTGATTATAAACATATCAAGTAATAAAAGACATAATTTTAATAGAATTAATAAACAAGTTAATGTGGAAGTTCATATTTTTAATTTAAACTTTAATTATACAAGCTATACGTGGATACATTCTCAGAGATAATTCAAAAACTATCAACAAGAATATTTCATTCCTTTGACTTTGTATTTAAAACACAGACACACACACACACACACACACACACACACACACACACACACACAGGATGTGCTGTCCAATGTGGTAGCCATTAGCGACATAATGACTATTAGGAACTTGAAATGTGGCTAATTTGAGTTGAGACACGCTATAGGTGTAAAAATATACACTGGATTGTGAAGACATGGTATGAAAAAAGAGAATGTAAACTATCAAAAATGTTTATATTGATTACATATTGAAATGATATTTTCAATATATTGGATTAAATAAAAAAATAAAATTTAATTTCATCTGTTTCTTTCACTTTTTAAAATACATCTTTAAGAAAATTTAAAATTATGTGGCTTGTAATTGTGTCTTACATTCTCTTTCTAGTCTACAGCACTGTGTGTGTGTGTGTGTGTGCACGCGTGTATATATATGTATATATATACCATGTTTCCCCAAAAATAAGACCTAGCCAGACAATCAGCTCTAATTTGTCTTTTGAAGCAAAAATTATTATATAAGACACAGGCAATATGTTTTCCTTTATAGTTTCATCTTTTTTATGGTGTGCCACTTTTTATTTTTACTTGTGTTATTGTGGTAAAATATACATAACATCAAATAAATCATTTTAACTATTTTTAAGTGTACAGTTCAGTGACATTAAGTAAATTCACATTGTTGTGCAATCGTCACCACCACCCATCTCCAGAACTGTTTTCATCTTCCCAAACTGAAACTCCATACCTATTAAACACCAACTCCCCATCTCTCTCCCTTGCCCCTGGCAACTACCATTCTACTTTATGTCTCAATGAATTTAACTACTCCAGGCACCTCATATAAGTGAAATCATCCAATAGCAGTCCTTTTGTGCTTGGCTTATTTCATTTAGCATAATGTCCTCAAGGTTCATCCATGTTGTAACATGTGTCAGAATTCCCTTCCTTTTTAAGACTAAATAATATTCCATTGTACATATACACTACATTTTTGTTTATCCATTCATCCATCCATGGACATTTGGGTTGCTTCTACCTTTTGGCCACTGTGAATTATGTTGCTGTTAACATGGGTGTAAAAATACCTGTTCAAGTTCCTGCTTTCAGTTCTTTGGGGTTTATATACCTTGAAGTGGAATTGCTGGATCAGATTATATTTTTAATTTATTTTTAATTACATTTTTAATTTCATGAGGAACTGCCATACTGTTTTTCATGGCAGCTGCACCGTCTTAGACTCCTCTCAGCAATGCACAAGAGTTCCGCTTTCTCCACATCATCCTTGACACTTCTTTTTTTTCTTTAATAATAGCCATCCTCATAGATGTGAAGTGATATCTCACTGTGGTTTTGATTTGAATTTCCCTAATGATTAGTGACGTTGAGAATCTTTTCATTTGCTTTGTGGCCATTTGTATATCTTCTTTGGAGAAATGTCTATTCAAGTCCTTTGCCCAGTTTTTAATCAGGTTGTTTTGTTGTTTTTAAATTGTAGGAGTTCTTTATATATTATGGATATCAATCTCTTATTGGATGTATGAGTCGCAAATATTTTCTCTTATTCCATGGATTATCTATTCATTCTTTTCGTAGTGTCCTTTGATGCACAAAAGTTTTTAATTTTGATGAAGTCCAATTTATCTATTTTTTTCTTTTGTTGCCTGTGTTTTTAGTGTCATATTCATGAAATTCTTGGCAAATCCAATGTCATGAAGCTTCCTCCTACGTTTTCTTCTTTGAGTTTTATAGTTTTAGCTCTTATGTTTAAGTCTTTGATCCATTTTGAGTTAACTTTTGTATGTGATGTAAGACTACAACTTCATTCTTTTGAATGTGGATAGCCAGTTTTCCTAACACTATTTGTTGAAAAGGCTTTCCTTTCCCCATTGAATGCTCTTGAAACCCTTATTGAAATAATTTGACAATATAAGTGAGCGTTTATTTCTGGGCTTTCTATTCTATTCCTTTGTCTATGTGTCTCTGTGTTTATGCCAGTGCCACATGTTTTGATTGCTATAGCTTTGTAGTAAGTTTTGAAATCAGGAAGTGTGAGGCCTCCTACTTTGTTCTTTTTCAAGATTGTTTTGGAATTTCAGGGTCCCTTGAGATTCTGTATGAATTTTAGAATGGATTTTTCTATTTCTGCAAAAAGAAATGTCATTAGGATTTTGACGGAGATTGTATTAAATCTGTAGATTGCTTTGGGTAGTAATGACATTTAAATAGTAAGTCTTCCAATTTAGAAACATGGGACATCTTTCCATGGTTTTATCATTTTATATCTTGCTTAAAAAGGTCTTCCCAATGCTAAAGTTATAAACAAATTTTTATGTATTTTCTTCTACTAAGTTTATATTTTTGCTTTTTACATTTGGCTCCTTAAGCTAGCTAGGATTTTTTTTTCTAGTGTGAGGACATTTTCCCATTGTGTTGGTACCGTTTGAATTGTCTGCCCTTTCCCTGCTAATTTGGATGCCACTCTTATCATAAATTAAAAACATAGATACATAGGTTTGGTTTTAGATTGCTGTTCTGTTTCACTGATCCATTTGTCTACATCTATCTGATTGCTATCGTGCTTTAATTACTCTAGTTTTATATTATGATTTGCTATCTGATAGAGCAACTCTTTTTCCCTCATAGTTCTTTTTTGCCCCCCAGTATTTTTAAGATTTCCCCATACATTTTCTCTTCTAGGTGACTATTAGAATCAGCTTAATAAGTTCCAACAGACATAATAGCAGAATTTTTATTGGAATTGCATTGACTTGATAAAATAATCTTGGGACAATAGACATTTTTACAGTAATAAGTCTTTGCATTTTGAGAACAGAAGTATTTCTAGTTTCTATCTTCCTATTATCACCATGGTACCCTGGAAACTTTCTATTTACTTGGATTAAACCCAGATTACCTCTGTAGAGCAGTTCTGTCCTGTGATGATGAGTATGTTGTACAGCTGTGATGCCTAATATGTGGTTATTGAACACTTGAAATGTGGCGAATGCAACTGAGGCACTGAATTTTAAATTTTATTTAATTTTTATTAATTTAAATGGTCACATGTGGCTAATGGCTACCATAATAGTGCAGCTTTAGGGCATATGAATAACTGTGTAATTGAACACTTTTGTAGATAGTAGAGGTAAGTGGCAAAAGAATTTTGCCATGTGAAAGACACTGTGTGAGGCACTCTACCCTGTCATTGGAGAGAGTCTAAACACCATAATATTAAACACAAATGAATTCCTAAAGAACTTAAAACCCAGTCTCAGGTAAAGAACAAATTGTTTAAAAATATTTATGCTGTCAGAAAAACACAATTACAAAAATGTGCTGTGGGGATTTGCTCAAGAAAGAAAACTTCTATCTGATTAAAGGAGCAGGAAAGGCTTTGTGGATTAAAATACTTTCAGAGATTGACCTTGAAGGAATTATTTAAAATTTAAAATGAGTAAATAACAGAAGTTTTTGTTTTCTGCATCGTGAAGGAAATAGAGAAGAGGGAAAGGAATGAAGTGTGTTTGGGGAATGTAACTATCTTAGTTTCCTAGGGCTGCTGTAACAAATTACCACAAATTTGGTGGCTTAAAACCCCAGAAATTTCTTCTCTCACTAGAGGCCATAAATCCAAAATCATTGTCTCTGGATCGAAATCAAGGTGTAGGCAGAGACATACTCCCTCTAGAGGCTCTAGGGGAGATTCTGTTCTTTGTCTCTTCCAGCTTCAGGTGGCGGCTGGCATTCCATGGCTTGTGGCCACATCACCCGAGTGTCTGCCCCATTTTCCAGGCTTCCACAACAATCCAGTGTGGCTGGAGCAGGGGATACCTGAGTCAGTAGGATTGATAATAGCTATCAGTCTGAATGACTTTCTCATGTGTGATACTGTACTAGGCACTCTATCTGTACTATTCCATTTACTCATTACAAGAACTCTGTGTGGGCATTAGGGGATGAGAGAGGAATCTTAGGTGACTATGTTTTTGACCTTTGATGATCGGGAAATGGTGATTTACACAAATTGAAAACTCATGAGGAAAAATTGGTTACAAAGGGAAAACAATGAACTCGGCTTTTGCTGTGTTTAGTTTGAGGTCCCAGTGGGCTATGCCCCAAAAGGGTCAACCCCACATAGATGCCTATGAACCTTACATGGAGTTCGGGTGGCTTTGCTTGCAGTTTCCTACTTTTGTTTTCCGCTTTGAGTTGAAGAAGCAAATTATAAGAAGCATTAAATTTGAAATCAGGAAACCTGGGTTCACGGCTTCCACTTACTAAAATGAATGAACTGGAAAAGTCATTTCACTTCTCTGAGCTTTAGTTTCCACATCTATAAAAAGAGGAATAAATCCCCCTCCCTGCCTTCACACAGTTATTGTGAGGAATAAATGATATAACATTTGTGACGTTCTTAGCACAATATATGGTCTATTGTAAGCATTCAAATGTTTGTAAAAAGAAAAGCAAAATTTTTAATATGTCAAACTTAAGTATTTTAATTTGAAGGTGATGGATCTTAAAGCTATCTGGATCTTCAGCAGCAGTAACATTAATTTTAAAAGACTATTATTAACTCCCTTTCCCATTGTCCATACTTTTACCACGTAAGTGCCACCCAAGACAAATTCCCTCCCTTTGTAAGCAAATGACCTGAACTCTACTTCACAGAAATAATTAAGGTCATAAGTATGAGTCATTCAACTTTGTATCCCCGTATTTAAAGATGTACCTATATTTATATCCACTTTTACCTCCTTCCCTCCAGACCTCAAGTAATACCACATCTCTCGTCCAAAGTGAATACACTTTCTATTATATATGTGCTCTCAATGCAAGTTCCTCCATCTGGAGCTCCAGGACACATAGCTAATGCCCTGCGGACATCTTCATTTAGATATCTCACCTCCAATTCTTAAGCTTAAAACAGCGTCAATTATTTCTCCATCTGTCCTCCCCACCATCTTCCCATCACCCCTATCCTTAGCTTCTTTTGATTCCCATCTTGGTCAGTGGCGTTACCAGAAGCGGGTAATTTTTGTCATTTTTTACTCCTTTCTTTCCTTTGCTGTCCCTGTGCTCATTCCAGTAATGATCAAGTCATGTTAGGGTTTGAGTTCCAGCGATCATTCTGTCTCTCCTGAGCCCTCTGCCTTAGCAGTCCTCTCCTCTCTAACCTCACCTCTGCTCTTGCTCTTGCTCAGATCAGTTCTCTTCTGAAGCGGCCTCATTGCTTCTTGTCTCACTCCTCTCCAGTCGCAGTGCGGCCATAGGGGCCTTTCTAAAACAAATCTGCTCTTAGAGCCCTGCGGTGGCGGCGCTCCATGACAGTACAAAGTCCAAACTTCAGGGAATGACAGTGTCTTAGCCTACCACCCCATGCCATTCCTGTTAGTGCAACTAAACTTTCCCCGATTCTCCAGAGGTATTCTGTTTTATATCCCTCTGTCTGTGCTCCTTTTGTCTAGAATGTTCTCTCTAAAACCTCAGTTCCTAATGGCATTTGCCTGGTGAACGTCTGCTCATCTTGAACTACTTAGTTCAAGCTTCACCACCTGTTTGAAGCCTTGCCAGGCCTCCCCAGGAAGAGCTGATAAGATCTTTTTGGAACCTCTGCTGTACCCTATGCATGACTCTATCACTTCATCTGTAACCAGTTTGTTTCCCCCACCAGGCCCCCTTGGAGGACACGGATGTGCCTTGACCAGTTTAGTATCTTTAATGCTTATTAGCACAATGTCTGGCACAGAAGGTGCTCAAAAACATTTGTTGAATAAATGAATTAATTATAGAACTTTTAAAGCCATATGAGTTGAGGCCTTAGAAAATGTGGAAGAAGGGAGAATTGATATAATGACTTTTGAAGATTAGTGGAAATATGTGGCTTTGCCTCTGAGGAGGGTACATACTTACCTCCTAAACAGAGATAGCCATGGTCCAGAACGCTGCTCATAAACTACAGAAAATCAAGAATGGAAATCAATGGGCAAACTTCATAAACCCCAGTAAAATACGAGACACTTCCCAACATAATCAGAGAGCTCACAGCCCGCTGGAGTGGCAGTGTTCTCTTGAAGCATTTCTTACAGCTCACTCATCACAATGTTAACATGAGCTACATTTATGCTAATAGCATTTATTTTATAATCGCTGTCGATCTGCCTTTCACTGTGCAAAAAAAGGTAAATGTCAAGGGAAAGGAATCAAAACTAACATGCTTTCACAACTCACTTAGAGGGGCACAGACCCTCTCTGAACCATAAAATTCCTTGACCTGGGAACTTCCAAATCCAAAGATTCTATACTTGATTCCATAAATCGATACTGGTAAGGAAGTGGTTTTCTAAAGAGAAAACATTTTGCCAGATCTGACCTGACACATAAGTTTGAAGTAAGCGAAATTCACTGCACTTTCACCCCAGGCACATAGAGTACTCATGATATTTCCTGGTTGCCTGGGGCTGCCCCCAAACCCCACCTTGGTTCCCCACATCTCTTAATGCAAAGTAAGCACTGTAGCCTGAAGGCTCTTTCAATGTCAAAACTTATCTAACTTCTTTCCAAAGCCTGTGAGGCCCTGCTGTTAGCAGGCTGCCACTTGGAGACCATTTGATAAGTTAATTGCACTAACATCGTATTGAATAATAGTTCCAGGGGAATTTACACTTTTAATAGGAGTGTGTGTTAGATACGTAACACTTCACCCTAACAGCCAATAGAATAAAGGGACATTTCTTACTGTCCCATTAACCTTCCATGTCTTTTCATGATTTAGTATCTTTAAATATGCTGAATCTTCCATCTAGACCTCTCCCACTGCCCCCCTCCACCATCCCCAGTCTGGTGAACGAACTCCTACTCATTCAAGACCCAAGTCATTATCCCTTTCTGCTAAGAAGCCTTCTCTAAATTCCCCAGGCTGAGTAGTCCTTCCCTCTTGACTTTTATAAAACGTTGTATACTAGCTGTCTCAATTTCTTTTATTTACAAAACTTTGTATACTTGCGGTCTCAATTTTTATGCACTCTTCAACTGACTTCAAGGGGACTTCTGCCCCCACCAATCCATTGCATCTAGTAACCTCCATGTGACTAAATCAAGTGGACATATTCAGGCCTCATCTTCCTCACACCTGATACGATTCACTACCGTCACCCCTTTTATTTTCTCCACTCCCTCTTCTTAAAACTCTCTTCCCTTGGCTTTCTTTATATGACAATCTGCTAGTCTTTTTTCTCTTTCTCAATCTTTTTTGTTGGCTCATCTTCCACGTAATCTCTAAATGTTGGAGTTCCCTAAGGCTATGTCTTGGCCCCTTTCCCTTCTCACGCTCTGATCCTTCAATAAGCAAACTCGTCCACACCCATAGCATTAATTAGCCTCCATAGGATGATGACACCCAAATTTACATCTCCAACTCATTCCTCTCTCCTGAGCTCCAGACTTCCATATACAGCTGCCTCGTCAATATGTTCACTTGGGGTTTCGCGGGTACGCCAAACTCAGCAGATTCAAAACTCCCATTGTTTTCTACTTGAGAGAACAGTACCTCTATCTATAAAGTTAGCTAAACCAGAAACTGGGTGTCAGTGATTGACCTACCTTCCTTTCCTTTACCATCATATTCTTCTGACTCTACCTTCTAAATATTTCTCACTGTTGACTTCTCTCCATCTGCACTGCCACCCAAGTTGTCACCTGACTACTACAATGGCATGACTCATCACCCTGCATCCACTACCTTTCTACATTGCAGGCAGAGTGCTCTTTGAAGTTTCATTCATTCATTGAAAAATATTTATTGAGCCCCTATTATGTGCAATTTGTGACCGAGACAGGCATGTCCCTGATCTCTTGGAAGACTACTTAAGAGGATATAATTGTGGGGCCTACCTTAATTGTAATGGGGACAGGAAAAGTTTCTTTGAGAAAGTAATTTTTCACTTGAGATCAGAACAAAGTATAAGAATTAACTAGAGAAGGGAAAGAGCATTTTAGGCAGAAGAAACATCATGTACCAAGGTCCAAAATCAGAAAGAAGCAAGATATGAGAAAACTGAGAGGGTAGAGAGCGCGAAGTAGAGTGGAGGAGATGAGGCTGGTACTGCCGGGTGCAGCCCGGCCTTGTGGTGCAGGGACTGGGACTGGGAGGTACTCAGGGGGTCTCGGGACCCCCTCAAATGGCCTGCTCGAGGGAATGAGGGTGTGAGTGAAGGCGTGAGCATTTTTCTCAGGATCTTTCATCAGGATCTTATAGTCAACCTGTGACCCCATCTCCCACTTTAGAAATACAAAGAGCCACTAATGGTGTATGAAAACCCAAAGTCTGGACTTTGGACTTTGTCCTAAAAGCAGTGAGATGCCATTGGAAATTATTAAGCCCAAAATGGACAGATTGTAAAATCTACAGGGCAGGGATTTTTATCTCTTTTGTCACCGATGTGTCTCAAGCACCTAGAACGGTACCATGCACAGAACTGACACTCAGTAAATGATTGCTGAATGAATAAATGTCTATTATGGCTATTGAGTGAATGTCTGTTGTATTATACTGCATTATATTATAATCGTGTCTCTCCCTTATAAGACTCAGTCCTTGCAAATGACTGTGTCTTCTTCTTTTTTTTTTTAAGTTTTTTTTTTAAAGTTTTTTTTTATTTTATTAAATTTATTGGGGTGACAATTGTTAGTAAAATTACATAGTTTTCAGGTGTACAATTCTGTATTACATCACCTATAAATCCCATTGTGTGTTCACCACCCAGAGTCAGTTCTCCTTCCATCACCATATATTTGATTCCCCCTTACCTTCATCTCCCACCCCCCACCCCCCACCCCCCTTACCCTCTGGTAACCACTAAACTATTGTCTGTGTCTATGAGTTTCTGTTTCTCATTTGTTTGTCTTGTTCTTTTGTTGTTTTTGGTTTATATACCACATATCAGTGAAATCACATGGTTCTCTGCTTTTTCTGTCTGACTTATTTCGCTTTGTTTATGGTGGCCAAGACATGGAAACAACCAAAATGTCCTTCGATAGATGAATGGATAAAGAAGTTGTGGTATATATACACAATGGAATACTATTCGGCGATAAGAAAAGATGATATAGGAACATTTGTGACAACATGGGTGGATCTTGAGAGTGTAATGCTGAGCGAAATAAGTCCGACTGTGTCTTATTCCTCGTGCTATTACCAGAGATGTGGTAATAGTGCCCCGCATAGTGCTTGGCTTCATGTCAGCTTCCAAATGCATTCATTCATTCATTCAGCCAATAATTTAAGAGTACCTAGCAGATGCCAGGAACTGGGAATACAAAGATGACGAATACAGTGTCACTAACCTCCAGGAGTTTACACTCTGGATGAGAACACTGGTAAGTAAGCCTGACCATGCAGTAAATGCTACAGAAGGGGTAAGAACAGAACACAGTCCCAAGGGTGTTAGGTAAGGCCAGTGGGCAGAATAAACTCCAGAGCTGACCTCAGGCCTGGCGACGAAGGGAGGAGCAGGGCATGGTAGTGGGCATGAAAGACAAAATCTAGAGGGGAGAGAGCAGGGCCCATCCGGAGAGTTACAAGTGGCCAGGTAAGTCTGGGGCAAGATGAGGCTGCAGAGGTCGCCAGGGCCATGAAGAGTCTGGACTTTATGGACAATGGAAAGTCATCAATGGGTAGATGGTGACTCAGTCAGAAGAGCCATGTGGCCAGATTTGATACAAGACAACTTAGGCTCCGGAGTGGAGAGTATATTGGAAAAGCAGTAATAGTGGGAGTTCCAGTCCCAGTAATTGGAAGAGATGCTGCTGCCTTGGCCTAAGGTAGAGGCGGGGGAAATAGAGAAACATGGATGGATTTGAGAGACATTAAGGGGATAGAATCAACAGGAATTAGTGACTAGTTAGACGTTAGGGTGAGAATGATGGAGAGGCCATGTGTGACTCCCAGGTTTTTAACTTGGACACTTGCAGGGGAATCACAGAGAGTGAGGACAGAGATTGGGAGCCGGCTTAGAGAGGTAGATGATCAATTCCAGTTTGGACACATTGCGTTTGAGTTTTCTTTGGAACGTGCATGTGGAGACTTTTAGTAGGCAGTTGATTACACACATGGATCTGGAATTCAAAAGGAAGATACAGGCTGAATATATAAATCTGGTGGTCTTTGCTTATAAATGGGAACTGATTCCCAGGAGTTACACCCAGAGAAAATGTAGAGAATAAAGCAAAAAGATAGCCAAAGACAGTAGCAAATATTCAAATGTCAAACTAAATGAATAAAGAAATAAATGACAAATGGAGGCATTTAGGAGAAGGGATCCTTCCAGTGATGTTCACATACTGCTACCAAGTCAGCTAGCTATCCAGTTGGGCTAAAGGCAAAACCTGCTTTTTGGCTTCCCAAAAGGAGAATGTTACCAAACCAAAAATGGGAAGAAAGTAGGGAAATATCATACAGCAGAAAGCGTATCTCTAGGGCTTTTTCAGACATATATGTAGATACTCTATTCCTGAGGCTCTCTCTATTGGTAAGTAGATCATAGTGGCCTCTTGTTAGTCTGTATACAAGAAACACTTTAAAAGCTATCTATTTAAAATATAACATGATGGGCATTAGAAATCATTTGATGACCATCCAGTGTTGCTCAAATCGTCCCAATAATCTGTGTAGCCTGCCTGATTGCTGGCCCTTTGCTTGCCTGGTTGGCTTTGGCATCAAATATGCAAACTCAGCCAATTGGAATACACCTGAAAAATCCTTCTTTGTATAGATAAATTTGTTGTTATTTTAGATTATTCGTTTATGTTAGGAAGTGTCTCCTGACTGATCACATACTTGCTTTTGAACACTCTAGTTTTCTGTAAACCATTGAGAGTTCCTAGGCCTCACTGGTTTTGTGGAGATTGTATACATTATTTAAAATATTTGGATTAACTCACTGCAATACAATTATCGTTCTGAAATGTATAATAAAACTCTGGTTTACTTTTGAGCAAAGAAGAAAAAGAGAACAAAACTATTAAACTATCAGGTCAACTTGTCATTTGAGGATTTGTATGTCCATCTTCCTTTCTTCCCAGTGTACCCAGATTTGATAGAAGTGAGAATAATTTCATTTGAATGAAAAGAATGCCCAAGCAACATTTCTAGAAAAGCTGAATTTTACCAAGTACTTTTTCTAATAGCCACACTGTAACAAGTTCATCTCCTAGATAGTAAAGAAGTTGGGTTCTTTGGGTTTTTATGTTGCTATTTCCTTCTTTTAGAGCAGACCCTTTCAAACTTTTACATATTTAAGCAAACCAGTTATTTGATGAGCAGCTCTAGTCATTTTCTCAGAGTTGTTTTTTTGTTTTGTTTAGTTTTGTTTATTTTTGTTCTATATGGGCGATGTCTTAGTTTAAGCTAAAGGGAATTTGTGGTATCTGAGATCAGAATTTCAACTGCTTTCTAAAACTAAAAGTGAGTGATTAAATTAGCCACCTGACCCAATCTTTGATTCTAAATGGTACTTAAATACTTTATTGATAGTCCCACTATTTTGTTGTAATAACATATCAATAATAATAAGAGCAACCTGCATCTATAACAAAAGAAAAAGGGTAATGTTGGAACCTCTGCCAGATATTCTGAAAAGTCTTACTTAAAAATATTTATCTTATTCTATTTTCCTACCAAAGAAAGAACAAAGGACATGGAAAATCCTTTCCTCCCATCTAGTGGCTAGAAAATATAAAATGTCCTCTATGTGTTTCCTGGAATTTCAGGCACTAGAAATTGTCTGACAAATTATAATGCATCTAGTTGTTCACTCGGTTAAGCATAAATAAGTTCTAAAATCTTTACCAAAGCTGAACCCAATGGAGAATTATATATCTATAATGACTTACTAATCAAATTCCCTTTAATCAATAACGTACACTTCTCTTCAAGCAGAAAGAAGGGCCATGGTCCCTCCCAATTCATTAATCGGAGCCTATGATAGAAAAGATAAGGCTGTACATTTCTGCCAACTGAAATTGGGACTTAGATTATATTTGCCACTAAAGTAATCGGTGCCCTAGATCTCTCCTGACCCTTAATTGCTCCTTGTTGGCCCCACACCTTGACAACTCTTCCCTCAAGAGTTGGATGTGCTGAATTCACTAAAGAGAGCCAAGAAACTGTCCCTGTGAAACTGGTTGCCTCCAGGGGACCTCAGCTCCTGAAACTTGGAATACCAGACTCTGATACTGGCAGCAGGGCCTCCATGCAGGGCCAAACCAGCCCACAGGAAAGCAGGTTTGGATCCGTTATGCAGCTCGAAGGATTAATGCTCGGTCTGCCTGTCTTGTGTATGCCTTGTTGCAGACGTCAAAATCTCTGCTGAATTGTGCCTCTCTCTCGTGATTCTCACAGATTCAAAGAATGAATTTAGTACACAGTCAGCAAAGTTCTGAGAGCTCCAAGAAGAAGAGGAAGGTCGGCAAACCAGTAAAAGTCTTCACCCCTGACAGAAAATGAAAGTTAAATGCCTTTGCTCCAGTTATTCTAAAATACTTCTATTTTGCAGCAAACATTCATGAAGTGTCTTAGAAGGAAAGTTAAGTTCCTATCACCAAAACCTTTTACAAAATTTGTTGCTCAACGTTTTGAGTCCGTTTACTAAGTGCTAAATGACTGGGTAGCAGATGGGTTCACTTTGCCACAAGGAAATAGGGTCACGAGGGCTGCCTTGAGATAGCATTACTTCAAGGCTAAGTTAGAGATGAGACACCTTTCATATTTATAAAAGAACCACAGCAGCTATTTTGAAAAGAAGTAAGCTGTTGTTCTCAAAGGACAGAGGGTTTTCTTTGCATAATTAAACTCCCCAGGTATTTAGACTACTGTGAAATGTTTTAACTTGTTGTAACCTGTGTATTGGAATCACTCTAGAGCTTTATTAGAATTCCCACAGAATGGCATAGGATGCGTGTGATGGTGCTTATCCAGGTATGTTTTGTGTTCACTTCAATCACGAGCTTGATCAGCTAAGTGTTGGACCAAACTGGATTCTCCCTGGAAAGTTCCTCATATCTGGCCCTAGCCCTGTTCTTTTGGACAACCCAAGACTTGGAAATAGGCTGCAATGCAGAAGCCTGTCTCCCTTCTTACAGCCCATGTTGAATGCATCCCAACAGGCACTTCAATTTACACCTCAAGTCTGTAACCTGCAGATGATATTACTAGTTCCTTCCTTATTCTGGAAGAATTTTGATAGACTTAATGATTAGTATCGAATGCATTATAAATGACTTAAAGTGTTATTTTTAGTAATTATATAACATGAAATTTAATAATTTAAATGAATAGGACCAATAAATTAAATGTTAAGCTTTCTGGTTAAATAAACCAAAATGCAAGGTATTTTTTGGTTCATCTTTTCTTTTTCACTTAGATCAATGTTTTTCCAAGTATAGTAAGGACATTAGCGCCTGGAGTGCTTGTTAAACTATGGGTTACTGGGTGTGCTTCATTTCTACTAGCTCAAAATTAAAGGGGTTGGGACCCTATGAAAAACTCCCTGGATTCTAATGTACACAAAAGATCAAGAACTGGGACCTCTGACCTTGATTAATAGGAGAATCTCTGGGGCCAGACATGCACTTCAGCTGGCAGAAGGCTGTGTGTTATTATAAGAGAGGGAAATCAGAGGGCGCCTGCCTAGTCAGCACCTGGACTCTCGCCCATTTCTGACTGCCTATAGGCAGCCTGTGTACTGGGGTCTTGTATTGGACTGTCCACCAGGGCCTGCCAGGGAGGGCATTTTCTCTTCTCCCAGCATGTTAAGTATATCGCATAAGTTGACTCTGCCACTAAAAGGCAAAGGAGGGGGAAGGTATTGGGCTTATTATGTCCTTGATAGAATTGTAGCCTGAGTCACCACAGTTTTTTTTAAAGAGAATAATATAACGAGATTAGCTGTCTACGAGAGGGATTAGGTTTATTTTGTGTCTCTCCAGAGGGCAGATCTAAGACCAAATTGTTGAAAGCTATAGGAGGTCAATTTGGCTCGGTATAAGGAATAAACTTTTTAATTCCACAGGTTGTCAAAATTTTGAAATGGGCTGCCTTGTGAGGTAATGAGAGTATCTCCTCTACAAGTGTTTGAACACGAAGGAGTTTTACAAAGACTCTAGGAGTCTTTGACACTCAAAGCAAGTGAGTTATACAGAGAAATTAGTCGGTCTGGATTTCAAAAGGAATCATTTTGTTTAAAAGGGGAATTTAGCTCTCCATCTATATTTACAATTTTCATAAACTTAGCCTAAGGTGGATTCTAGACTTTAAGTCAAAGTCTAGAATCTGAATTTGTCTAGAAATGTTCTATAGTTATTTTATTGTTTCTATTAATCCCACCCCCACCCCACCCCAACAAACAGTCTTTTATTAATGCCAATAGGTGGAAAGTGTATGTCTGATGCAATGTATTTGTGAGGCAGCAGAGAGAAATTGCTGGGCCTATACCCTTGGCTGGGCACTCAGGGAAGATCTGTAATCAGCAGGATCTAAGAACCATGGAAATGTGAACCAGCTGATTTTACATGGCAGAGCTCATACATGCAACCAGCTATCAAGATTGGAGGGTATTCAGTTCTATTTACTGAATGATTGATTAAGAGGAAAAAATTGTTTTTCTAGTCTATTCATTTCTGTCCTTAATAGTAATGGAATGAGTAAACACAAATTCATCAAGAAGCTGGAACTTCAGTGAAAAGAATGAAAACTTAGACCCCAAGCTGGGGAGCCAGAGCTGTCCCACACTAGCCATTCCCTCACCCTGACTGTGCTTGGTTCATCAGTGTGATTACAAAGATTAAATGATGATAACTTGGAAACTGGGACATTGTTAAATTAAAAATTATGCAGGGGAAATTTGACTTTGGCTGTTTGGGGTTTTTCTGCCTTTACAGAAAGTTAGTCTAGCTGGAAAGAGATGGGTTAGGCTTTTGATTGCCGCCAGCCTTTGAAGCCAGGCACCGAAACCACACCTTCATTTCCCCTCTAGCAGGTCCCTCTGGTGTCTGGGTTCTTTCATTCTCCAGCTCACCTCTGCCAGGAAGAGGCTGGAAATAAGGCTGAACATTTCGTCAGTATCAAAGTTATACTCACACAAGTTCAAAGTTGTGTATGTCTTTTTAAAATAACATTAACCATTAGAGCCAGTTTCCGTTGTGTCTTAAAATGATCAACTTACGGTTTCAACCCCAGCAGTACTGAATCCTTAGAGATTGCCACAGATTCTGATAGTAAAAATGACTCTCAATGATACTCACCATCATTCAGAAGGATGACCCAGATGATTCAAGGAGACTTACACATTCTGCTGGTGAGAGCTAAGGCAAGATCTTCCCCATTGTATGAGTCCAGATTCTACACACATGAGCGAAGGGCTTTGTTTATCCCAAACGTGTGTCCTCTTTAGAAATAATGAGTTCGCATTTTTAAAAAATAGTATTTGAAGTGCGATTTTGTGTTTGTATAATGAGGCCCTGGCTGAGACTTGCTATTGTTTTCAGTTTCCGTAGAGGATGAGGGCACCACTGAGGCCCTTTGGTGATGGAAGGGCAAGGCCAAGGCCAAGGTCCCATCAAGAAATGCAGAGACTTGAGGTACTAATCTGCTCATATCACTTCCCCTTTGGGGTACGACATCCTGCAAATAGGGTTTTACCTTCTGGGAATGTCAAGGCTGTCGAGATTGCCTCTTGTATGGTGTGGTGGGCTCCCAAGTATGGCGAGCTGACTGTGGGCGCGCTGTAGGGAGACTGATGCCTGCAGCCTGGCTGGAAGTTGCCCGTAAGATTTGCTCAGTAGGGGACTCTGGGAAAAAGTCTCATTAAACATTTTAGACTGGTCTTAACTGTGACATGAGGTTCAGCAGTACAAGGGTTTCCCCACGGCAGGGGTGGAGAGGGAGGCTAATTGAGATAGCCAGAAACAGCTAACACAGATTGGTGGAGCACGGAACATACTTGGAGACTCAACTACTTAGCGACGGAAAGCTGGAATAAGAGTGGATTTTTTTTTTTGCGGGGGTGGGTGGGTAGGGGGTTGTTATTTGGGTATTGTGGGACTCCTGAAGGCTGGGGAAGGCTGGAGCATCTAGATTCCATTTGGATAATTTCTGATCAGCTCTAGAGTAAACAGGCAAAGTTAGGTTTTCATCTTCCTTTTAGCAAGGTAATTAAAAGACTTAGTCTGCTGGCTTCAAGACTTAGTCTGCTGGCCATTTTCTAGACAAGTTAGAAATTCTGTCCCTCAGTTTATTTTATCTGTCACAGGATAATAATGGCACCTACCTGGTAATGCTGTTGTGAGGGTTAAGCAAGGCGTTTCAAACAACCTGCCCAGCTCCCGGTGTTCATCATTATTCCTGTGTTTTCAACTTGGTGCGTCTTCTTCCTTAGTCGCAAGAGTTGGGGATCCCCGTGCTGCTTTTTGCCTCCTCACAGATCCTGCAGCAGCATCTTCTCCGAGCCCGGGCTAGCCCTGGATCCATGCTCCGATCGCCTCTGTTCTGAGCACTCTCCCCACTCCTCTCCCCAAATTGAAATTCCTTTTCCCTCAAGGCAGTTGGATGGAAGGGAAGCATCAGATTAAGCTTCAGGTGCTGCCCTCCCACGTTTGCATTTTAAAACAGAAGCTTGTTAACGAGAAAAATAAATCTCACTTAGGGAATGAAATATCAGAAGAGATTGGATAAACAGGGAAGAAGAAAGTCTAAGGAGAACTTTGTAACTGTCTTCAAATGCATACAGGGCTGTCATGAAATGCAGGGAACCACAGACACAATCTCTGCGTTGTTCCAAAGAGCGGAACACAGACCCAGAGTGAAGAAGTTGAGGGTGGCAGATATGGGCTCAATGTATTGAGGAATTTCTCCCCCATGCGCTAGCGAAGTGCCTGGCACGTTGGAAGGTGATCAGCATGCTCAAATTTCTGTTAGAAATTTGAGCTGTCAACTGGTGACTGCTTCTAGCTGTAATGAGTTCCCTGTCACGAGAGGTGTTCAAACCCAGTCGTCCAGGATGTTGTCCCTTTGGACAAGAATTGAATCAAATGAATACTGAAGTGTCTTCCACCTGTAAAATTCTAGGACACTTACTAATGGTAGAATTTCAACAGAGATATTTTGGAGCAAAAGGATTATTTTATAAATCTTTTCCCAAAAGACAATAGAGTGGTTAAAACTGAGGATTCTGGAGTGAGACATCGCCTGGGTTCAAACCCTGGTCATTCTGCTTGCAAGCGGTGTGACTCTGGGTGGGTTATTCACTCCCTCTGCACTTCAGTTTTCTCATCTGTAAAACGGGGGCCATAACTGTGTCTTCTTCACAGAGTTATTGTGAGAACTAAATGAGTTAATAGAAGTAAAGCACTGAGAAGGACGTCTGGCATATAGGAAGTTAAGGCTTAATACCTTTAGTGATGAGGTATTGTCTGACACCCTTGCCTTTGTACAGCTTTTTATGTCTTTCCAGTACGTGGAAGGAGGTGCTTTGTAGCATAATTGACCCTGACCTTGTTTTTTTCCTAAATAAAACGGCCAGCTATGGCCATTGTAATTAACCAGGGCACTTTGTCTCCTGTCAGCAAGCCTTAGAGCTAAACAAGCAGACAGGGCCTGTGGGGCACAGTTTATGAAGGATCCCATTCATGAAACGCAGTCATGGCTATAGACACCCTAACCCTCTGCTATATGCCTGGCAAGTGGTCGATGCCCAGTAAATATTTGTTGAATTGAATTAGATGAATTTGGCAGGGTTCTTATTATCTCCTTCACTTTATTTATTTATTTTTGATTAGATAATACATTCACATGATTTAAAATTCAAAAGGAACAAAAGGCGATAGGGAAATACATCCCTCCCACCCTGTCCCCAGCCACCCAGGTCCCCTCCCTGTAGGTAACGAACCCAACCACTTTCTCATGTGTCTTTCCAGAGCTATTTTAGGCACAAATAGGTAAACATACAGCAGGTTCTCGAATAACGTCGTTCCATTCAGTGTCATTTCATCATGACGTGGATGAGATGCTGGAGAAGCTTAACTCTTGCTTATATCAGTTAGCCTCTGGTGAAACTGGTTCGTTACCTGTCATTTCACTGCAGTACCAAAAAACTGTCAATGACGTTAAGTGAGGACTTACTTGACTAGCATCTGCACATTGGTTTCTTTTAAAACCAAGGACCACATACACTATCCTAGGCATGTTTACTGAAGTGGCCCCCGACATGGGGCAGATCATAAGCACGCTGAGGAGGAATTAGAGAAGAGCTCAGAGACAGAACACCAACCAGGAGACTTGTGTGTTAACCCAGATATAAAGTGATTAGGGCATGGGCTAGTACATTAAAGGGGTTAATCAGGGGAAGAACTGTTTGAGTGGGTTCTTTTATTTTTAAGCTTACACCAGGGTAACTGTCCCCACAATCAAGATCTAGAGCATTTCTGTCACCCCCAGAAGTTCCCTCATGTCCCTTTGTAGCCAGTGTTCCTCCCCAGGCCGATACACCCACTCCTCTGCTTTGTCAGTTTTGCAGCTTTTGTGTTTTAGACAGACGCGTGTACGTAGAACAGTGGAACCTCCACTCAGCAGAGCTAATCAGAGTTTCAGTCAACCCCAATAATGCTCACTCTGTCTGGGCCAGCCACTCTTCTAAGCACCTACATGTGCTCATTTGATCCTCTCCACAACCAAATGAGGCAGGAACTGCTGTCATCTCAATCAGATGAGATACCTGAGATACAGAGAAGTTAAATTACTTGCCCAGGTTTACACAGCTAGTAAATAGCAGAGCCAGAATTTTGAACCCAGATTAATCTGCTTCCAGAGAAACGTATGTGAAAATAATCAAGAAAATATTCAAACTCCAACAGAAAGCCTTTTTATTACTGTTTAACAAGATCAAGGAAGGAAAAGAAAATCCTTCGTAGGTGAATATAGAATGGGTTTGTGCAGCAGCCTTCAGGTGTGCTTTAAATGGCTGGTAGCCTTTCTTCATAGTTGTTAGCGGGCAGAGTTTCATTCTCTTGCCTGTGATGTGCACACCAGCCACGCTGCTTTCTTCTAAGAAATTGTAACATTTAGAACTATCTCTTTATGTGAAGGAATTGGTGTGGTCAGGGCAGTACTGAGAATGACAACTATCTCTGCCTATCTGTGGGTCGCAGAATATGCATGTCATTCTAAAACCACAAGGAACGTGGTTAAGTCCTCCGGTCACATTTCTCAACAAAGATTGATCTGTTTCACTGTGCCTCCAAAGAGCTTTTCTCCTGGACTAAGATGTTAATTCACAGTGCTGTCTGCTAATGGGCCTTCCCTAAAGAGGAGGCTATTAAATACACTGCAGGTTCGGACACTTCCCAGCATAATGAAATGGCGCCCCAGCTGTAACAGTAGGAGAAAGAAGCCACTGAACTAAATCATAATGGAGACAAGTTTCTATAAAGCGAGAGGCAAGTTTGCTAAGATAACTGCAGACCCTCGGAGAAACAGGATAGTGAAAATGTTCATAATGAAACCAATTTTCACTCACTGATGGAGTTTTATTAAATATAAATCATCTTTTCTCAAACATTTCAAGTTCTTTATTACCAACTCTTACTTGAGGCCCATGTTTGCCGCTTATTGATATTGCCAATTAACCTTAAAATGCAATTTGAATGTGTTTTTAATAAGGAAATAGTTATCTCCAGTCAACATAGAATAAAAGAAAATGGACTTAGGAAACATTAGGTGACATTCAAACTTGAGAGAAGGTGGTAGAATGATCTTTTCTGGAAGTCTAGGTTGGTTTCCATGCAGTGCTGCCTAAAGCCTGAGGAGATTAGATGACTTTCTGGTCTCTTACTCCTCTGTATGGCCCATTTTCACACTGGCCAAATTTCCAGAAATGACAATAACAGAAGAAAAAGATAACGACAGAAGATTAACTGTAGTGCTGAGGATTGTACTAGTTACTGGTAAACCACCAATTCATTGGTTTCTAGATAGATTGGGGAGAGTGGTGCAGTGTAGTGTAATGTGGAGAATTTACTAGCTATTCGTCTGTCGAAGTCTGGATGTTAACCTTAGTCTTGGCTCTTCCTTTATGTCTGGATGAGTCGTTTATCTCCTCTCTTCCTCTGTTTCATTAGCTGCAACATGTGGATGGTGAGTCACCGAGGGTTTTTAACAACAGGAGGTAGAAGCAGTGGGTGGTGGCAGTCTACCCGAGATCTGGCTGGTGCTTGGAATTCCTCTGCCTGGGCTCTGGAATCACTTGGAAAAAGGGATGGAGAACTCCCTTGAAGGGTCAGCTCATTCATCAGTGTTTCTAGAGAACGCCTAAAACTTAGGAGCCAGGAAAGACCCCACAGTTCTCCCTGGCCCCTCCTCCAGACACTGAGATTATTGTTGAGCAACAGCGAGATTCACCTGAATCTAGACTAAAATGTTAAATGGTTGACGGAAACATGAGCTTCAGTCAGCATGAACTTAGCCTTAAGGATGGATCTCAGGTTTTTTGTTTTTTTATTAATGAAACTCATTTACAATTGCGGTATACATAAAAGAGTCATTTGCATGCTATAAACTCGTTAAGAGATTATGGTGATGACACACTATGTAAAGTGACTGAAACGTTAACAGAGGTTGTTGCAAGATGATGAAACACATTTCACTATTTTGCTTTTGCTTGGATTTCGTGTTTCTTAGAATGGACATGCTACATAAAATCTAACCTAGTTCTAGCTAAAAGTCTAACAGTTCTAATGGAAACTGTTAAAGCAGTTCTGTAACCAAAACGATGAATAGCTTAAAACGGCCAGGTATCAGTATTATTGTAATATTCCCTTTATCAAAAACCTATAACTGAAATTTATAGGTAAGAATTTACAGTAAACAACAGTACTTGGAAACTTGTCAGTTAAGGTTTCCCATTATAGAACTTCTGCTGTAAGCTTTTTAATTCTCTAAAGTCAGAAAATTAAAAAAAAAAAAACTTTCACAATTAGTTTCTAAGGAAATTATATAAAGGTCATGATACTAAGAGAAAAGCTTTAGATTGTCATTGCCAATAGGACATAGACTCCTAAAGTAAAAACAACCTGGGTTTTGTTTTGTTTTTTGGTGATGGGGGGGTGTATATAAATAACAATCAAAATTTATTTTCTCGATATATTCCTTTAAAAGATAGTTAGCTAAATCACTTTAAAGTGACATCATTTCCCGCTGTTCCCCCAACCTCCTCAAAATTGAGAATATAACAAATATTTGCATAGGTTTATTATTCACATTTAATCATGAATAATTCACTTTGTACAGACAGCTGGGTAAACAAGAGATTTGGAGTTTCCTTTTTTTAGAATATTTTTTCCCTTGGCTGAAAGGAAACAGCATCACTGTGGTTTTATATGATTTCCAGTGCCATCTTGTTCTCCCCCCACCCCGCTCCAGGCAGGAGGCACCCCACCTTTGGGGCTTTTTTCTTTTTTCCTTTCAAGTTATTTCTTTCTGTCAGTTCCTGGGCTACACCTCACCAACACATTTTTATTACAGAATGAACTCAGTCATTCAGTTCTTTAGTGTGCAACACAACATGAGGTATGTTTATGGATTTGCTGTTGTATAGATACTCTCTTACTGTTAGGAAAAGATCTTTCTGAACTCATTCTGCCTCGTCATTATATCCCTCATCTTCTATCAGTCATTAACAATTTCACAATTATTTGACTATCTAGCACAAAGCCGGTTCTCATTTCCCTCTGCTCCTCCCAGGCCTACGTGAGGAAGTGAAGCACGTATCACTGAACACAGGTTTACTCAGGGCATTTCAACCTGGGCAAGGGGGCATAATTTACCAAAGGTCAAGTATCCTTCCAGTTCTGTGAACGTCATGAATCAAATCGTGATAATATAGCCTGTGGTTTAGGAGAGAATTCAGCTCTGACCAAATGTGAAGGGAGGTCATAGTATACCCTTGGGAAATTCCTGCTCTTTGTCATGACCTGGCAAATAACTAAGAATTTTAGCCACCCGTCAACTGCCATGCTTCCACCCTAACTATATTAGTTGAGGGTAAACATAGGCCTAGGGATACATATATCCTCTCTTCAGCAACGTATATCATAAAATTTGAGTGTAATAGAAACATGGCCAATAGCAGTCCAGAGAAAATTAACCACAGTTTGATTAAATTGAAAATTACTGTTTTCTTCATTTACAAACACTTACATAGTGCTTACTATGTGCTAGACATTTTCTAAGCACTTTATACATCTTAACTCTTTAATTCTCATAACAACCCTACGAGGTAGGTATAATCCTTGTCCCTATCCCTATTTTACAGATGAGGAAAATGAGACACAGAAAAATTAAGTAATTTGCTTAATGTAACCACAGAAAGCGGTAAAGCCAGGATTTGAACCAGGAGGCCTGGCTCCAAAGTCTGTGTTTTTAACCACCATGCTCTTCTATAATACCTGCTTATGGTACAAAATTTGGAAAGATAAAAACAGCATAAAGAAGAAAAAAAATTACCCATAGTCCCACCACCCATTTTAGTGTATTTCCTGTATGTGTGTGTGTGTGTTTGTGTACAAAACCATTTAACTTAATGAATCTCTCCTCTCCTCTCTCTCTCTCTCTCTCTCTCTCTCTTTCAGTTTGCTATATCTTGTGAACATTCTCCCATAGAAAGATATTAATTTGATTGAACATTCAAACAATTTTCTTAGTCTGCTTTGTAAATACTGGCCCAGCCACATTTGGAAGCACTTATGATTGGTGGGGTGGGTGGGAGTTGCTGATTTAATAGATGCTTTATTTCCCCAAGCTCAAAGAGCTTCCCTGAAAATGGACTCAGCTTGATTTCTTTTAAGTGACCTGAAAAAAAGTGTTGTAGCCTAAAAACATAGCGTGACTTTTCCCTTCAAAGCATTTCATGTTATGTCCACTTCACATTGTTCAGTTTTTTTAGGGGCGGGGCAAGCGGGTGAGTCTTGGTGCAAAGAAAAATGTAGGCTAGTCAACAGGAAACCTAGCGTCCTTAATACAGCCCAGTGGCCTCTAATCATACCCTGGCATGGCTGCTTTCTCTTTCTTTGATAGGTGTTGTAAAAATTATAATAAATGTTCAAAAAAAAAAAAAAACCATTTACCTGGTAAACAAAACTATTATATGCCAAGATATTGAAGCGTAGTCTCTGAAGCCAAGACAGTAATGATCGTTGCTATGGCCAGTGATAGCTTTTGGCCAAGTCACGTGCCATCCTGTCAGCAGCCAGAGAGGTAAACAGCACAGATATATACTGACCTAACCTCAAAACCTCTTGGGAGCACAAGGAAATTGGCTTGAAAAGACGTTTTCTTTTTTCCTCCTTGTTAACCGAATTTCGAGTTCTAATTAAAGAGGCAGAAACAGAAAAAAAGATGTATATATTCAAAAGAGAAAGTCAAAGAATGACCCCCATCTCTGAAAAAACTAGTCGAGTCAAAAGAAACGCCCCAGCATCAATCTTCCCTCTTTCCCTGAGCTGTTTCACCCATTTGTAGGTGAAGAAGTGGAGAGGAGGGGCCAACGGCCAACCTTTCCAAAGGGCACTCTCTGGGAATTACTTTCATATGCACATAAATTTCCACAATAAGTACCTTCTGGAGTTTACATGCAACTAAGTTGTTCTTTCAAACTTCCTGTCCAATGTTCTAACTTGAGTTGTGCTACCAGAAAATCAGGTGCATCTCAATTGCTAAGTCAAACTTGGCCTTTTTTTTTTTTTAATTTGGAAACCAGAACTCACTAACTTGAGCCCCTGAATTCATCCACCACCACCCCTTTTTTTTCCCCTCTTAAAATTATCTTGTACCTGCAGTCCCTGGTCCTTGAAGCTGTTGCAGGTAGGAGCTGTTTGAAATTTAAGATACAATACGAGGCAGCCAGATGGAGAAAATGAACTTTTTCTTTGACCCTAAAACTAAGGTCAGATTTGTTTTCTCTTTCTTTCTGTTGCAAGTGTTTTTGAAAACTAGTTCTACTTCTTTCTGTCTGAATCTTCTAGTCCTCAGGGAATGACAGGCATTGGGACAGGGAACTAATCAGCTCTTCCAAGCAACAGTCTGTTAGCTTTTCAGGGTCACCACTTCTCTCAGATTCTGCAAAGACTCCTTGAAGGAAGGGATGGATGACCTGACGAGGAGTGAGTGGGGAGGACTAGCAACCTCTCCCCAGAGAGGCTTTGAGTAGATAGTAACTACACCGCAGGACAATAGAGCGCTCACCTTTACATAGGATTTACAAAGGACTTTCAATGTACATCATTTCATTGAAGTTTTCCTAAGTCTTGTGAGGTGGGGAGTGACCATTGTCCACAGCCCAGAGGGGTGGTGGTGGTTGCCCCAGATCACACGGGTTACGTAAGACCTGGGTCTGAGTGCTGTGACATGTGCACTGATCTCCGGCATCCATACCTGGTCCAGCTCTAATGCAGCATCTTATACTGCAGGCGAAGGCTATCTTTCTCCAAGGCATAGTGATCAGTTACATGATCCTGTTAAATAGTCCACATTTGGTCTTGGTGTGCCTCTACCTAGTCCTGAAGACTCCTCGTGAGATTCCTGCTGTCCCCATACTTCCCATTCTCTCAGGACTTGCTGAGGCAACACCACACCCAGGCCTGCTTTCTTGGATAACCACTCATGGTGGTTTGAACCTAGACCCTTTCTCCTACAATTAAACTCACTCTGTGCCCCATCTTTCTCAACTCCTATCGGGGGCTAATTTGTACTAAGAGACTAAGAGCTGGCAATGACGTCATATTCTAATACACCAAACCCCTCAGGACCACTTACTAGCTGTGTGATCTTGGTTAAGCAATTCAGCCCCCCTGAGCTTCACCTGTAACATGGAGATAATAATTCTTTACATGTGAGGATCACATTCGGAATGTTATATACAGAGGGTGCCAAAAAAATGGATACACATTTTAAGAAAGGAAAACTGTATTAAAATTGTAATAATATATACCGATAACAAAGGATGATTACAAGTCACGTTTGACGTCTGCAATGACAAGAGGTGCTCAAAGTGGTTACCATCAGCGTCCAGACACTTCTGGTTATGGCGAACTACTGCTTGAGCAATGTTGACCAAAGTGTCCACGTGTATACATGTTTTTGGCACCCCCAGTATATTAACTGAATTATCTCTCTCCCCTAAACCCTTCTTTCTCTCCTAAAGCAAATTTCAGAACACTGTCTTTTCTTTCCCAGATTACTGCAGTGGTCTGTGCCTCCAGAGCGAGTCCCCATCACACATTCTCCACCCTGATGGAAGGGATCTTCCCAGAGTATGAGTGTGACCAGATTTATCCCCTACCTAAAGCCTCCAGCAGTTCCCCAGGGCCTCAGTGTCAAGTACAGATTCCCTGGCCTGGCCCACGTGCCCTGCACGCTCTGCCTTTGCTCCCCTCACCAGTGTCCCCGTGCTCAGCGCCTGGCGAGTGCCACCATCCCCTTTACCTCTAGGGCATTGAGCAGGCTGTCCTCTCTCCTACAAGACTCTCTCTCCATTTATTTTCATTCTGTTCATTCTTTTCATTCTTTAACCAAAATTTCCTTCAGGAAATCTTCCTGAGCTGGGCCAGATGCCTTTCTCTGTGGCCCTCTCCTGGCCTTCTTCCCATCCTCGCACCTGAAACACCCTGTAACTACCTGGCTGCCCACCCTTTGCTTTCCAGTAGCTCTCTGGGCCCCCGAACCACATTGGTCCCCAGCCCCAGTCCCAAGCAAAAAAGGAATGAGTGAATATTCCTGTTACCTTTCCTGAAACACACGAAGTGCTCAATTATTTTTTTAAGTATGTTACTCTTACTTGAAACCCCCACCCTTTTCTTTACCTCTCAAAATCCCCTCAGCTTTCAATGCCTTATTCCAAATAAAAGAATAACTTCAGAATATTAAGTCTAGCCAATGAATACAGTATTTTTTAATCCAAAGGGGAAATGGGACACTCAAACAAATAATAATACCATAAAATAAATTAACATTAATATTTCTGTGGCATATTCGTACAAATATCTCAATGTATTCTTATAATACTCCTATAAACTAGATTGGACTCATATTTTACAGAGTATATTAGTAATAACTCAACAATTGCAAATGACAGAAACCATCCCGAGTTAAATTAAGGAAAAAATAAAGAGAGAGACAGCAAGAAAGAGAATTTGTTATAACGTGCAAGGATATCTCATGGAACCCAAGGCATGCAGTCAGTTATTGGAAAAGGACTGGAGCTAGAAACTGCAAAGCCTTTAGAAACCCAGGGGTTTTGTTTCTGCTTCTTTCCACACGTCCAACATTATTCTCGCTTTGTAATGGCTCTTTCTGCTACCCAGTTTATTGGCTAAAGATGGCTACTCATAGCTCCAAGGTCAACAAGTCACAGGCCGAGCCACATGAAGAGGCTGACAGACTGCCCCTTGGTCCCAGGCACAGGTCCTCAGGGGAGACAGTCTGATGGCCCCGCTGAGTCAGGTAGTGGGAGTGACAGCAATGACTGGGCAGGGGTGGGAATCGCAACCCACAGGCCCATTCTTCTGACCCTCTGGCAATAAGGAGAGGGGCTGGGAGGGCAGCAAAGTTCCAAGAGAACGAAGTCTCTTACAGAAAGGTTAAGGGATTTGTCTGAGAGCAAATGAGGCCCAGGTGGAGCCAAGATGGGAGAGTAGGAGTCAGACACTAGCTTTGTCCAAAAGTCAGCAATCATATTTTATAATCAAGAATTAGAATTATTGGGCCGGCCCAGTGGCTCAGGCAGTTGGAGCTCCGTGCTCCTAACTCCGAAGGCTGCCGGTTCAATTCCCACATGGGCCAGTGGGCTCTCAACCACAACGTTGCCAGTTCGATTCCTCGACTCCCGAAAGGGATGGTGGGCTGCGCCCCCTGCAACTAACAACAGCAACTGGACCTGGAGCTGAGCTGCACCCTCCACAACTAAGACTGAAAGAACAACTTGAAGCTGAACGGCATCCTCCACAACTAAGATTGAAGGGACAACAACTTGACTTGGAAAAATCCCTGGAAGTAAGTCCTGTTCCCTGTCCCCAAAAAAATCTTGCAAAAAAAAAAAAAAAAAAAGTTAATTATATAAAAAAAAAGAATTAGAATTATTGAAATTAGGCAGAGTTATGACACATGGACCAAAATATGCGTTCTACAGTGCCCATATACTACGAAATGTAAGTACTAAATGTCAATTTACAGAAATGGCCTGTCGGCAGTTTGGCAAGAAGAACATCAAAGCTCTATGGAAACCTTTGGCCAGAGCTTGAAATTAAATGAAAACAACCTTATGTTAAATCCCAAACAAGAGAATTCAAACCCAATTAAGTTTATAAAACAGTGATAATTTCAAAAATACATTCAGTAACTCTGAAAGTCATTTAATTTCAGTAGAAATGGTTTTTAATGTGATCCTACTGGTTCTTTGAAGAACGCTGTAGACTCTTAGAGGCAAAAGAGATAAAGCAAGTAGGTCCAGGGACCAAATTTCCCCTTTGTCTGGGCCGTGCACTCATCTACGTGGGAGTCCCCTCTGTTCCCCTGGGAAACCCTGTCCTCCTCCTGAACAACAGTGCAGCCCCATTCAAAATATGGAAGAATAAGGCCCAGAGCGGTGGTTCTCAAACCAGTATATGCGAAAACACCTGGGGAGATTTTTAGAAATGCAGATTCTCAGGCTCCATTTCCAGAGACAGCTCCAAAGAGTCTGCGATCCTCCCAGGGAGCCTGGCCCGTTCTGATGCGGGGGCTCCTCCAACCCACTTTTGCGGGAGCCATCCATCCAAGGTCACCTGCTGAAGAGCCGGACCTAAGATTCTAACGTCCAGTTCAGTTCTCTTCCCACCCTATTTCACTGACTCTTCAATTCCCCAATTGTTAAAATATAAACTTCACTATTTTAAAAACCCAGAATCAGTCGACAATGAATGGATAAAATTGGTCCATTTTCTGTCCATCCTCACACCCATTGGCAATCACTCCTCTGTTCCTTCTGGTAGGAAATGCTGTCCCTACCTGACTCTGAGTATCCAAAGCCTGGCCTCCCCTCAAGTTCTAGCTTGAAAGTCACCCCCTCTATGAAGCTGCCCCTCACCATTCCAGGCTTCTCTGTGCTCCGAGAGATTTGATAACCTGCCCCTCCTCAGGGCTTGTCACTGCCACCTGGGCAGGCTTTCTGAATGGCACAGGCCTGCCTTTTGTGGTGGCCAGCCTGTGCCTTGCACGGAACCCTCACCCAGCAAGCTGTATGGGTGGAACTGACCAGTGAAAACCAGCACCCACTTATGCCCAGCTCTTCATTAAGACTTCAGCCTAAGCTGTGTTCAAGGGCCAGATGATGCAGTCTTCTAACGTGTTTAGAAATTTACAAATATATGTATAGATATAGCTGGATATATAGCTATATAGATATATAGATGTAGGTATAGCTATAGATATATAGATCTAGGTGTGTGTGTGTGTGTGTGTGTGTGTGTAAAAGAAAAACTTGAAGTATTATAAAGTCCCAGGAAAGCTGTAGACTTACTGGATTTTTCACACTAAGGGAAACCAGTCTGTTTGATACAACATTCTGGGAAATCAAGATGGGTAGTGAACAGATGATGAATCTAAACTACAACCTTACAGCACCTAAAGGTTCCAGCAGCAAAGAAGACAAATCAAAATTCAGAGCTATGAGCAAAATATTTTCAAAAGTGTTTACTCACCTTTCAGAAGCATATTAAATTTACAAAAGATTTCAGGTAGGACTTCTTTAACTACCTTTGTAGATTTAAAACGATTTCATTCCCATATAACTTTGGAAGAAGTCAGTGTTATAAATTCAGTCCACCTGCATTTAACTTCCCACAAGTAGCATCAGAATCTGGCAGAAATACTGCTGCCACATCATACCATCTTGAGAGGAAAAAGTTAGCTCTATTAGATCATCCAGTCCAATTCCTCCCAACTGCAACAGAAAACTTTGTACCCTGCTGGGGAGGGGGCTCAGAAAGGGATGACTCTGCCACTGCTGGAGTCCCCTGGACCTGTCGTGGCACACACAAAAGGAGCCCAGCCTCCTGGGGCCTGCCACCTCCTTCAGACCAGAAAGAAACTTTCCTTTTTATTGAAATGCTCATGACTCTTATTATAAAAACATCTCATTATAAAAACCCTCTCTGCTGCTTGCCTTCTGAGTTTTAATAAATCCTGGATTAGTATGAAAACCACCCAAGCACTGACTCTCCACATTTCCCAAGGAGCTGTCTGGGGCTAGTTTCTTCCTCATGAGTAACTTCCCCCAACGCTGGGAAAACTGCCCAATGCCGTGAACTTACGACCACCAGATAAACTTAGAGCATTGTCACTCTTGGAAGCTAACACTGACCTCTCCCCCTTATTTCTTTTTCACTCTTTCTATCCTTTCTTGCTCACGGCAATCCATGCCTCTTTTTTGACTAAGAATGGAATTTGGGTTCCCAGCTCTGATCAAGAACTTACAACATGTGGATTTTTGGCCTGCTCTTAGATTTGCTCTTTCTTCTAACTTCTCTGTGATGGGACATTCTGAGATCGGGAAGAAGCTATTCTCCCATAATTTCCATTCAGTGCTTTCCATTCAGGATGGACTGTCTTCATATGTGTCTGTCCACACTTCTAGGCACTTGCAATACTACAGCCGTCCTAGAAAAAGGGCCGCATTCAAGTTTCCAGTCTTCACATTCTCACTGCCTTTCACTTCGTGTGAGCTCAGGGCCACTTTCACTGTTTCCAGTTTCTTTGCAGCCTCCACTTTTCCTTCCCTCATTCCCTTCTGTTCTTCTTTCCCTCTGGGGTGGGCCTCCATGACACGAGCACCTCAAACCTTACACTCGAGCATGTATTAGGGTTCGGGATAATATGAAACTTGAAGGGAAAAATACATGTGGGAGTTGATATGTCAGAAAAGGTCTTTTGGGGCTAGAATGATAGACAAGCACAAGCAGCTGAGATGCAGTAGGTATAAATGTGAAATACTGGATTGTATTTAGGGTCAAAAAATCAACTTCTCAAGAAGCAGATAGTACATCTCAGCAACCACTGATGTGAAAAGAGACCTGAGGCTTTTAGCTTACCACAAATGACCTAACAGTGTGATGTGCTTGGCAGAAACGACTGTTTTCAGTAAGCATATAGTATCTATATGTCTTTCATACAACAAATCCTTATTTATTCCCCTACTGTCAGGCGCTGGCCCCTGGAGAACAAGACCAGCAGGGTCCCTGTCCTCAAGCAGCTTGTAGCTTACTAGGGCAAAGAAACAAACACCAAAAGTTGTGACAAGGGCCTGGCGGGATACAGATGAAGGCTGGAAAAAGAGTGATGAGGGACCCATTTTTCCTGGGGTGCTCAAGAGAGCACTCAAGCCAAAGGAAGGACAGGCAGGAAGACAGAACATTTCAGGCAGGACAGGAAGTGCATGGGCCCAGAGTATGGACGGAGCTTGATGTGTCCCTCAAACTGAAACACCAATGAGGCTTGTCCATTTCATGCCCACCAACATAGCAATGCTAGCAAGTTCTAGCAAATTCCAGGGTTTTAGGTAGATAGGGTAGATAATGCAGGTTGAAGCCAGGTCCTAACAGGAATTGAATATCAGTTTGGATTGACTCCTGACAGCAGGAGGAATCGTGAAGGTTTCTGCGCAGAGTAGCAACATGCTAAAAGCAAGAAACATTGCTTTGGCCAACACAGGAAGGAGAAATCCTGATTTTCACAATCCATGTTGGTCACCTGGTACTTGCATTCTCTGAACCAGTAGCGATTTAAGGAAAGCCGAGAATAAAGTACATTGATCTTCATTCCTTTATTCTTGGATAATTGCAAGAATGTATTTTGGGGGGCTAGCATTGTTTTTTTAAACTTA